>NW_015172004.1:1349558-1401003 GCF_001447785.1 Gekko japonicus | reverse complement strand
CTCTTCCTCAGAGCTGCTGGGCAGCATGTACAGCCAGGAAACTGGCTGGTGGAGCACGCAGAAATGAGCAGATGGGGGACGGGTGCACTGGTGTGGGGTTGGCAGCAGAGGACCCTGCCAAGTGCCGTGGACATTGGCAGCTGCCTTAAGAACATAAGAGAAGCCAATGTTAGATCAGGCCAATGGCCCATCCAGTCCTACATACTGTCACACAGTGGCCAAAAATACCAGGTGCCATCAGGAGGTCCATCAGTGGGGCCAGGACACTAGAAGCCCTCCCACTGTTGCCCTCCCCAAGCACCAAGAATACAGAGCATCACTTGCCCCAGAGTTCCTATCTATATCTTGTGGCTAATAGCCGTTGATGGATCTCTGCTCCATATGCTTATCTAATTCACTCTTGAAGCCGTCCATGCTTGTAGCCATCCATGGTATGCTGATGCTGGCCTTTCTTAGCAGGGTGGCTCTGCTGCAAGACCAGCCAAGGAGTAGGAGAGATGGAATCATTCTACTCTACACTTGGAGGTAGACTGAAAGGCAATAATGTTGGCATTTCTGCTTCCTTCCTCCACATGTGTTATCTGCAAGCAGAATTACCCATTAGGAAGGCCTGGCGATCAGTCAGTTAGACACCCTGTCTCCCTGAGCCATTTAGTTGGCTGGGATGAATGGCGTGAATATTTCTGTGTGTGTGCATGTGAACTAAATGGCATTCTACATGGGTTTTTTTTCCTCTTGGTCTTGTGTGCATCGTAATGACAGGAAAGCTTCCTAGGTAGTAAACGGCACATCATGTTGATAATATATACCAGTAATGTTAATTTGAAATGCTAGTGACACCTCCATGCTATTTTCCAAGACACCTCGGCTGCTGCTGCTTTGTTGTTGATGTGCTGGTGATTCAAGTCATGAATGCATCATTAGATATTGCTTTATGCTATTGACTCTTCAATAAATCGCGCGATAAAGAATCCCCACTTGGGCAATGAAACGATGGGGGTGTATTAGCAGTTTAAAGGCTTTTAAATTAAAATCTACTGTAGCAGTGATAACATAAATTTTAAATGTCTATAATCGTGGCTTTAAATTGTTCATAAATAAAAAAAGCTGTTAACATTTATTTTCTTGGCCACCAGCCTAACTGAAGAAGAGGCATATCGATCCTCTGAGCATTGGTGGGCCAATTAGCATCGTGATAAGATGTTATCAATATTTCAGGTGGTGTTTTTTTGGTACAGATTAAGCATCAGTAGGCAAATAATGGGTAAACAGGTTGTTTCGCTCTGCTGCGAACAAAGAATAATGAAATGGAGGTGTTGCAATTATTGCAGAAAATTACTTTTTTAATATAAAAAGAAATACGAGTCGGCTGAGCAGTACTTGTCGGTATTTGTTAACTTCCAGCTTCTGTTGTCATCTTACAGGGGTGACCTTGGTTGACAGTAAGCATCACTGGGGACACAGGGCAGCCCCTGGTGTGATATGTAGTACAACAAGCAGTATGTGGGGATATTATAGCACTCTGGGTTTCTCCACCTTCGCTTCAGTTAAGAGCCAGTTTGGTGTAGTAGTTAAGGGCGCGGACTCTAATCTGGGAGAACCAGGTTTGATTCCCCACCCCTCCACATGCAGCTGCTGGCATGACCTTGGGTCAGTCATAAGTTCTTTCAAAGCTGATCTCTCAAGGGCAGTTCTGGAAAGAGCTCTCTCAGCCCCACCTTCCTCCACAGGGTGTCTGTGGTGGGGAGGGGAAGGGAAAGGAGGTTGTAAGCCACTCTGAGACTCCTTCGGGTAGTGAAGGGTAGGGTATAAATCCAATCTCTTCATTGTCTTCTTCTTCTACTGCCACATGTGGAGCAGGGAAATTCTGAACACAGCGATATCATGTCACGCACAGTTTGTTTTACAACATTCTGCTGTGGAGCAAGAAGAAAGATCCCCCCCCCCCTGGCAGCCATCTGTCTCCAGTAACGTCTGGTTTCCATCTCAGTAAATGAAGGGTGACCATCTTAAATTTTGATTTGTTACAAAATATTGGGCTGGATGCTCACGTTAATACGTGTTCACGTACATTAGAATTGTTGGACCATTTCCAGACCTGTGACGAGCACTATTCTAGGATCAACAAAGAATATATTTTGCTCTCCTTCCTCCCATCTTTCTTAAACCTCAAAATACCTGGAATGATTATACAAAGCTGTTCTGGACAAGGTAATGGTATCTTGTTCTGACCTCCAGGCCAAACACCTGTGAGTATTCATGGATGGAATATGCCCGTTATGGGGTGCTGTAAGTAATAGTGTTTTGTACCTTTCTGCCAAAGAGCTCAAAACCATTCACATACCTATTATTGTGACAAAGGACCTTGGAACACCTTTTTAAAAAAACTTCCAAATCTATTGCGGCTGGAACTTTTTGTCAGCAAACGTACATTTCTTCAGGAGTAGGATATGCTGGTTTTGTGGGCATACACGCATGCACACACAAAGGAAACAAACAGAACAAAGGGGAGGAAAAATTGATGACAACAAAAAGAGTAGATGGTGAAGCAGTTAAGAGGTGGGCATGAGGCATCACCACACAGAGGAGGCATGGGAAAAGATCCATTCAAAAGAGTAAACAATCCCATCAGGGTGCAATTATGAGCTTGCGAATAATTACTTTTTTTTTTTAAAGCACCAACCATATAACTGGAGCTTTGCAAAGCAACATGCCGTGAAGTTACAAACTAAATACTTAAGGCCCTGTGTGGGGGAAATGGTGCTGGTGTGCTCTATGACACCATTTTACATAAATGCACAACTCAGATCAATCGGGGGAAGGGTGAACTTGCAGACAGCTAGAATGACTGGAGCCTTAGGAACGCCCAACCACACAAGAATGAAGCCGGCTTTGAAAGATGTGCTGACAAAATTGAAAGCGACTTAGAGATAAAGGTAGAACAAATTTAGAGTCCAGTGGCACCCTTAAGACCAACAAAGGTTTACTCGGAATGGAAGGTAAGGTTCAACCTTATCATTCCAGTGTATTTGAAAAAGTGTGCATGCACACGAAAGCTCATACCTTGAATAAACCGTTGTCGGTCTTAAAGGTGCCACTGGACTCAAAATTTGTTCTACTGCTTCAGACCAACACGTCTGACTACTTGGATCTATCTTCATTAGAGGTAAAGGTGTAACTTGATACACCTTGTCCACCTGGCTAGTGTAGAACCACTGTGGTGTGGTTAGAGCAGGGGTGTCAAACTCATTTGTTATGAGGGCCAGATCTGACATAAATGAGACCTTGTTGGGCCGGGCCACGTGTGTCATAAAATGTAATGCCAGGTAGCGGAGATATAAACTTTATAAAGGACACAAACACAAAGGGTTTTTTTCACTTAAAATAAACACATGCTTAAAACATTAGCACTCTTGCAATATTTTGTTTATTTAACGGTGTCTGATAACTGACACCTCTTGCTCTGAAATATTGCATCAAAATGTCTGTGCTGTTGCAATCTTGAGTATGCTGTTCAGGTGTATCTGTAAGCTGCAAACCTACGACGACACAGCAGCAGCAGAACTGGAAAAAGAAGCAGAAGACAGCCAGTTCCGCTGCGGGCCTGATAGAAGCTCTCCGGGGGCCCTGATCTGGGCCGCATGTTTGTTACCCCTGGATTAGAGTGTTGGTTTATGATCTGGGAGAGCCAGGTTTGAATCCCCACTGCCAGGGAAACCTGCTGGGTGATCATGGGCCAGTCACATACTCTTAAGACTAATTTACCTTGCAGAGTTGTTGTGAGGGTGAAATGGAGGAGAGGCGGATGCAAGTCACTTTGGGTCCACACTGGGATGAAAGGCGGGATATAAATGAAATAATTAAATTATTGGTTTTCTAGTAGAGGGCATATCCATGAAGCCCCTTTACAGTTTTAGGGCACAAAACCGTGTCAGATGCTGACCTTGGCTCTGAACATCCCAGCAATATAACTTCCTAACATAATTTTTACAGCTGGAAAGACATATTTTGGACCTGTAAGAAGAATTTCAAGGGAAACTGCAGTATTTGGGGGGGATATCTTTTCTTCCTAGTTCTTGTTTGTATACAAAGAATGGATAAAATTGATACGTGTACCCAGCTAAATTTTGTCTATATGATGTCTCTAATATTCAGCTTAAAAAAATGAAAAGCATTCCTACTTGTAGAAGGTTTTTGTTTGTTTTTTCCTACCGCCCTTTTTTCATCTTCATAATATATAGAGTAGGGCTTCACTGAATGTTCCCTCATTCGGCGATTCGCTGCAAAATGAGCACAGAAGTCACACGACTAGCTGAACAAATGAATTAAAAATATTTTTCTCACCAACCATTCATGCTATGGTACTATTCACAGGCCTAAGAACATAAGAGAAGCCAATGTTGGATCAGGCCAATGGCCCATCTAGTCCTACACTCTGTCACACAGTGACCAAATATACCAGGTGGCATCAGGAGGTCCTCCAGTGGGGCCAGGACACTAGGAGCCCTTCCACTGTTGCCCCTCCAAGCACCAAGAATACAGCTCATCACTTGCCCCAGACCAAGAGTTCCTATCTATACCTTGTGGCTAATAGCCACTGATGGACCTCTGCTCCATATGTTTATCTAATTCCCTCTTGAAGCCGTCCATGTTTGTAGCCGCCACCACCTCCTGTGGCAGTGAATCCCATGTGTTAATCACTCTTTGGGTGAAGAAGTACTTCCTTTTATGTGTTCTAACCTGACTGCTCAGCAATTTCATCGAGTGCCCACGAGTTCTTGTATTGTGAGAAAGGGAGAACAGTACTTCTTTCTCGACCTGCTCTATCCCATGCATAATCTTATAAACCTCAATCATGTCACCCCTCAGCCATCGTTTCTCCCTGCTAAAGAGCCCCGAGTGTTTTAACCTTTCTTCATAGGGAAAGTGTTCCAACCCTTTTATCATTCTAGTTGCCCTTTTCTGCACTTTTTTGAGGTGTGGTGACCATAACTGTACACAGTACTCCAAATGAGGTTGCAGCATTGATTTATAAAGGGGCATTATGATACTGTCTGATTGGTTTTCAACTCCCTCACTTGGTCACATTGAACCCCATTTGCCATGTTGACGCCCACTTGCCCATCTTTGACAGATCCCTTTGGAGTGCCTCACAATCCTCACTGGTTTTCACCACCCTGAACAACTTTGTATCATCCGCAAATTTAGCCACTTCACTGCTTACTCCCATCTCCAAATCATTAATGAACAAGTTAAAAAGCAGTGGACCAAGTACTGATCCCTGCGGTACCCCACTGCTTACCCCCCTCCACTGAGAGAACTGCCCATTTATACTCACTCTCTGTTTTCTATTAATTAGCCAGTTTTTGATCCATAAAAGGACTTGTCCTTTTATCCCATGATTTTTGAGCTTACTTATGAGCCTTTGATGAGGAACTTTATCAAAAGCTTTCTGGAAGTCAAGGTAAATAATATCTATTGGATCCCCCTTGTCCACATGTTTGTTCACCCCCTCAAAGAACACTAATAGGTTAGTGAGACAAGATCTTCCCTTACAGAACCCATGTTGAGTCTGCCTCAATAGGTTTTGTTCATCTATGTGCCTACTAATTCTTTCCTTAATAATGGTTTCCACCAATTTACCCGGTATCGACGTCAGACTGACTGGCCTGTAATTTCCTGGATCTCCTCTGGAACCCTTTTTAAAGATGGGAGTGACATTAGCTACCTTCCAGTCCTCAGGAACGGAGGCAGATTTTAAGGAAAGATTACATATTTTCATAAGGAGATCCACAAGTTCACATCTGAGTTCTTTCAGAACTCTTGGATGTATGCCATCTGGGCCTGGTGATTTACTAGGTTTCATGTTGTCTACCAGTCGTAGGACCTCCTATCTCATCACCTCAATCTGACTCAGATCTTTCAACACCCCTCCTGAAACCAGCGGTTCTGGAGTGGGCAAGCACTTCTCATCTTCCACAGTGAAGACAGAGGCAAAAAATGCATTCAGCTTCTCAGCCATTTCCCTATCATCCTTCAGTACTCCTTTTACCCCTTGGTCATCCAAGGGTCCCACTGCCTCCCTGGCTGGTTTCCTGCTTCTAATGTATTTGAAGAAAGTTTTATTGTTGGTCATTATGTTTTTTGCTATATGCTCCTCATATTCCCTTTTTGCCTGCCTGATCACAGACTTGCATTTTATTTGCCACAGCCTGTGTTCCCTCTTATCAACCTCACTGAGGCCCCATTCACACAGAGAAGTTGCCGTGCTAAAGACACGAATGACAGGCAGATTTTTGGTGCACTATCATACCACAACATCTGGGAAGCGTAGTGCACCCGTGGCTAACCCGTGGTATCCCGCCGAAGATGCGGAGTAAAAAACTACTGCAGAAAGCGCACTAGTTTTCGGAAACCACAGGGCAGGGGCGGACGTCTGATCGCGTTTCCGCTTGAATCCCATGGTATCCGGCGCCCGTCCATGTCCCACCACAAACCAGATGGGTTTTTTTAGTCTCCACAGGATGCACACAAACGCCAACGGCGCATGCACAAACGTCAGTGAGGGGGGGAAATCCTGTTTGCCACGGAAGCGGCACCTAGTGATTGCCGGTGTGATCACGCCACGCCGCTTCTTTGCTGTGTGATCACCACCTAATGTCCTAACCATGGGAACTTGACGGGACGTGTGATCGGGCTGCCGCGCTTTACTTTGCTCCGGGGCAAACAGCCACACTTCCCCCCCCACGTTTTCCGGGCCATGTGACCGGGGCCTGAGACTAGTTTTCCACCGCTTAAAGGAATACTTCTTACCTTTTACAGCTTCCATTACTTTGTTTGCTAACCATGCAGGCTTTTTTCTATACCTATTTGTGCCTTTCCGAACCTGTGGTATATATTTTTCTGAGCTTCTAGGATTGTAGTTTTAAATAGTCTCCAAGCCTCCCCAATGGTTTTGACCCTTTCTACTTTTCCTTTCAGTTTCTTCCTCACATGTCCCCTCATATCAGAGAAGTTACCCCTTTTAAAGTTAAAAGTGGTTGTGTCAGTCTTTTGGGGCAACTCCCTATTTATACAAATGTTGAACTCAATAACATTATGATCACTGTTACCAAGTGGTGTAATCGCTCTTACATCTCTCACCAGGTCTTGGGCGTTACTTAGGACCAAATCCAGGATTGCCTCTCCCCTGGTAGGTTCTGTGACCATCTGTTCCATAGCACAGCTATGGAACTTGTTAGATATGTCTAACAGGGGACTTGTTAGATATGTCCCACTCTGAATATGGCAGCCCCGCCGCTGTCAGGCAGCATGAGGGTCAAAAGGAAACAGGGCACCGTGCTGCGGATAAGGGGAATGTGCCCTTAGAAGGGACCTCTTCTTCAGCTGGCCTTTTGCTTCTGTCTAGTGATTTTTCCAGGTGCCATTTTCCTCTTTCCCCTTATTGCTGTATAATCTGGCTGTACATGCGTACATGGTTTTGTTTACCAGATCTCTCCAGGGTATTATCAGGTCAGACGTATCATTGTGATATGATCGACAAATTACATGTCATTCACACAGCCAGCCCACTAAAATGGAAGTGAGGGCAAAGAGGTGAAAATAGTGCTAGGGAAACAGCAGCCGGAGGAACAAAAAAAAGCCTCTGAATAACATATAAATAACTTAAATATGATCACTTCGCAAACAGTATCTAGAGTTATAGAAAACGGGAAGTGCTTTCTCGACACTCATAAATGCACATATACCCATCACCAGGTCAGTCCTAATAACCTTTTAACCTCAATATGTTTCTCAGGAGGGTGTAGTTGTGAAAGATCTTTAAAACGTTAGTATTTTCTTTATTTTGTTGTCAGCAGTTTATATTACCAATTCATCTTCAGCCTATTTAGCACCTCCTCTGTCTAGTACATTTCAAGACTGCAGCACTCTAATGGGTTCTTTACAAGTTTACAGTGAATGCTTCTTGAGCATGCGTTCCAGTATTAATTGCTCTTGCAGTAATTAAGGAAATTTCAGTACTCTGCTTAAGAAAGCACTTCCCATTCCCCCCCCCTCTTTTTTTGCTGTCAAGTCACAGCCGACTTATGGCAACCCCGAAGGGTTTTCAAGGCAAGAGGCGTTCAGAGGTGGTTTGCCATTGGCTGCCTCAGTGTCATGACCTTGCTGTTCCTTGCATTTCTTCCAGCCAGATACTAGCCAGGGCTGACCCTGCTTAGCTTCCAAGATCGGGCTAGCCTAGGCTATCCAGGTCAGGCCGATAAGACATTTATCCCACTTTCATTCCAAGGATGTCATTGTTCTCTCCTCCCCTTTGTTATCACAACAAACTTGTGAGGAAGATAAAGGCTGAGGGGAAAGTGAGTGGTATCTCCCACTGGGTTTCATGGCAGAGTGGGGATTTGAACCCAGCTCTCCTAGATCTTAGTCCAGCTCTCTAACCATTCTGAAACAGCTGTGTGGACTTGGTTGGTGGCAGGCCCATAGCTAATGCGGGGCCCATCGGGCTGGACCCCCTCGCATTTCTTTCAGGAGCCCTCCCTCCCGGGCTGACCCCAAACTGAATTCATGTAATTAACTTCGATTTAATTGGGAAGGCGCTGAACTCTGTGAGTTCCCCCCACTTGCCAGATTGACAGACTGCCACTTAAAATACTTAGAAGTCACATTCAGGATTCTGTATCACTCTGTCTAGCGACTGGATCTAAGTCTGGACTGTGCAAATGACAGGGATGAGCCATGTGGATAAGGGCAATTCTATTCCTGTTGATTCACATTGGGTGCATTCAGACGGGGCATTTATACTGGTATAAACTGCTGCGGTTCCAACTGGTGCAATTTGATCCGGAAGAAACACGATCACACTCACCTCCTGACTGCGCAGCACATCGTGATATGCCCGTTCACACTACCAACGTGCAGCAGCGTGCGTCTGCATTTTTTAAAAAAAGTTTACATTTTGCACATGCACATAGGCAGCCATCCACAGAGTTGAGATCTTCACGCAGGCGCAGAACACCCCGTCCCAAAAAGCGTGCCCTGAAGTGAAGACGTCCCTTTAAATTTTTACTATGAAACTGGCCTCCATGAGGTCCCGGACTTGTCTAAAGCCTTACACTAGGCCTTTTTGTTGTTGGGGTTTTTTTACAAACACCGGGGTGAAGCTTTGCCCAAGCGCACATCAAGGAGGTTTTTTAAAAAATGGCGGCCGAAAAGCAGAAGCCTTGGGCTTCTGAACGGAAGTGGCTAGACACCAGTGGAGAGCGATCAGACAGGGATAATGCGGTTGGAACCGGTGCACTCAGGATACCACCACTTGGGGACCTAGTAGCAGAATACAACAGTTAAAGGCTGTTTGCAATGGTTAGGGACGGAAGGCAGATGTTCGCCATGTGATTGCCCATAAGTACACCAATTCCAACCGGCATTTATACCAGCATAAATGCCCCATCTGAACGCACCCATTGTGTTCTAAATGCCCAGGAGATACATGGATCCATGAGACAAAAGCCTCCCCCCCCCCGCCATTTCTGCTAGCAAAAGCTCACAGGGTGGAAAGGCAGGAATGATAAACCCCTCCTGCCACCATGCTGTGTTTGGGAGCTGATTTGGCCCCACACACACACTATTTTTAAGGTGAATCATGGGTTGCACATTAAACACAAGTTGATTTGGGGCTCCTCCAAACCCAGCTCGTCTTTAGCATATCATCTAATAAAATAAATCAGACCCTTAGATACAAATAAAAGGTCCTAGGTTATTATCTAGGTCCTGACTTAGGGGTCAGCCTTGTCTGTGACAGGAAGTAAGTTTTGCCACCCCCTCCTCCCACACAACTCTCAGTTACAAACCATTCATGTTCTTCCTTATAAGTAAAGGTAAAGGGAAAGGTTTCCCTTGCTCGAAAGCCAGTCGAATCCGACTCTAGGGCTGCGGTGCTCATCTCCGTTTCAAAGCCGAAGAGCCAGCGCTGTCCGAAGACGTTTCTGTGGTCATGTGGCTGGCATGACTTAACACCAAGGCGCACGGAACGCTGTTACCTTCCCACCGAAGTGGTACCTATTTATCTACTTGCAATTTCTTGCTTTCGAACTGCTAGGTTAGCAGGAGCTGGAACTAGAGACGGGAGCTCACTCCGTCATGCAGCACCCGGGTCTCGAACTGCTGAACTACTGACCTTTCACAGCCTGCAGTTCAGCGTCTTAACCACTTGAGCCACCACAGCTCCTCCTTATAAGTAAATAGCTGATTTAATAGGACAAATCATACAGCCTCCAAGTAGCCAGTCTTCAGGGGCAGGGATTTATGTTCCCTGGGGTTACCTGAGTCAACCGACAGTTCAGTTCTCTCCCTCCCCCTCAAAAAAAAAAAAAAGCATTTTGGACGGAGGACTGTTGAAGAGCAGTAATAGTTGAGCGCCAGAAGGATTTTCTTGATTGCGGCTTCATCAGAAACTTCCTTTCATGCCTGTTATGTGTATTGTTCTAGACTTATTAAAGCAGGCAATAACTTGAAATGATTTCACAGAAGTATTACAAATGAAGAGCTTAGTACTAAGGGGAAGGTGAAAGCAGTGTACTTGAATTTGTTTGGAGGGAAAATAGGGAAATCTATCTTGTCAGGCTTTGGTGTGGTGATGTCACCTGGTAGGCTGTCCTCATTCTGGAGTCAAGTTGCAAACTTTCTCCTTAACTGTAATTAGAGCTAAGTAGCGGTGGTGTCAGGGAGCAGGATTTGCTCAGGCTTATCGCTCACCTGCTGTCTCCTAGCAAAAGCACTATGGTGAAATGAAGCAATTATTTATGGCTAGATACCTAGTTCCACATCTAATGCCTAAATGTTGTCTTGAGCTCTAATCCTATAACTAAGGTAAGCATCAAGTGGTCTCTTTAGCGTGCAAACTGGAGCTTTTGTCTTCTTTTTGGTCAGTGTTAAGAATGGTGTCACAGGGAAATAATTTGGGATAGTACTTGCCAAATTTGTGTGTCTGCTTGTTTGATGTCCTACAAGGTTTTTCTAAGAAGTTTTAGTACACGAGGCTCACTCAGTAGAGCTTTGACAGAACCAAACACAATACCTCTGCAAAAAGGGAAGAGAAATTGGAGCTGGTACCCAAGCTGGCAATTCCTGATTTTCCAGCTTCTCCCAATCAGTTGCAAGGGAAGCCAGGAATTCATTTCACACACTATGTATCATGCCTGCCTTTGTCCTAGTGAGGTAAACAGCCGTTCTGTGAAACTATTTGAGGTCAGAAATAGCAGTCCCTATCTGAATTGGCTGATAACAACAAAGGGGAATATTTGGAACTCTAAATGCAGGACTTCTGTTACTATGATAGAACTATCTTCAGGGGGTTTTTTGTTGCCATTGCAGTTACCAGTAGCTTTATTTTTATTTTTTTTAAATGAAATCCTTTCTTTCTACAACCTCCACAGTCCAAATATAATCTGGGGGCTTAGACTGGCGTGGGAAATTTGGTGGCCACCCGGAGAGGTTAAGGGGTCAAGAATATGCAGTTATATCATACTGGGTTGTGGGAAGAAAATGGCTTAATTATTCTGTCATCGAAGTATTCAGTGGTGCAGTCCTAAGCGTTCACTTAAAAGTGGAAGTAACCACTGAAGGAAAATATTCAGTATGTTATGTACCTGGGAGTTCTTTATTGATTCAGGGCCTAACTACAGACCTGTGCCGGCATTACATTCACTCAGACTGGGAGCTTGCCAACCACAGGTACTACCCATCCTCCATGATGTGTGATTACTGAATTGTGTGGACTGGACAATGTGTGGAAGGAATTTCTGTGTATGGAAAATCCATGCGTTGTCCAGTTCACACAAAATGGCAGTCACCATTGTCCTGACACACACTGATTGGCAGACTCCCACTAACACACGCCTTACAGTGATAGATTGTTCCTGGATCCATCCCTGGGACCTGTCAGCAGACATGCTCAGGGAATTCCATGCTTGGAACTTAATTTCCCACGCACAAAGGGGCCTGATTCAGATCAGAATGGTGGGGACAGCGGTTTGGGCCAGTTTGGGTTCAGAAAACAACACAGAGAGAAAGTTTAAGCCTTCTCCCAAAACAATGTGGAGCCAATCTGAATCAGACCTCTTCACATTTAGAAATAACGTTCAGGGCATAACTTCAAGAGCATGCCAGTTTACAGGACTTGGAAACAATGTGTTGCGTAGTTAGGTCCAAGTCTAGGGTTGCCAAACCCCCTGGTTTGCCAGGGGTCCCCCTTTTTTGGGGGGGTTCTACCCGCTGCCGGCCAGATGGCCGGTGGGGAAAGCCCCACCCCCAACACCCACAGCCACTCATCTCTCTCCCTTGAAGTGTGTGCAACCCGTGTTTCATCCCAAGCGCGAACTCCGCAAACTTGCAGGGAAATGCCAGCTTCGTTCTTAAAAGGGAAACGCAGCTGCTCTTAAAGGGGAAACGCCGGCTGCCGGCTACTTTAAGTACAGGGAACGGCCGTTTCTGAAGATCCGGCGCACGGGCGGGGGGGCAGACGTCCCCAACGTGACATCATCACGTTGGGGATGTCCCACCCCCTCCAGGAACGCCCCCAAAGTCCCCCGCTGGGGGTGGAAGATGGACTTGGCAACCCTACCCAAGTCAGAGGGGAACATCAATCTTAGGCAAAGTTGTATGCTACCTCAAGAGTAACAAACTAATTTTTAATTAGCATTGCCAGTGTTTTCACAGGAACCTGCTGTTGTGCCTTTAAGAGCAGCCTGACATCGTGGATTATGTTGGAAGACTCTTTGTATCAGTTTATAAACATGTGGGGGAGGGGTAAACTGCTCCATATCTGTGCTTGCCATTAAAAGCACAGGAAAACAGTCAGTTTCCTTTTTAAAAATCCAGTATGTTAGAAGACCAAGTTCTGCATCTAGAAACAAGCAGCAAATCGACAGAATTGTGCTCCAACAAAGCAATAGTTGTTTTAAATGAGCATAAATCTACATTATGTGTTAAGTAATTTTCACCAATTTGTCACAGGCAGCAGCTCCAAATTGTGTCTCTTCTGTTTACAGCAGTCATTTGACTCAGCAGTCACAGAGTTCTATACTTGGTGCTGTTTTTATGAACACATTTTTTTAGTTAGTTTATTCTCCGCATTTCCCCCGAGCGGGGACCTGGAGGGGCTTACATTTGTTCTCCTCTCTTCCATTTTATCCTCACAACAACTCTGTGGGGTAGGTTAGGCTGAGAGTGCGTAGTTCAGTGGCGGCCAAACTTGCTTAACGTAAGAGCCACATAGAATAAACGTGAGATGTTTGAGAACCACAAGACATGTTTTTACTAAATATTTACTAAAAACATGCAAATGTGTTTTTTAATTAACATTACACGAGACTGCCAACAATAAAAACAAAAGGGGTAAAAACAGATATTGATAATGACATTTATTTATCCAATGATACTTGTAGGCTGGGGGAGGGGGGGCTTTGAGAATGCATTTAAAGTTAAACTTGCTTTCTTTCTCTGTTCCGCCCCCCACCTCAAGCCTACCCAGGGAGGGGAACACGGGCTGAGAAAGGGAAGACCAATCGGGGAGGCATGTAGGGCTGCCAAGCCACGGCGGGGGATCCGTGCGTTTTCACAGCATCCCTGCCGCGGGGGACAGCGATACGCGTTGCACCGCCGTCGCCAGGATGTGACGCTACGTGTCGCTCTGGCAACGGGACAGCTGCGTAGCGTCACATCCTGGCGATGGCGGTGCAACGCGTATCACTGTCCCCCGTGGCAGGGATCCTGTGAAGACGCACGGATCCCCCGCCACAACTTGGCAGCCCTAGAGGCATGCCTCCCTTTCGCTTCCCCAGCCGCCCTGCTGGGAGCTGCACAATATGTATGAAAGAGCCGCATGTGGCTCCCGATCTGCAGTTGGGCCACCCCTGGTGTAGTTGGCCCAAGTTCTCAGGCCAAAGTCTTACCCAGCTCAGGTACCTGAGATCCTTTAACTGGTAGTGCCAGGAGTTTTGTGCTTGAGACCTTCCTCATGGGAAGTGAATGGTGTTAACGGGGGTGTTAATTACTGTACAGTGCCCCAGGGATATATTTCAAGAGTACACTCTCTGCTACCAGAGGGAAGCATTCCACCTAATTTGTCTAGCTGAACGAATTATTTTTAGTAGACTGCCTAATCAGATTTTCCCAAGAAATAAATCTCTCCATGCTTTTCCCTGATAGGTGTGAATTACAGGTGCACAACAGCCAGCATACATCTTCTGAATATAGTGAGAACTGATCCTTAATGTATTTAATTGCTTAAGCTTGACAAAGAGCCAATTGTAATGGACACATATTATTACATTGCTGAGTCTAAAGAGGGATTCTTTTACATGTGATTATAAATATTGAAGAAGAATTTTTTAAAAAGGAAAAGAACAGTGCCAGATGTCACAACTGCAGATGTCAAACTAAAATCCATATACTGTAAGGAAATAAGTGTGATAACACCCTGAGAATCCTTTAAAAAAATGCACCCACCTTAGATAAATGAACTGTTCTTGCTGGCATTTGAAATGCTGACTTTGACAACTATGCAGGTTGTAAACAGTTGGCCGAGAATTTCCTTGCAAGCTCTTTCTAATCCTGTCTGCCAATGTATAAAGAACTAGCAAGGACATTCAGGGGAAGGATAAACTTTTCTAACTGAAGTTTTTGAGTAAGTATTGCAAGGCATATGTTGGAATATATTTTCAGGGTGTTCGATGACACTCGGATCAAAATAGACTCGTGAAGGAATGACTGAGCTCTCGTCGTTAACAATAGTTGTGCTCCTGACAATGAGTGTGTCTCCCTCTGACATTTGGGAAGTTGCAGAAGTATCTTTTGCAAACTGATTCAGAGATATTTTTGAAAATAAGCT
Source organism: Gekko japonicus (assembly GCF_001447785.1). Taxonomy (NCBI): domain Eukaryota; kingdom Metazoa; phylum Chordata; class Lepidosauria; order Squamata; family Gekkonidae; genus Gekko; species Gekko japonicus. Next base: position 1,386,113 of record NW_015172004.1, on the reverse strand, counting down.
ACTTCAATTATGACACACTTTCAAAATCAGTTCCTGGGGGTGGGATCACGCTTGTTTGTGGCAGCAAAAATAACACAGCGAGTTTTGTGGCACCTTAAAGATTAACTGATCTGTTGTGAACACTTATGGTACAATATATCTATTAGTGTTTAAGATGACATACCTAGGCCCCTGCCACACGGCAGGGAAAACACTGGGCAAAGTGCGGCTTTTAAAAGCCGCACCGAAAAAACGACGCCGCGGCGGGATCCCACGATCCCCTGAGCTGCGGCGCCGTTGCTCCCTGGCACAATCAAATGTCGGGGAGGAAGAGACGAATGGGAGGGGGAGGCTGCTGAACTGCGCATGCTCGAGCATGCGCAGTACGGCCGGGAATGCGCCGGTAAAAAGACGCGCCGGCGATCCCACGGCCGGCAGTGATGCGGCCTATTGGAAAGAACCACCTAGGTAGGTGGTTCTTTTTTGTTGTGGGGTTTGGCCGGGAGGGGCGGATTGGGAACGGGCTGGGAATGGGCGCAGCACGATTCCCAGATGTTGCTGTGGGATCGCGCCCGTTTGCTGCGCCCCTGATTCGTCCCTCTCCCGGCCCAAAACGTCTTGTGTGGACGTCTCGTGTGTACCAAATCAGACCATTGGTCCATCTAGCTCAGTATTGTCCACTGTGAGTGGTAGTCTGTCTCCAGGGCCTTGGGCAGAGAAAGCTAGACTGAGACCTTGTTTGTCACTTGTTTGTCCCTAATTGCTTCAGGGTTCCCCCCCCCAAGTGTTTTGCTCTCTCTAGTAGTCCCAAAGGGAGGGAAACACATGTGGAAAGGGGGGAGGGACCCAAAGCAATAGTGACAAGCATGTCAGTGCGGAATTTCACCAAAGATAGAAGTACAAATAAATAAATGGGATGACACAGTAGCCACCAAGACTGGTGTGATCTCATGGGGACTATAAATTTAGGAAGAACAAAGAAGAAGAAGAGGAGGAGGAGGAGGAGGAGATTGGATTTATACCCCACCCGTCACTACCCAATGGAGTCTCAGAGCGGCTTACAAACTCCTTTCCCTTCCCCTCCCCACAACAGACACCCTGTGAGGTTGGTGGGGCTGAGAGAGCCCTGACAGAAACTGCTCTTTTTTTAAGAACAGCTCTTATCAGAACTACGGCTTGCCCAATGTCATCCAGCCAGGTGCAAGTGGAGGAGTGGGGAATCAAACCCGGTTCTCCCAGATTAGAGTCTGCGCACTTAACCACTACACCAAACTTAGATATTAGTAACATGATCCATACATCAACTACATAAGAACAGGGAACATGGCATCCCTGAAAAATCTAAATACTGTGGTGAGAGAATCTTCAAGCTCTCAGACAGCACTCTTGTTGAGCGTGTAGGAACATTTGATTCTTTGAGAATGGGGAGTGGGTGCTGCCAAGCAGCCACAAAATGGCTGTTGCAGAGGGCAATCACAAAATGGCTGACATGAGGTGCTGGGGCCAATGTTGGGAGGTTGCAAAGCCAGGCAGTCTCTTACAATGGAAGCTGCGGTTTCTGAACGGGTGCTCCTTTCAGGCAGCTGTAGTGCCTCCTGTTCTTTTTGAAGCACCGTCTGCTCCATTGAGGTGGGGGAAAGCCAGGGTTGGCTCTCTGCTTTGTTGAAGGAGCAGATGGGCACGAGGGAACTCTCTGGTGGCACCGCATTGAGGATCATTGCTTTAAGAGAAGAACATTTATTGTTCTGTAATGTACAACTGAGGGTCATTGCTTTAAGAGAAGAACATTTATTGTACAACTGAGGAATTCATTTGTTGTTCAGATTTTCGAGCTAGGAAGATTGTTCTCTTAATTGTTTTAAGGTTGTTTGTGGACTACCAACACTGCATATGAAATGAACTGTTTTTAGTTGAAGGGAAAAAGGAGATAAAGGTCTGTTTAATGAACACACATCTTTAAAATTAGAGGAATAAACGCGAGTGCCTTCATAATTGTGGTTTGCGTGCACACTCAAGGCTTCTACGCAAATGAGTAAGGTCTACACAAAGCCTTAAATCTGCAAAGAAGTTGGATGCTGTGGATATGCATGCTGGATTTTAAAAAACAGATTCAATCATTTCCTGTTTACTCCTCAGGGCTGTTACTCTGAAACTTTAAAGGGGAAAAATAATTGGGTAAATTGATGTGACAGTCTATGGCGAGGCTCTAGCCTGCAGGGAATACAACAAAACCTAGGACGGGTTTCACCCTTTCAAGGGGGTGGGGATGGGTAATCGCTACTTCCAGCACCTGTGTGGTGACCTCACATTTCCTCTTTGAAATGTCATTACTTAAAAACAGGGAAGGGGGAAAAAATCTTCTTTAATTTTATTATCAAACTATTAACTGTTAAAGCATTACTATTAAAGTGAGAACACGTAGTTGCTGTTTCATGGTCTTTGTGTATTACACTGACAGGCCTTGCACCTAAGCACAGCTTCAGTTCAGAAATGTCCAGAGTTAGCATTCAGATGCAAAAAGCCAGTTTGAGATCCAGTTTGATGTAGTGGTTAAGTGCACAGATTCTAATCTGGGAAAACCGGGTTTGATTCCCCACTCCTCCACACACAGCTGCTGGATGACCTTGGGCAAGCCATAGTTCTGTCAGAGCTATTCTTGAAAGAGCAGTTTGTGTCAGAGTTCTCTCAGCCTCACCTACCTCACAGGGTGCCTGTTGTGCAGAGGGGAAGGGAAAGGAGTTTGTAAGCCGCTCTGAGAGTCCGAGTGAAGGGCGGGGTATAAATCCAATCTCCTTCTCCTCCTCCTTCAAAAAGTAGTTTGTTGTCATTCTTAGGTTTTTGTAAAAATTAGGTAGTGAATTATAGGTAGTTATCTATGTATACAGAATGAATAGCTTCCTATTGGCTTGCCATGACATTAAAGGCTGATGGCATAAAAGACTGCAAAAGGTGAGGGGGGAACCTCCAGATAGACTTGGTTGTTGCCTCTTTTGGCTGGGAAAGCCACATAAAGGCCCCAGTCACATGAGTGGTTTTGGGCCGGGAGAGGGACGGATCGGGGGCGCAGCAAACGGGCGCGATCCCACAGCAACATCTGGGAAGCGTGCCGCGCCCGTTCCTGATCCGCCCCTTCCGTCCAAACCCCGCAGCAAAAAAGAACCACCTACCTAGGTTGTTCTTTCTGAAAGGCCGCATCAATGCCAGCCGTGGGATCGCCGGCACGTCCTTCCACCGGCGCATCCCCGCCCCCCCCGGCCGAACTGCGCATGCTTGCACATGCGCAGTTTGGCAGCCTCCCCCTCCCGATCGTCTCTTCCTCCCTGGCATCTGATCGTGCCGGGGAGCGACGCGCCGCGGCTCAGGGGATCGATGGGTTCCCGCCGCAGCGTCTCTCTTTTGGTGTGGCTTTTAAAAGCCGCACTTTGGCCGGTGTTTTTCCTGCTGTGTGGCAGGGACCAAAGTTAATAGCTTTAGTTAATTTATAAAAGTTATTTTCTAAATGTACAAAGTAGGCAAATCACAACTGGGCTTCTTGTTTGCGACATGCCCTCTGCAGGCCTGTAGCCAGGATATTTTTTGTTTGTGGGGCATTTACATTTTTAAGGGGGCAGTTAATTCACAGTTAATTTAATTAATCTGAATGCCTGTCTTTAAAGGGGGGGGCCACTCAGCCTGTTTCTAGCCCTTCCTTTCAAGGGACAGGGCAGCAAACGCATCAGTTCTTATGGGGGGGGAAACAGCTCAGAGAACGATTAATTGCCTTCAGAAGGTATTTAAATGCCTTTTGAGTTCCCTTCCACGGGGAAGAAAACTTAGAAGGACACTCAAGAGTGGTACCTTCAATACATCTCCAGCAATCCCCCTTTCTGCTAGCCCAGTCCTGCTGTATACCACCTAGGTCATGGTGAGTCTTTCAAAAGCATTCCCATGAGCCTTTGGGAAACATGCAAAAATAAGATTTCTGGCATGGCTATGTGTGGGGCAGGGCTTTTAATTAAGGGGGCGGGTCCCCCAAATGCCCCCACTGTAGCTATGGACTTGGCCCTCTGAGGAAAGGATCTTGATAACGTGCGATGAAATGGTGGACACAGCTGGCTAGCTGCAAACTTCTCCCATCTTAGCAGCTTCTCAGTGCCCTTATGGTGGAGACTGTGATTTCAGGTCTTCATGTAAGGTCTCTGCTCCGCACCAAGAGAAAGGATAGGTCTTGTCCTCTGGCTAAGGCATCATTGGTCTGCAGCTTGGCTGGCTTCTTCGGTACCCAGTACAGAGGCAGTGCTATCTTCAGGGGTCATTTCCTGCAAGAGCGCACAGGAATGGAGCTCTGGCAGTAAAGAGCCCAGGGGGCAGGCACATGCAACAAGTCTCGCCCCCTGCTCCCAGCAGCCCCAGGCCACAAGGAGGAAGCAGCCCGGTAAGTTGCAGAGCCCCCCCCCCCCGATAGCAATCCAAAACAGTCCAGTGGCGCCTTTAAGGCCGAGGTATATTCAGGTACAAGGTCTCCCTCCTCTGCGAGGGCAGATCTGCACGTTCCCCTCCCCCCCAATAGCTAGCGATCCAAAAGAGTCCAGTGGAGCCTGAGTGGTGGGTGGTGCCTTCTGACACACTTCCGGGGATGTCAGGGGGCATGGCATATGCAGATGAGTTATGCTAATGTGCGCCTGCACCACTTTTTCTATGAAATGACCCCTGGCTATCTTCGACTGCTCCACTGTTGCTGGAAACAATCTTAGGGGTGATGTCTGTGAGAATTCCACTGACCTAATATCCTGTGGTTGAGACCTCCCTGATACCTGTCACTTCAGTGTCAGAAGGACAGATCAAGGCCTCTCTAATTAGCCCTTCTCAACCATTGGCTCAGGTTGGCTGGCAGAAGGCACCTGGTTGAAACCAGCTTCTGCCCCACCAATGTCCAGAAGAACCTTCATAGGTGCAACAGGAGGACGGTCAAGCCCTCTGAACTCCAGTTATCACCAAACTCAACTGCGGATGAGGCTTCATTAGGAAAAGCCAAGGAAATCCCTCATTCAGCTCTAACAAAGTGGGAAGAAAGCTGGATGGAGTGGGACAGACAGTATACACATTGGGCTGTGTTATCCCTCAAGGTATCATATTACCTGATCGGTATGGCACGGTACCAGTGTTCAACCACCTTCTTGAGGAGATAAAGCAAACAATAGTGGTCCTTAAGGATGAAACCATACATCTTGCATGCAACAGTGGGTGACATCAAAGCATGTAGCTGATTGCAGGGCTCAGACCGTGACCACTGCAGTGTGGCATGATGCATGGCTCCACACTATTCCTCTGTAACCCAAGACTAGGCTACAGACTAAAAGGCTACCTTTTGAACGGGAGGGCCTTTTCCGTGAGAAGACTGATAAAACAGGAGGCTCCAAAAGGTGCACTCAAAAGCTTGGTTCATGTGCCTTACCTCCTTTCAAGAGCTAAGAGACAGAGACAGTGAAATCCTGCTACTAGACGCATACTCCACCTGTTTTACATCACACCACTTCTCTTTCCATAAGAACTTTGGCCCATTACACATGGACATCTTACTGCAGAATTTCAGAGCTGTAAGCCTTTAAGCTTGACTTCGGATTCTGTGCCCGCCTTATGCGCCATTCTTTTCCCTCCGGTGTATTTATTCTGCAGCTACAATTTTAAAAACCACACTTTTCTAAATCAGGATGGAATGTCATTTGTGATGTGCGGGGGGGTGGTGTCCAAAGTTTTTTTTGAAAAATTATGCAGTTGCCCTATCGCAGCAGCTCAGTAGTGACCAGCAAGTACCTTCTGTTTAAATCCTCATGGTTCTGGTTTTGCACATGAATTTAGCCTTAGTTTGTTGAACTCAGGCAAAGGGGGGGAAACCAATGTTGAAATTGACAAGACTTTTTTTTTTGAAACTGACAAGCAGCTGCGAAGCCCCATTTTCCATACTGCTGAGCACTAGGGAATTCTCTGCTGTGTTACTGGCCTCTGTGAAAAAAGAGTCACATGGTGTCACAGTATGGGGGAACTTGTTGGGCATACAGAATACATGGTAGAACCCACTGAAACTGGCATTGCCAGCTGTAATCGTTGGCAACATTTGTGTATGTGGCTCAAGTGGTTAAGACGCTGAACTCCAGGCTGTGGAAGGTCGGTAGTTCAACAGTTCGAGACCCGAGTGTGCCGCATGATGGAGTGAGCTCTCGTCTCTAGTTCCAGCTCCTGCCCACCTAGCAGTTCGAAAGCAAGAAATTGTAAGTAGATCAATAGGGACCACTTCGGTGGGAAGGAAACAGCGTTCCGTGCGCCTTGGTGTTTAGTCATGCCGGCCACATGACCACAGAAATGTCTTCAGACAGTGCTGGCTCTTCGGCTTTGAAATGGAGATGAGCACCACAACCCTAGAATTGGATTCGACTGGCTTTCGAGCAAGGGAACCTTTACCTTTTACTTTTTTATGTGTATGCACGTGCCTGTGCAAAGTCGACTGCAACTCCACCATGGTTTGTACAAGGCTGCAATTTGTATGGGGGAGGAGTCCTCTTGCAGAAGCTCTGGAGAGTTTTTTTAGTCTTGTGCCACTAAATTGGAAAAAATGGGGAGGCATTTTTGCCAGTGCCCTAGCACAGTTGCATAGTAACACTAATTTCCTGCCCTTCCTTGCAAATTTGTGTGATTTTCACTTTGTGATTCTCTGATTAGATCCTGCACACTGGTCGTGATTTTGGCAGTTTTTAAAATCGTGTCCTGTGTGGATTCTACTCTGTTCTCCAAATGGATTGATCCCAAGTGATTCTCAAGTTCAGCAGTTTGCAGAAGTTCCATGTGGCTCAGCTGCCATTTTAATGTTAGGCTTCCAGAGACTGCCAAAATGCCCCCCCCCCCGTTCACTAAAGCATTAAAGGGGGAAAGGTATACAAAGTTTTCCATTCCAGTCTCTCTCTCTCTTTACATTTCATGTCAATTTCATTTCGCACTGACCATCCCTACCTTTATTTGGTTTGCATGCAGCACTGAAATCCTTTTTCTTTTTGCACTGGGGATGCTCTCCAATCCCCTTTTCAAGTCAATACCAGCAGGGAACTAAACCTCACTCAGCTCCTTTAAAATTTCCCCACCATCGTTTTAATTTTATTCAGCGATATGAGAGTAGCGATAGTCTTATATTGCTAGACTCATACCACTTGTCAAAAAAATTAAATTTAAAACAGTGAGGGGGAAATGGAGCTTGTACACTGATGGGTGGGTGGAAGGTGCAGACTGGGTGGAACGACCTTGGTATGGGTGGGGGGGTGACTTTTGAGGGATGGCACAAGGAGGGGGGAATCCGAGGGAATCTGTATACTTTTGAATTACCTTCAGTTTGGAAGCGAAATGAGGGGGAAATCAGCACAAAAGCACTGTCAGAAAACCTGGGGAAACAGTGACGAAAAAGCAAACTGAGCACTAAAAGGAGGAAAATCAGTGCAGAATGACAAAGAAAACCCAGTGGATATGCACGGTGAAAGCGCGGGAAAACACCCATGCATAATAGGCCATTGACTCACAAGACTCACATCCACCCAAGGGCGCTTTAGGCTCCAAGTGGGACTTTTGAGGATTCACACAGCATCTGTCTGCCTCCCTTTCCCCATCTCCAGCAACACTTTTCGGCTGACAAGACCATATCATCAGACCACTGCTTTCCTACTACCGTCAGGCTTGGAAATGGGTTTTGTTTCCCTCCTCAAGAAAGTTTGTGTCTTCCCCATTCAACCTAACTCTGCTTCAAGAGATGGACTTCCTCCTTCAGAAGTAAGTGATCAAAACAGTGCTGTGCTCCTAGAGGACTCTAGTACTTCACCATCGCAAAGAAATACGAGGTCTCTGACCAGTCCTCCTTCTCAGAGGCAGCAGCTACACAAAACTTAGAACTTTTGGATAGCGACTCTAGTATCTTTGGCTTCACCAAAATTCTTAGCCAAATATACCACATGGACTATTTATCTTGCTATATAATAAGTAGAGATGTCTTCACAGTCACGTCCAGAATAATTCTTGGATCCTTGACATTTCATCATAGCCATATCCGTCCAATGCTGACCTAACATCATGATTTGTGATGTTCATGTCATATTCTAAGAATGCATTTACTGGTCTTGAACCAAAAAATAAATGCAACACCTTCCATCCATTATAAAGCTAGTCATGATAACTGTATAAATGGATGTTGTGCAGGGAATAAAAATGTATTATTTGGGTAGAACAAGCATTTGCTGCCTAAGGGGGTTGTTCTGCTTGAAAAACCCTTGTGTGAAAAGAGGTGGAAGGACTTATTTTTAATAAATTGGATTGCTGGTATGTGCTAACTCCAATAAATTCTCAGGAACTTTGACACCTACACACAATCTCAACTAAGGATGGGCACAAACCGAACCACCGAAGCACTGTTCATGGTTCCCAAAAGAAGTTTGTGACAGGTCTACCATCATGAACTTCCACGAACGTTTAAAGCAGTTCATGGCAGTTTGTGGATGGAGCAGAAAGCGGGGGTTCAAAGGTATTCTGAATCCCTTCAAACTGCTGCTTTCTGTTCCTCACAAAATCCACAAAAACAGCTGAGTGGTGGAGATGCGCTCATCTGTTTCAGGCAATCTTGTGCAGTCCCTTTAAAGTTTAAAGGGACTGCAGAAAACAGCTCAGAGAACAGCTGTGAGGCAGGGAGGTGGTCCCTGCTGCTCAGCTGTTTCAGGCTTTCTTGTGCAGTCCCTTTAAACATCAAAGAGACTGCAAAGACAGCCTGAAGCAGCTGTTTTTGCAGTCCCTTTAAAGCAGAGGTGTCAAACTCATTAGTTCAGAGGGCCGAAACTGACATATAAATGTCACTCTGTCGGGCCTGGCCATGTGTGCCATAAAACATAATGCCAGGTACTGGAGATATAAACAATATAAAGGACAGCAGCTGGTAAGCTCCGAGTTGGTGTGTCCTCACTGCAAGGCCTCATGGGCTGAGAGGGGGGTGCACGGAAAATCCACATGGACTGGAGAGCCAGTGGTGCAACACTGGGCAGACGTTCCCACACTTTTTGACAGCTGTAAACAAGGTTGTTCCGCCATGCTGAAGCCACAATCAGACTGGTTCCACCCATTCCCCTCCCCAAGCAGTCTCCTGTTCCCTCCCTTGCCCTAGTTGCTTGTGAGCTGCATAAGAGCCCTGGATGGGCCAGGGCCTTATGTTTGACACCCCTGCTTTAAAGTTTGAAGGACCTTCAAGGTCATCTAGTTCAACCCCTTGCACAGTGCAGGAAATCCACAAATACCTCCCCCCTGCACACTCCAGTGACCACTGTTCCATGCCCAGAAGATGACAAAAAATCTCCTGGATCTCCAGCCAAATTGGCCTGGAGAAAAATCGCTTCCTGACCCCAAAGTGGTAATCAGCATTTCCCTGGGCATGTAAGAAAGGGCCACAAGAACTAAGTACTAATGCAACCTTTCCTGCCCTTCCTCTCATGTTCTGCCTAAGTCCACAGAATCAGCATTGCTGTCAGATGGCCATCTAGCCTCTGTTTGAAAACCTCCAAAGAAGGACAGCCCACCACCTCCTGAGGAAGATCACTTTTGCTCATCCTAATCTTCTTCACAGGGTTGTTAAGCTAAAATGGAGGAGATCAGTGAAGGTCACCCCTAAATTTCTTGGAAGGAAGGGTAGGATAAAAATGTTACAGATATCCATAGATTACCAGGTCTGTTGTTAATTTAAGTTCATAAATCACCTCAGCACGGAAGCAGAACTTTGATCTTTACCTCAGATCCTTCTCCTTTGTGCAGCTTTTCAGAATTATGTAAACAATGTCCAAAGAAATTGAATATATTCTGGCAAAATCTCCTTTTCCGCTTGCAGTGTTTGGGGAAGTCATAAAAAGCATTTGAAATAGGTAAAGAAAAAAAAAGGTTTGAGGAAATCAATATAGCAGCCAACTCCTTCCGCCATTGTGTTTTATTTAAATCTTTCTCGAGTGAATTCCCAGCGCAAATAAAACTCAAAGTGAGAATGTCTATTTCCATAAAGCTATCATATCAGTTGGGGGGGGGGAGGAGCCTAGTTGAGCTTAATAAGGTCAGGTTTCAAAGGTATTCTGTGTCTATAGCATGGGGCTTTCCAGGCACACTGTTCTGCTCCAAGTGCTCTTCACTGCTCTGAAAAACCTCTCATCAGAATCAAGGGACCCTCCAAAGAGGCACTGAGTGTTCCATAAATGGGCCTGTTTTCTAAGGAGAAAATCTGCTATCCTTTCCCCCGTGGATAAGTGCAAGTGCTTTGTAGGGCCAAAGCAGATGTGATATCCATTTTAATGCAGTAGGCTGAGGCACTCTTCGTGCTCCCCCTTGTCTTTTCAAGTGTCGAAACAGCCGTGGGGTGGTGGTGGAGCCATTTTGGCACTTGAAAAGGCACGGGTGGAGGGGCAAGAGATAGCCTACTGTGCTGCGGGCCCGATCAGGATATCACAGCATTTTTAAATGTCTTTAAAATGGTGACACCATGCTGTCATGTCTACTCTGTTGATCCCAGTCTAAGTTTACAGGGGGGGAAATCAATAATATATTATCTGATTTTTGAGAAGTCATGGTAGTTTTTTTTATTATATGCTAAATTACCTCGGATTTCAGAAAATACAGGCTACAAATCCTTCAAATAAATATTTAAGGTTAATGAGGGTTTACTAATATTTTAAAACAACCGGTGTTTTACACACTTAAACTGTCCTTATCATTAAAATGCTAATTAAATTGTAAACATCTGTTACATTCATAATTATAATGAACATTGGCAGCTACATCTTTCCTGTGCCAGTGCTTTCTTGTTTGGTTCCCATTTGCATACAGATTTGATTGGGCATTGGTGCAAATGAGCCTGACCTTTAGAGGAAACGTTGGCGGGATTCTGTGTTTGACATGATGATTCTTGATGGAAGTGTATGTAGCTGCCCCTCTGGTTATCTTTAACCTGCTACTATTGTCAGAAATATTTAAGGAGAAAGGGAGAAAACACTTCCTTGACACTGGCCTCCAAGTAGACAAAAAGAAATATACTAGTACATTATTAGTACCACTCTCTTTTATTAGGCTTACTAGGTTGCCTTCCATGGCAGGCTCCAACCCCTGCCAGCTCTCACCCCTTCTTGCAGTGGGGAAGATGATGTTGTGGACATAGTGATGTCACTTCCAGTTGCCACATCCACAGCACTCTAGGAATTCCCCCTATCTTTATGTTTACCATAGAGATTGGAGGAATTCCTAATGCATTGCACGGGTGGGAGGGAAGCAGCAGTGATGTCATGTCTGGGTGGCTCCATCAGCGACAATCCCCCTTCTGACACTCCTTCCCCCAAAAGCTTCCAGGGACTACCAGTGTGAGGCTGTTACAAATGACTCCATTAAATAATTTATCTTTCTCCCCTCCCCCCAGGTTGTATGACAAGTGGCACAGTAGACATTTCTATGATTACAATATAAACCATTAATAAAGTATGTGTGTCAGCTTGATTTGCAGCCTAGCCCACTACCAAGTTTCTTCTGTTCGTTTTAACAACTGTGTAAAACTGACAGCGGTCTATCTCGTTTGACTCATGGTGTGGCAAACTGTTGCAGTGGTGCCATAAAACGAGAGTTGAAAAAATAATAATATGCAGCATCTCCCCCCCCCTCCATCCCCCAACATAATAATCAGCCCTCCATCTTGATGAGCACCATTATGGTCTATCTGCAGGACCTGACTTGGCAGATGACTTGAGTGATGATGATTCTAGTTCTTCACCTGGTGAGTCAAAGGTGCTGTCACAAAAATGGAGGAGACGAGCTTGAGTTTGGAACTCCTAAGATGAATTCTCACATGGTGTTAGAGAATTGGTGTTTTGAATGCTCTTCAAGTGAAGGGACACCCGCAGGAGGGTAGTCACACAGATAACCACCATGATATTCCAAATATTAACCATCTGAACTGCACAGAGGTAGTCCAAATCAGTCGATCCTAAAAGAAATCAACCCTGACTGTTCCCTGGAAGGCCAGATAATGAAACTGAAGCTCCAATACTTTGGCCACCAAATGAGATGGGAGCACTCACTGGAGAAGACCCTGATGCTGGGAAAGATTGAAGGTCAAAGAAGACGGGGACGGCAAAGGATGAGATGGTTAGACAGTGTCATAGATGCAACGAACATGAAGTTGAGCAAACTTCAGAGGACGGCGGAAGACTGGAAGGCCTGGCGTGAACTGGTCCATGGGGTCGCGGAGAGTCAGACTCGACTGTGCGACTGAGCAACAACAAGTTGCTATACTCCTTCAGTTGTAGGCTAGTATTGTGGTTTGGCTCCATAGTTTTAGGTATACACAGGCTCCTGTTGAAAGAATGAGCTTGGAATGGTAGATGCCAAAGCAGAGTCCAAATATTTCTGTTCCATGAGCTGTAGATCTGTTGCAAGGTCAAGGTTGATGTGCTCCAGACGTGCTCCCTCTAAGTTGTGGAGTCTTGTGAGCAAAAATTCTACTTTGTGAGCTACTTGTGACACACTTGAAACACATCTGAACAGGATCCTCTTAAAATTACATGTTGAACAAATCTTGCCAGTTTTGTTATCCATTCTCCTACTGGGCATCTATCGTGGTTGATAGCATATTTTCATTGTGCTCGTCCATTTAGGGGATGTGAGGCACCATGGTAATTGCTTTACAGTTGAGTTCTTCTGAGTGAACATACTGCTGTTGACTGAAACAATAATGTCTCGCGACCAGTGTTCCCTCTAAACTGAGTTAGTGTATGTTAGCTCATAGTTTTTAAGCCTCCAACTCACAGATTTTGGTCTTAGCTCAGGAAGGATGGCTCCAGAGCAAACTAATTTATGTAGTAGCCAAATGGCTCGCTCACAGCTTTAATGCCAGCAGCTCACAAAGTAGAATTTTTGCTCAAAAGACTCCACAGCTTAGAGGAAGAATCGCTCGCAACGTGTCCTTGCAAAATCTGATCGTTTACACATATATAAGCAGATCACACTAGAGGCAAAAGGACTCCTGTAGTAGACAGTACAGCCACTTCAGCAGTAGATTCCTCTCCCCTTAGCAACTGTTGCAACCCCCTCCAGTGTTGTGTTCTTGTTTCAGTTAATCCAGGCAAATATCTTTCTGCTCTCCTCCTTTTCTTTCTCTGCACACTCTGCAAACTCCTTCCAACTCTTTCTTATTCTCTGCGCCCCATGGATATTACTGTCCAAAGGCTAAGGCCATGAAGGAACATTCAGTCCTTTGTTAAAGTCACGGACTCCATTAGGTAACACTTGGCAAGAGCATTGTGATAGACCCATTCATATAAATCGTTCATATAAATCACGACAGTCAGAGTGATAACAATAGGGTTCTATAACCAGGTAAATGATTGATGGGCATCAGCATACAGTAAAACTCTTCAGCTTGACAGTGACTATAACATTTGCTAATTAGAAGGAAGATATGTAGTTAAATACAGCACGTGAATATCGCACTGGATTCTAGGGTGCTAATAACTCAGAGTGAGCTATTAAAACTTTAGACGTTTTGTTGCAGTTTTCTCTTCCAGCGTATATATTTTTTCACTGCAAATTTACAGAGAGGTGGTATTTGCATATTAGAGTGCCTTCAGCAGGTTTTTTTTTTTTTTGTATTTCTGAATACACTTGAATAAGCTCCTGACTTACAGATAATTAAGCACAACTGTCAACGTGCTTCTCAGGCTTGTGCAAACTACAAACGCTGACTTACTTAAATAAAGGCTTTAAAGAAAGTTTTGCATTCCAGAAACAATGTGGGGGGGGGGGAGGAAAGACCAGTCGAATTGTAGCACAGTATCTGTCAGGATACATTCCCCATCAAGGCTGAGCATGGGGAGCTAGGTAGGAACTTGAATACCTTTTGTGATTATTCATTTTGTCAGCTGCGTCTCATGCTACAGGTTTCCAAAAAGCAGCCAGCGCCTCACACTGCTCATCTGCATGACAGTCTCTGCAACCAGCACCAAGGCAAGTTGATAAAGGGCAAGACAGTCACCCCAGCTCTCCAAGAGGAGGTTTGACACTATGCAGTTCTGTGCCTTGATCAGACAGTCTGCATTCAGAAGCTAGGGCAAAAAGAGGTTTGTCCACGACAGGCCCAATGCCCTCTGCGTGGCTTATGGCTATTGAAAAGAAAATCACTTCTGTTGGTTTTAACCTGAGTGACTTGGTCACCCTGTCAGAGGTGGAGGTCTTTACCTTGCTTAAGCAGAGGCTTATTGATATAGAGCTGCAAGAGCTCAGAGCCCTTGCCTCCGGAAGATGCTCCCCAGTAAGATGGGCCTATCCCCCTTCTGGTGCTCCACCACATTACTTTTTCTGCCTGACTTCACCACAAATGTGTAGAGCTTATTTGTCGGCTCGTTTTAATGTTCTCCCCTCTGCTATTCTTGAGGGGAGATATAAGAAAATCCCTTATTCAGACAGGTTTTGTGGAAGTAATAGAAGAGAAATAGAAAGTGTTGAGCACGTACTCTTACATTGTAAATTGTTAAATGACATTCGAGTGGAATTTATAGAAGCCCCCCTTAGGTTGGTAGCAGGCCAACCGGATAGAATCAAGGTACATTATCTCCTTGCTTCACGAGATCCGGAGATCATTGAACTGACCGCTAAGTTTCTTCATGGTTTTATAAAACGAAAGAATGACCCTGATCACATTAATGAGTCTTAATTTATAAATTTAAAAACTTAATTTTAAAGTTTAGAATTTAAATTTACTTTACGACTAAGGCATTTTTGTATGGCCAAATCTATCTTGTGACAACGAGTTATGTTATAGGCCTGATATATCCTTGGAATGGTTTACCACGACTATCTATCTTATAATGTCTATTGGATTGTATTAATATTGGGAATTGCTTCTAATATTGTATGCCAATAAAAGGTATTTGACTTGACAGGCCCAATGCAGCTGTTCTCCTGCTTTCGTGTATACTCTCTTCTCACTTGGGCTGCTGTTGAAAACATCCTGGCTTAGGTAGGCTTCAGCTGAGTTCCAGTTTGCCATATCATTGCAATGCAGGTGCCCTGTGGGAATCGGGGTTTATGTCCTTCCTGCAGAACAGTCTTACAATATTCTTTTTTCTTATTGTATTAAATGTAAGCATTTAAAATACAATACTACTACTAATTTTGGGAGCTGCGGTGGCTCAAGTGGTTAAGACGCTGAACTGCAGGCTGTGGAAGGTCGGTAGTTCAGCAGTTCGAGACCCGAGTGTGCCGCATGACAGAGTGAGCTCCTGTCTCTAGTTCCAGCTCCTGCCAACCTAGCAGTTCGAAAGCAAGAAATTGCAAGTAGATAAATAGGTACCACTTCAGTGGGAAGGTAACAGCGTTCCGTGCGCCTTGGGGTTTAGTCATGCCGGCCACATGACCACGGAAATGTCTTCGGACAGCGCTGGCTCTTCGGCTTTGAAACGGAGATGAGCATCGCAACCCTAGAGTCGGATTCGACTGGCTTTCAAGCAAGGGAAACCTTTACCTTTACTTTTACTACTAATTTTGTATCATTGTTTTCACACTTCTTCCTTTTTTAATTTACTGGGGGGGGCCCCTCAAAAATGGAAGTGGCCCAGGCCTCTCTTGACCTCGGCGAGGGCCTGTTTTGATCTTGAGTTCAACCAAAGTTTAGAACCCCCTTTTGTACAGAGGAAATATACTCCAGTTCATCCGGGTGCCTACATTCAAACATCACAGGAAATGGAAGCTTGATGGAAGCCTTCCCCAAACCTGATAGCTTTCGGGGGGGGGGGGCGCTCCTGTGAGAAACAAACTCCATTTACGTCTGTCACAGAAAAATCTGTTTGTGGTTATATCTGAATGCAGTGAACTAAACAGTGACAGCAGGAAAGAGAAGGGGTGATATATTTGCCAGAAATGATGACCATTTGCCTGTTAGGTTGGGAGCACCCTGCGCTACATATAAAAGTTTATTTCTAAAGGAGCGCTGGCATTGGGACAGAGTGCTTGAGCTCAAATGCCAGCTCAGTGTTGTAAACTGGCAGTTCTCAGCATATCCAGGACTATGGTCCAGACCCCTTTCTTAGTATCTGAAGTCAAGGAAATTTCTCAAGGGACAGTTTATATTTTATTCCTTTCCCAACTGGGTTGCAAGGCGAGGTGGAACCGGGAGGCTTGATGGCCTATTCAGGTTTGCTTCTGCAGCATTGTGTAGAAGGGGCTGTGAAATAGGGCTGACTGCTCAAAAAGGCTATGCATTTGTAAATGCTAAAAAAGAAAAGTGCAATAGAAAGTAGTTCCATATTAATTGTGTGTTGTTTTTGAATTGTATGTTGGGGAGAGGGCAAGAACTTTGCAAATGGGCTCTGAAAAGTAGAACTGAGCCTCCCTTAAAAGGTTTGAGTACCAGTGGCATAAGGGGAAGTCTAGTCTGTTGTGTCAGAATATGGATTCTCAAAGGGGACAAACTTCTGAACTTCAGCAGGGGAAAGAAATAACATGGCACTGTTCCTCATTCATTCAAATACCTATTGAATTGAAGTATGTTTCCACCTCTTGTTGCTTTAGTGCCCAGTATGAGCTCTTAATTTCCTTCTCCCATTCTCCACTCTCTTTTTTGGTGAAAATTACACCAGGAACCCACAGAAATGTTAATGCACCATAGCAGTAATCCTGCAAATAAATTATCCCTATTGCCCTCTGACTTAGATATGGGCACTGTAATGTATTGAAAAGGCTTACTGAAATCGCCTCATTCACTCCCCATGTAAAGCTTCGAGCCGGGCGAAGGCTCCTCCGACCTGCCTTACTATTGGTCGCTCTACAACAGCGACCAATCAGGACTGTACCAGCTCCCTGAGAGGGAAAGACTCTCATTGGTCTTTATCCGATCAACCTCATTGGTTGTTAATTGTACAGAGGCGTGGCTATGTTAGCCCGGGAAGGTTTAAAAGGAGCCTAGCTCCCAATGTTAATCTGTTTTGGTTATGAATGCCTTTAAGTGCTTGTTTGTACCTTCAATAAAGCTGATCACTTTGCTGAAATCACTCTCCGGATCTTTGTTAGCGGCGATCTAACAGGCATTGTACTGTTTTCACCTATGAATCGAAGCAACTTTTTTAAAGGTTTCAGATATCTTTGGTTGGAATCCGCTCACCGCCCGTTTATTCTCCGTGTTTTGTCTGAAGTTGTCAAAACCACTTAAGATCTCAAGTTTTCCTTTTGATGCATTGTGGAATAGCTGTTGCCTTCCATCTGGAAGGCATTTAGGAGGGGGGAAATGGAAGCAAAATATTCATCTGGGCATGGCAGATAAGGTGCATATTAAGAGCTGAGGACTACAGTCAAGGAATTTGGCTGCTAATGTAGCCATAAAATGGCATTAGGTAGGTATAGTTTTGCATGTAGGAGAAGTCTGTGTTTGGTCTGGTTAAAACATAGATATCAGTGCATTAGGAACAAAGAAGATACCATGTTGTAATGTATCCGCCATTACCACGTGCGCGACCGTTGGGCCATGCGGTCAAGCACTAGCCCAAAGCTTCGTTCCTGCAGAACAATAGCGGAGCGGATCCTAGCCCGCACCAACCAGAGGGCCAGGTCCGCGGCCGAGAGCCTATGGGACTCTCGGCCGCTGTAAATAACCTATAGGGTGACTAGGGGGTGTGTTTTGGTGGCGGGTTTCTGTGTATATATACCGGCCTGCATGCCGGGGGTTTCTCGTCTTGTTCTTCACTTAATAAAGTACTCTTGCTGAAATCACTCCTCGTTCTGAGTACTTTTCACATGTGTAATATTTTGCCTAGACAGCTAATGTGTCTAAGACGTGGTGTAGTGGTTAGGAGTGTCAGGCTAATATCTGGGAGACCCAGGTTCAAATCCCCACTCGTGCCATGGAAGCTCGCTGGGTGACCCTGGGCCAGTCACACTCTCTCAAGCTAGCCTACCTCACAGGGTTGTTGTGAAGATAGAATGGAGGAGAGGAGAGCAGTGTAAGCCACTTTGGGCCCCCATTGGGGAGAAAAGTGGGGTACAAAATAAATAAATAAATAAACAAATAAGTCTGTGAATGGGATCGTCAGTTTATAGATACATCATTTTTGTTTTCAAGTGATCTGTCAAAAGTTGCAAAATAGAATAGGCAGGAAACCAGTACTTTTGGAGAATGGTGTAGCTAGCAATGTCAGGGAAGGCAAACCAGTCGACACTGAAAACCACAGAATGTTTGTCACCATAAGAAATAGTAGGGTATTGCTTTGCTTATTAATAGAAAACTTACAGGGGAAATGTGGAGAGAAACCTCAGCAAAAGATAAGAATTGGTATCGCATCGATGAGCTGAGTAAGGAAGATAATGGGTTGTGTGGTTCGAGCAATAACACAAAGAAGCAGGTGGATTTTGACGCTTCTTTGTCAAAATAATACAATTGATTGCTCAACTGAGGTTGTAAGGGAGCTGGTTATGAATTTGGTGGGTATTGGTGCCGTATAATTGATATAAGGGCAATTTTAATACTAGCCTTATGTAATTATGGCAGCGTTCTGAGAAACAGAAGTGCTTGCAAAATCTATTCATGTATCTCTTTTTTACTAGTTAATGAAATCTTATTAATTATTCACATTCTTCAGCAGTCTGTTGGCACACATTCACTGCACAATATTGCTGCTGTGTGGGTTTGCTAAGATGCTCTATCTGAACAGACTTTTCCCACTTTGGGCTACATATGGAAGACTTTGCTTGTCAGGTAAAGTGCTCAAGGGTATTTGATAGCTGAGTGTGACATTGCAGCTTTACAGCATCTGTGTGTGTCAATTTCTGTAGAAAACCATAGTGCTTGAAAATGGACGAGATATAGTATCCTCGAGGTTTAGTGTCCTTGAAGTAAATATTGGCGTCCCTTCAGCCTCAGGATTCTCACAGTGTACATGTGAGCTCCTTTCAGAAACCCCAAATCTTTCACTACCTTCCCTCAGAAGTTGAGGCTTTGAGACAGCTACAGTCTCTTCCTCAAAACTAACTTGTTTTATCACCAAAGACAGGTCCTGAGACTTCAAATGTCCCCTGAGGTCTCCCTGCTAAACGTCTGAATACACAAATCCTGTCTCCACAAATTCATTGGTTTAGCCTGATTACACCCAAGGCAAACTCTCAGAGAGGACCCCTCCAGTCTCCCTTTCGCTGAAGGTTCAGACCCTCTCTGATCTAACAGTGAAACAGCTTATTATTATTATTATTATTAATAATAATAATAATAATAATAATACTTCCCATTTATTAATCGCTTTCACCAGTGGGCTCAAAGCGATGTACAGTTACTCAATATAGCCAAGGGACTAACAGTGTTTGTAGGGGAAAGGGAAGACAACATATATTCATTTAATTGCACACGCCGTCACTGCCCGGTGTAGATGTCTTCTGGCTTGGCTCTGTTGTTTTCCGCACGGCTGCTTGTTGACCAGGTTTCAGGACCCATATGTCAATCGCCACGCTGCCAGTGCCTGGCCGGAACATCCACTGCAGGGATTCTTTCGTAGCCGAGAAGTTATTTCACCTTTCCGAACCTCGACCAGGACGTCCGACCGTCAGCTAACACCCTCCCACAAGAGAGATTGGCGTGTCCACCCTCTCTAAGGAGTGGTTTCCATTTTATCTACTTGCCGAAGCGCACTTAGAGAAGAATTCGCACAATGCTCCTTTGAGTCAAGAGCCTGGAAGGCAGCCTTTAAATTGAGACTGAAAGTTCTTTATATGACACATAATGCTCAAGGAGGCCTTCTTTATCTTTTAAAAGGGGGAAATTATAAATGTACATGGGCAAAACATATAGATAACAAGCTGGAATGGATTGGTCTCGTCCCTACGGTGCTTAACAATTTAAATTATCAAGAAGCGCTAAATTTGATGAGATTGAGGGTGACAAACACTGACCGACTCAGCACTTCAATTCGTGCTAGGCGAGTATGCTCCATCTCAGCCTTAGGGATTGTTCCACCTAAGAAAATTCCCTCATATATGAGCTTCCTTACATCCCCCAGATCTAGATATGTCTTCACGCTTGCTAGGTTGAATGTTTTTCCAACTGCAGAGCTAAGTGGCCGTTTTGCTAAAATATAGTACTCAAATAGATTGTGTGATTGTGGATCAGGTGCAATAGAGACCTTAGATCATCTTATGTTATTTTGCCACCAATGGATTGACCCCAGATCCTGTTGGATTATTCCTATTTTACAAAAACATCACCTCCCTATGGAACCCTGGGTGATAACCATACTACTAGCAGATGAGGACCCTGAAACGACTCGCTTGGTGGCAAAATATCTTTCGATAGTGCTATTTTTAAAGCGGCTTTGAAATGTTATAAGTAGTTTTATGTATAAAATTTTAAAATTAACTTCCATAATATCATGGGATTTTATAGAATTCATTGAAGTTTACAAAATGTGGTCTGATAATACTGTTCGAGAGTATGTTTACTAGTTTTTATCGTAAAGACGTTTGGTCTAAATTATATGTAATGCATTTTATAGTTGCTGTTTGCATGTCTGGCTTAAGACCTTGGGTCAATGAAGCTAATAAATGAAATGGAAATGGAAACACAACTGAAGGTGATTGGTGGTTTTCAGAAAGAGGCAGGACCTTTTCCCATCCATGACAACGGTCGCCCATAAAACTGTGTGAATGAACTAGGAACTTGAACCTGGTTCTGTCTGTAGCAGGAAGTTGTGCAGTTTATAAGCAAGATCTTTGTAACCATGAGTAAAGATGTTGTAAATTCATGTGTTAGTTATTAAATAAAGCCTAACCTGGTCTGTCAGAATCAAAAGTGAAAGAAAGTCATCTGGAACAATGGTTCAGTCACATGTGGAGAATTTAGAGTGTTTCTATGTACATGTTTTCAGGGGTCAGGCACATCGATTTAATGGGGTGATTCAGAATGCATAAGAGACAGGTTTTAGGCAAAGTATAACAGAACTCATCTAACAGAACAGAACTGACTCTGTATTCCAGATTCGATTCTCGTACATTTACACAAAGGACAACTGTGGGAGGGGATGTTTGGGTTTTAATCTGTTTCGTTATACTCCCTAGCATAGTATTGGTCTTTTTTCACCATTACAGCCGTCAACATTTTCATTGCGCTATCCACTATGATCCAAAGATCTCTTTCCCAGTCCACCCACCAGCACTTCAGGCCCCATCAATATGGATGTGAAATCTGGATTATTTTCCCCGTAGATGTGCCACAAGGAATAGGCACAAATGAACCATTCAGGTAGAACTAGTTCAAACGCTGCATATATAAATTCATCCTCAGCCGCTGAGGGGGGGAAAATATCCCTTCTCTGTTTCAGCTTGGCAGAAGGGCCCTCGGTGGATGTTCATATAGCCAACACTGCGCTGCCAGAGCATCTGGACTCGAGTGGTGCCCATTCATGCCATTTTGGCTAATCAAGAGTATTTCATTGTCTAGCATGCCTTGTTTATACCTGCCAATTTGATTTAGGCACCATATGTCCGCTCTTCAGGATCAAAACATCTGTCGCCGTGTAGAAATCCTTCATGTTCTCTGTGGGGAAGTCGTCATTTTTTAAATTGCATTAATTCCTACCACAGATCTCTGATGCTGAGTTCTCTAACGGATATGTCAGAGATTTGGTCTGGTTTCCTTCCTAATACCTGAATGATTTGTTTTAATGATGTGGCAGGTTTAGTTCTCTATTCAACGCATCTCCCTCTTTGCAGGCAGCACGTGCCATACGACTACTCTTCCTACCCTCGTTCGAACACCCACCCTGATGATGCAGCCTTCCCTGGATATCAAACCATTTATGTCCTTTCCAGTGGACGGCAGTTCTGCAGTTGGGCTCTTCCCCAATTTCAACACTGTAAGTAAACAACAGGGTGCACGTGTTCTCTGTTGCCCTTTGTACCTTGTTTTCTTAACAGTGTACATTAAGCATGTCTCGCAAATGTTCATTGCTAAGTTGCCCATGGATAGATATCCCCAGGGGTCATTTCCTGCAGGAGCGCACAGGAGCGGAGCTCCGGCAGTAAGGAGCCCAGGGGGCAGGCACGTGCAACAAGCCCCACCCCCTGCTCCCAGCAGCCCTCAGTCAGAGCAAGAAGCAGCCAGGTAAATTGCAGAGATCCCTCCCCCCAGCCCCCCGGCCCAAAACAGTCCAGTGGCACCTTTAAGACCAAGTTTTATTCAGGTACAAGCTCTCCCTCCTCTGCGAGGACAGATCTGCACGTTCCCCTCCCCAATAGCTAGGAATCCAAAACAGTCCAGTGGAGCCTGAGCAGTGGGTGTTGCCTTCTGACACACTTCTGGTGATATCAGGGGGTGTGGCATATGCAAATAAGTTATGCTAATGAGCTCCTGCTCCTCTTTTTCTACGAAATGACCCCTGGATATCCCAGTGGTTTTACTAATGGTTTGACCCATTACTGGCTTTGAATATCTGCCCTCCAACACGGGAACATTTGAAGCTACCGTATACTAAGTCCATCTAGCCCTGCAGTATGTTCCATGACTGACAGAGACGGTTCCTGCTGTATATTAGAAAAAACTTTTTTACAGTAAGAGTTGTGCAACAGTGGAATCAGCTGGTGAGCTCCCATTCACCTGCAGTTTTTAAGCAGCGGCTGGACAAACACTTTTCAGGGATGCTCTAGGCTGATCCTGCATCGAGCAGAGGGTTGAACTAGATGGCTGGTATGGCCCCTTCCAACTCTGTGATTCTATAATTCTCCAGAGTCCCAAGCAGGGGAAGGTCTTTCTCAGCACCTGTTACCCAATATCCTTTAACAGGCAATGCCAAGGATTGGCCCTGAGACCTTTTTCATGTAATCTGCTGTTGAACTGTGGTCCTTCCTGCTTAACCTGTTTTATACCTCATTATATTTTATATTGTCTGTTATATACTGAACCCAGGGATAAATTTCTGGTAGGAATGTTACCTGCCATAAATCTATATTCAAACCTTGAGAAGATTGTTTTCCTGCTATCTGACATTGATGCATACGTCTCTTATAGAGTTTCCTTGTTTGCCTTTGCAACAAAGAAGATAAGGTCCAAGGCGGTACTGAAAGGGACAGTTTTTTAGATATTGTAGCTTGACATCTTTTAACCTGTTTAAATCACTAAGGACTTATCTGTTATCTGTTTCCTATGGTTTTACCAATATATAAAATAAACTACTACTAAAGGTAAAGGTTTCCCTTGCTCGAAAGCTAGTCGAATCCGACTCTAGGGGGCGGTGCTCATCTCCGTTTCCAAGCCGAAGAGCCAGCGCTGTTCAAAGACTTCTCCGTGGTCATGTGGCTGGCATGACTAAACGCCGAGGCGCACAGAACGCTGTTACCTTCCCACCGAAGCGGTACCTATTTGTCTACTTGCAATTTCTTGCTTTCGAACTGACAGGTTGGCAGGAGCTGAGGCCAGAGACGGGAGCTCACTCCATCACGCGGCACACTCGGGTCTTGAACTGCCAAACTACAGACCTTCCAGTCTGCAGCTCAGTGTCTTAACCTCTGAGCCACTGCAGCCCCATAAAAACTACTACTACTAATAAGTTATGTAGGATGCCTTTATGCAGCTTCCAATAAATGCAGAGAACCTGTTTTCCAATGGCAGCCATGCTCAAAACAAACCAGTGGGTTTAAAAAACAACAACAAAAAAACAATCTGTGAAGCACTGCAAGTGTGACTCTTGGTAACTACAATTTGTTACCTCCTGCTCCCCTTGTCTTGGGTCAGCTCATTCAGAAACTCCTCATTTTCTGCATCTCTCGAGATGCCACCCATTTCCTCATTGTAGGACTTGAGTGGACTCTTTCCTGTCAAGGCAGCCATTAGAAAAACCTTCATATTTCCTCCTTTCAAATGCAGATGTTGGGACCTATGTATCCCACTTCTAAATGCTTGCATTTGGGGGGCATAGCAAGTACCTGGTTTCCCCAAAACAACATTACACATCTCAGGCTCTCCCTTGGTCTTCGGTGTGGCCCTGGAAGCAGCAGGCTCCAAAAAGGGAGAGGGAGTGAGGGGCCTCGGATAGGCAGGGGACGGGGTTAAGGTCACCCCGAGCGTCTTTCTGCCAGCACGCTGTGGACTTCTTTCCCCTCTCTTTGCCGTCTTGGCGTCTCTCTCTCTCTCTCAGCGTCCCACTCCGTTCCACAGCGCACTCCTCCTCCCCGGCCCCTTCTCCACCCTGCCTTTTATCTCCCCGCCCCGCTCCCAGGACCGCCCATCTGCCCTCCGGCTTGGGCCACACCCTCCTTTATCTACCGGGACGCCGGTGCGGCGTCTCCGGGATGAATGCTGGTAGCCCAGCGGTGGTTCTGGCGGTCCCTGGGCCACGCTGCCGGCGCCATTCTGTGGCTGCACTCGCTGCTCTGCGCCCGCTCTAGGCCCACCGGACAAGTAGCAACTGTCCCTTTCTTCTTCCATGGGGCTGCTCCGTGGACCCCAGTCCCGTCTCCTGGCTTGGCCAACACAGCGCACCATGGGAGGGGTCGCCGCTCCCGCCTCCCTCGCCGGATCATTGCACTCCGTCCCTCCTTGTGAGTCATGCCGTGGGGGTCTTGCGGGGTTTGTCGGGGTCCCCGGGGCCCGGCCCACACAGCCCGCAACCTCTGGAGCGGGATAGCACAATTTATTTATTCATTATGTAGGGATTTTTTTAAATTCTATGTATAGAGTTCAAAGCACAGC
The DNA here is from genome assembly GCF_001447785.1 of Gekko japonicus. Classification (NCBI taxonomy): domain Eukaryota; kingdom Metazoa; phylum Chordata; class Lepidosauria; order Squamata; family Gekkonidae; genus Gekko; species Gekko japonicus. Next base: position 1,361,401 of record NW_015172004.1, on the reverse strand, counting down.
CTCACAGAGAGATACATTCATATACATTATCTCCCTAAGTTTTCAAAGACATCCATAAGAAGCAATTCAGACTTCTCCTGCTTGGTTTGGTGTGGTGAGTTTGGTGTAGTGAGAGCCAGTTTGGTGTAGTGGTTAATCTGGGAGAACCGGGTTTGATTTCCCCACTCCTCCACTTGCAGCTGCTGGATGACCTTGGGCAAGCCATAGTTCTGTGAGAGTTGTCCTTGAAAGAGCAGTAAACAGCTCTCTCAGCTCCACCTACCTCACAGGGTGTTTGTTGGGGGAAGGGAAAGGAGTTTGTAAGCTGCTCTGAGTCTCCGAGTGAAGGGCGGGGTATAAATCCAATCTCTTCTTCTTCTTCTCTACTTTGACACTTCTCCCTTCTCTCATTCCATCCTACCTATTTTCTCTTCTTTTCCTCTCTCTAGGTCTTTGTCTTTGTTCTCTTCAGTTCCCACTATCTTTTGTTCTAAGCTCCGGATTTTCACTGGTCTCCGCGTGCATTTTCCTTACTATTGGAGTGGCTTCCTACCCCATGGCCCCCTTCTTTCATCTGTCTTCATTATCATGAATTGCTGAAAAACTATCTTTAGTAAAGTTTTCTCTGTTCCTTGTAGTTCTTGACTCATTTCCTTGTGCACCACGACAATCATCTCATAGTGTCTCCGTGTGGGCAGCAACTATCTTTTCACTATCTGCAAAATACCTGAACTTTGCATTGGTTCTCATTTATTCTCTCTCTCTCTCTCTCTCTCTCTCTCTCTCTCTTTCCTCTTCTTACTTTTTTTCTCTCTTGCTCTCGCTCTCTCTCTCTCTCTCTCTCTCTCTCTCTCTCTCTCTCTCTCTCTCTCTCTCTCGTATTTAAAATTAGGACACAAAACTGATGAAAAATACTGTCTCCATAATCATTGGGTTTACATATGGCAGCAACCATTTGGAAGGATTAGAAATCTTACTTGTTTTTTAAAAATTGCTTTAATAAATGACATTACCAAAAAAAAAGGGGGGGGCGGAAATAGATCTTGGTTGTCTATTTGAGTTTTCTCAGGTTCACGAAAGATACATTCCACTCACATAATCTTCAGTTTTACAATTCATTTTCTTTATGCTCTTAAAACAGATTGCAGGCTGAGTTCAACTCTTATGACAGCACGGTCGAAAGGATTTTCCTATATACTTATAATGTACATGGCTTAAAACCAATATCTTGCATGTTTGCAATGCCCGCATTGTGATGTTCAGACAATTCAGCGGGGACTCATTGTGTAAATAACAAGCTCTCGGCAATAGAAAGTAGAGTGATTCAAGTCACTTTTTTAAAATAATGCCTTACAGTGAGTAACCACTGTTTGCTCATACACAACAGTTACAAGAGATTCGGAGTGTTATAGCTGTCATTACAATTTGGGGGCGAACCCCTCACACACCCTCCCCCCGTATTATTAGCAATGCCAGACTGTGGGAGTTTGAAATAATGGCAACTATTGCCTTTTTATCATTACATTCTGTGTTGGGGTGGGGGTGGGGGGAACCAGCAGAGCTTTCCTTATTACTTGTAAATAAATTCTGCTGACAGATTTTGTGTCGTGCTACGAAGTACAGTAGAAAGATGATAGAATAGCATTTCCAATCTTGAAAACAAGAATACCTTTAAAATATTAATGTATTCATTTCAAAGCAGCAGAAGATGCGAATCTGATAATAAGTATGTGCTATATATTTATTTAAATAGGCACCATATTCCAGGCAATACCATGTTTCTGTGCCTCTCAAGTCTGTCTGGGTTTTGTCGTACGTGGTGTTGTGCTCTCTGAGTTTCCAGCAGCGGTGTGGCAGATACACAGGAAGGGAGTGCACAAGTTACTTCAGACCAGAGCAGTTACAGTGACAGCAGGCAAACTCTTCCGCATTGTCATTTTTATCCCAGAGGGAGCAAAACACATGTGGAAAAGGGGGGGGGGGGACAGACCGAAAGCAACGGGGATAAACGAGTGACAAAAATGACAATGTGGAAGAGAATCTCCCTTGTGAAGAAGCTCAGAGTTCATGGCAAGTGGTCATTTAGGTCCTTTCCACACTAGACAAGTTCATCCTTGTAATTATCTTGGGGTATTTTTTGTTTCCACATTACGTTGAGATCATCCTGGTTTCGCCCCACACTTGTCTCAGGATAAACGGATGCTGTTATAACCTGGGATGAATGCAAGGTATTGTGTCTCGAGTTGAACTCTGATAAAACCAGGGATGAGATCCAAGTGCAGAAAGGACCTTAGTCTCAAGAACCCCTTTCTTCTTTAGGCCAGAGTATGGCCTGGAAGCTGGTGGTGAAGAGTCACAGCTGACTTACGTCAACCCCTTAGGGGTTCGAAGGCAAGAGACATTCCAAGGAGGTGGTTTGCCATTGCCTGCCTCTGTGTATTGATCCTGCTTTTCCTCTCACATCCAAACACTAGCCAGGGTCGACCCTGCTTAGTTTTCCAAGAACTGACAAGATTGGGCTACCCTGGGCTAACCAGATCAGGGTGCCCTGGAAGATCTCCCTTCAGAATTGGACTTGACCTGATCTTTTAGACCTGGGGCATCCGTGTAGCTGTAGTATTGATGTTATACTGCTGAAGAAGGATTCCTCAGGAAAAAAACTGACAGCAATTCCAGCTGCTTTGCCCAGAGTTAACCATCTATCAGCTCTAAATTTTGAAAGAAGCAGCTCAGGGGACAGGAGAAGACACTACTCACACAGCATGAAGGGCCCCTGTCTGAAAGATGAAACCTGGAAGCCTGCCTTGGTTCACTCAGGGTTCATCCGCCCTGAGGGATTAAAGCACTTCATAGATTTTCTCTTCAGCACTTGTTTTGCCAGGGATGTTTTCTTCTCCATTTTCCTTGTGTCAGAATTCTGTGGTGTCCCTGTGCAGCATAATGTGTAAGCATAACATTTTATAAGGGGCATTTTTTTTTTTTTTAGTAGTAGTAACTAAGCGATGTGAATGTCAGAATTTGGTGGCAAAGATACAGACTGGCAAGATATTTATGGAGAGGCCTCTGAACCCGTGTAATTATTGAACAGGACAACTCTGAAAGATAAGTTTAGTGGGCATCACTACATCGACTGCAGATGGTAATACATTGAATGATAAAACTTCTTGCAAATGCCTTGGCCATTCCCCCCCCCCCCCCCCCCCCCCCGTTTACATACTGCAAAAAAACAACCATCCTCCACTTTCCTTTGATCTGGAGAATTTATTTATAGTTCTATTGACTGAAGGACCTTTGTCTTTAATCTCCTTCCTTTATGATCTACATCTGTCTTCTTTGTCTAAGTTTCAAGGAAGGTATCTCTCATTGATCTTTCTCCAGAATTAACTTTTAACATACATTTTTTTCAAACATCTTAGTTACTGGGTTTTGCTGATGAAAGTTGGGGGGGGGCGGAGGTCTTAAAAAGAAATCACTAATTCCTACAGTATGTTATAAACATGGTATTGCTGCCTAGGGTCATGCTTTGTAGTCTTGGCATCTTTATCTTCAACATTTTGTTATTTTATAATTTTAGCTTCTTTTTTTCTCTCTAGCTGTTTTCTTTTGGGTTGTAGGAAAATTAGCAGTGAAAGGCTGTCTGTGTTCAGACACCAACCTGTAACCGCTATTAAAGCAAAATGTGCATGAATGTAGCTTGGTGCTGGGTTCACATGCATGTTTCACTTTCAGGTTCTTTGCCTCTCTGTTCTCATGCAGATTAATGCTAACTCCAGTAAACTCATAGAACAAAGTTAGAGTCCAGTGGCACCTTTAAGACCAAGAAAGATTTATTCAAGGTGTGAGCATGCACACGAAAGCTCACACCTTGAATAAAACTTTCTTGATCTTAAAGGTGCCACTGGACTCTAACTTTGTTCTATTGTTTCAGACCAACACGACTACCCACCTTGATCCAGTTAACCCAAGACATGTATGTGCAAGTGTGCAGACTAATCAGTGTTAGTTAGGGAGCGGTGGCGCAGACGGTAGAGAGTCTGCATTAACAACTATGAACAACCATTGTGGCTGTTCGAGAACCCACCGCGGCCGGGGTGAACACCCGGTCCCAGTCCCAGCTTCCGCCCACCCAGCGGGTCGAAAGCAGTTAACAGCTATGCGAGTAGGCTAATGGGCACCTACCCTTAGAAGGGTAGGGGCACCCTCCTCTGATGAGGAGTGTGGAGATGGCACAGACAACGGTAGAATCATCGGTGGCAATGGCAGCGACGGAGCATCTGGCGGCAGAGGCAAATGGCGATGCAGCGGCTGCAGCACTGACAGAGCGATCCCTGGCGGCGAGCAGACCATCGTGCGACCAACGGCGACAAAGGCGAGAGACTGGGAGGCGCCCGATGACGCGCAATGCTGGGCGAGGCGGAGCCTGACCGGACGGAGCCTGAGCCAGGAAGCAAGCGTGAAAGTCGGCGCCTGCGCAGTCCCGCCAATCAACAGTCGCCGGGAGGAATGCCAAGAGAGATCGCCGGGAAGAAACAGCCACGCCGGAGTAACAACGAGGCCCTCCAACTAGGGTGCCGGTAGGCTTCCCCACCCCTATCATGTGTGGCCCAAGTTAGGGACGAAGGGTTACAAGAACCATTACAGATGTAAACCGCCCAGAGACCCCTAGGGGTTAGGGCGGTATAGCAAGTGGAAAGTTAAATAAATCAAATAAATAAACAAACCAGGGGGATCCTAAACCAGGGTTTAATCCAAGTTTAGAATCATGATTAGCGGGGTGAGGATAACTCTGGTTAACCCTTGGGCCTGTAGTCGTACATCAAGGGTGACCAGAGTTCACCAGAACTCCTAGGCCCTGGCAGCTGCCCCACCTCAGGGTATGCGGATGCCGGCCCTGCCAAAGTTAATGCTCAGTCATTATTCTCAACATGAGTTGAGATGGGAAAGGAGGGAGGTGTGCGCGAGAGCCCAGTACTGATCTTGTTTCATTCACATTAGGGTCGCGGGCAGTGCTCCCTCTAAGCTGTGGAGTCCTGTGAGCAAAAATTCTACTTTGTGAGCTACTGGCCATTAAAGTTGTGAGCGAGCGATTTGGCTACTGCATAAATTAGTTTGCTCTGGAGCCATCCTTCCAGAGCTAAGACAAAAATGTGTGAGCCGCAGGCTAAGAAACAGAGTTAGCTCACACTAACTCAGCTTAGAGGGAACACTGGTTGCGGAGTCCCTTCGCTGTGCTGGTGAGGGGATTTGGGGGGTATTCTGGGATGTCTCCAACAAAATGATGTCACCCAGAAGTGATGTCAGTGACATCGCATGGCGACGTTCTCATTGGAGGGCAAAACTCTATGGTTTTAGGCCACTTCCAAGTGACATCATCATGACAGGATCGTCAGGCTGGGGCGTGGCTGTTTGGGGGCATGGTTCCCCCACCAGCCAGCTGTCCGGCACCAACCTGAAGCCCCAAAACCTAGGGGAACGCCCGCTGGAACCTGGAGACTGGCAGCCCTGATTCACATTTTGCCTTAACTATGGTTACAGGTGACACCAGAATGCAACCTCAGTGTGGGCCTAAGAAAAATTGGTGTGTGCAAGCCACACTGTAGAAAGACCTCGAATCCATGCAGAGAAACTGGGGGGCAGAGCTGAGTTTTTGGCTCAACAGGAGGGGCAGTCCTTCTGTGCCTTCTTCAGCTAGAGATAGCTAATCAGCTCTTAGAAATATGGAGGGAAGTTAAAGCTGTTTTCACAAGTGAGCTTTAAGTTGGCATATGCATTTCCCACCTCTGTCTACAGTAATGAAAATAGTTTCAAGTTGGTCTGCAGTGGAAGATTCAAGTCCAGGAGCACTTTAAAAAAAACACAAGATTTCCGGCTTTTGAGAGTCACCGCTCCTTTTGTCAGATACATCAGTTTTGTATCTGACAAAGGGAACTTTGACTCATGAAAGCTTATACCCCGGAAATCATGTTACTCATTAAAATGTATGTCTGGAGTATGGCCTTCTACCGTATTCTGTGTCACATTGGTAAGTCAAGTGGAAGAGGCACGTTTCTGGTTGAGCGATACAAGCCAAAAAGGGCAATGGAGAGACAGGGGTAATGGAGAGACAGCAGCTTAGGACAGAGCCAGCTTTTCCTCTTAGACTGAAGCTGCTGCCTAAGGCGGCCCTTAAGAGGCAGCAAACTGTTAATTATTTAATTTAATACACTGTCAGGAGGCTATTGTGTGGCTGGCACCCAGATTGCCTCGTGGCAGCCCGCATGTTGGGGAGAGAGACCTCGTTCTTAGCCTTCTGAGGTATGATTTGCCTTTCTGGTTTCTGAATCATACTTGCCTGCATGATTTCTGACCTTTAAGTGTATAGTAATAATAAAAGGGAAGAGGGATTTTCCAAAAAAACAGATTCTATTCTGCCCACCACTGAGAATATTCACAACTCTGGTACAGAAGAAGCCATATGTTGCAATATCTCTTCCAACATTAAGGATTCAGGATGCGCTCTTCTGACTTTGAGCATCAGCGTGGAGATATCACCCTCTGAATTGTATTAGCTTAGAAACAGGGGAAACCTTGTGGACTCTATTATCTCAGAACTGTGGGAGAATGAGCATTACATTTACGTGGTCCCTTACCATTTAAGTTCTTTTGTTGTCGCCTGAACTGGTTGCTGCTCTCAGACAAAATGGGCTAAACATTCCACACAGCAGGAACTGGGGGGGGGGGGTGTTACACGTTTTCTGTCTTATCCTACTTCATTTTTTTGAAAGTTTATTTGATTATTTATTTTGGGGGGTTTTATTCTGCCCTCCCCAAAGCGGGCTCAGGGTGGATCACAAAAGCCGAGTCCAAGACTCGTTACGATAAAATCACATAAAAAACAGTTAAGACACCAAACAATAAAAATTCATACAAATTTTTATATTTGTTAGAGCCACAAGTGGAATTTTTTAAAAAAGGTTTTGAAAGTTTACAGTGTACACTTGTTGACTTCTAAGCAACAACTGCTCAGATATGACCTCTTGGTATGGCTTGCTCATATGGGTCAGGGGTGGGGATGTGGGAAGGCATGTAATGCTGGTAACATTGCTAATGCCACTACATCACTTCTGGGTCATATCCAGAAATGACATACCAGTGCTGGTGGCAGTTGTTGTCGTTTTTTTCTCTCACCAATCAAAATGGCAGTGGGCAGCATCAACAATCAGTGTGAGGCCTCCCACCATCGTGGGGGGCCTGCAGTCCTATCTGCTCATGAGGAACAGAGTGGTTGAGAGCCTGTCCTTCCCCTATAAAATGGGTTATATCCATGTGTAAGAATGGACTGAGGTGGAATAAAGCTCCAACAAAACAATAAAAATAGTAGAAGCCTTCTGTATGGGTAGTTGCCAAGTCCAGCCAGGGAAGTTCCTGAAGATTTGAGGACAGAGTCAGGGAAGGTGGAATTTTGAAATGGGTGGGAGCTCAGCTGGGATGTAAAGCAATAGAGTCAACCAGGGGGCGTTATTGTTTGTTTGTTTGAAAAAGAGGTGCTGGAACTCTCAAGAGGGAAATGAAGTTTTTCAGTCTGTATACTGAAAACTCATGAACTTTATATATATATCCCTTATATATAATTCTGTAAGACGCAAACTCACGCAATGCGCACCAACAGTGTTTGGACGGCTTGGCTGTCTGTCAACGGCTTGCCCACGTCCCATTGGCCACGTCGTCTGAGTCCCACCTCAGACGCAGCTTCACGCGGCCTGCAGAGGATCTTCCCGGTGGCTGGAGGCGACGGGCGGCTGCGACGGGCGGCGGCCTAAGACCGGCAGCCGGCTGTGTCAGGGCGGAAAGGGGGAGGAGGCGATTGCCGTGTGGAGGAGAGGCGAGAGGCGCGAGTGGCTGGGGACGATGGGCGGCAGGCTAAGACCGGCGGCCGCCTGGGTGAGGGCGGAGAGGGGGAGCAGGCGAGCGCTGTGCAGAGGAGAGGCAAGAGGCGCGAGTGGCTGGGGCCGATGGGCGGCAGGCTAAGACCGGCCGCTGCCTGGGTCAGGGCGGAGAGGGGGCGGAGGCGAGCGCCGTGCAGAGGAGAGGCGAGAGGCGCGAGTGGCTGGGGCCGACGGGCGGCAGGCTAACACCAGCCGCCGCCTGAGTCAGGGCGGAGAGGGGGTGGAGGCGAGCGCCGTGCGGAGGAGAGGCCAGAGGCGTGAGTGGCTGGGGCCGACGGGCGGCAGGCTAAGACCGGCAGCCACCTGGGTCAGGGCGGAGAGGGGGAGGAGGCGAGAGGGGGCTAGGCGCCCGTTGTGTCGCCCTGCTCAATATATTTTAAAAAAATTGTTGAAGAGGTTCCGGAACTCCATTCCGGCGCGTTCCTCCAGAAAGAAAGCTCTGGAGTCAACCGTACAAAGCTTCCTTTTCCTCCAGGGGAACTGATCTCTGTAATCTGGAAATCAGTTGAACAGTTAGATTCGAGTCCAGTAGCACCGTAGAGACCAACAAGATTTTTTAGCGTATCCTCTTTGATGAGGGAAGTTATTAGATGTAATTCGGGGGGGGTGTCTCTAGGCACCCCCTGGAGGTTGGCAACCCTATATATAGGGCATTTCTGATCCTTGGATCCATGGACAAATGCTGCCTCTTTTTTGTCTGCTGAGATCATCTTTCAGTACTGCGTATAGAAGGAATAAATTCTGGGTGCCAGCACAGTATATGGGGAAATGTATTTATTATAATGATAGATAGCCCTTGTCAAATGCCTTGTGGGAGATGATCCAAGCCACAGTGATGCGTGGCATCAAATATCCGTACATAGGCTTTAGTGGTACCCCCAATTCCTTGCATTGCATTAAAAGCAGTCCCTCTGGCTAATGTTTACAGGAAATTGTTTATGCTCCTGGAAGTTCCTTTGGGCTTTAAATTCAGAGATTGTATGATTAAACTTCACTGCTTTACTGTAGTAGTGGGGAGACCCCAGTGGATTAGAATCTCTTCCTCTGCTTTGCAGCTTTTGAACTTGCAGAAATCTAAGCAGAGATGCATTAAGGAAGGGAAGAGAGACTCCTGTCATTTATCTCAGAAAATCAATGCCCAAATCCACCGGATTTGTATAGAAAATAGGTAAGCAATGGTATTTTCCACGTACTCTTAAAAATAAAGATCTGAAGCTGCTAATCTGTATTCTGTGCAAGTCCGGACAAGAATATACATGATTAACAGGATCCAGAATAGCCAACAGGAACAGTTCGGATAAAGCTTAATTTTTCTATTGTGAATTTACGTTAATCAACAGAAAGTGCAGCAGCATTATGTGTTGTTAAATTTAGAAAGATGAATCGCAGCTGTGTTGTTATTCCCAGACTGCATAGAGAGAATGTAGTGTAGCCTTTATAGTTAGTGAAAAGCTCTCCAAATAGATTTTATTTCCATGATCCCTGTATTGCTTCATTGGGAACCTGATGTCTAGAGAGTTTCGTTACTGCAGTTCCTGTCTTAAAGTACTTCAGCACTGAGTGCTGTCAAAGTTTCTTTTCATTGCCAAACTCTTTAACACCAGATCTCCTATAAATATCTGCTTTAGTTATATGTCAATGCCATCCTAAGCAGAGTAACTGTCTTCTAAGTCTCCTAAAGTCAATGGGTTTAGAAGTGTGCTAGTGTAGTAAGGACCTCCAGAAATGCCTTGAAACACTTCTAACATCTGACACGTGGTGCTGGAAAAGTATTGTTTGGTCGTTTGTTGCAGTTCTACAAGGGTAGCCATATTAAGTCTACTGGAACCAAAACAATGACTAACAACTTTTATCACAGCATAAGCTTTCATGAATCAGGAGCCCATTTTATCAGATCATACATATAGGTCTATCAGTGGCCGCTAGCCATGATGACTAAAGGGAACCTTCATATTTAGGGAGTAGAAAATCTCTGAATTCCAGTGCCAGGAGGCAACATCAGGGGAAGGCCTCGGCCTCTATGCCTAGGGTTGCCAGGTCCTTACCTTGTGCCAGCAGGGGGCAGGAGGGAGCTTTCCAGGAGTGGGAAGCGGGCAATATCACTGACGTGATGACAGTACACAAAAGTGATGTCATCATGCTAGGGACGTTGGGTGGCAATGCTCTGGTTTTTGAGCAAACTCTATAGTAAAATTGGGGCCAAACCATAGAGTTTTGCCTCAACACCAGAGTGTCACCATGTGATGTCTCCAGCCTGATGACATCAGTTCCATATGATGTCATCACTTCGGGGATGTCACACGGGGTCATGGCTGTTTGGGGTGGGGTTTCTCCCCATCGGCCAGGAACCCGCAAAATCAGGGGATCCCCTCCTCCCACCTGTGGACTGGCAACCCTGTCTATGCCCTATTGTTGGCCTTCTGGGGTAACTGGTTGGCCACTGTGTTAGGCAGGATGTGGTCTGATCCAGCAGGATGTTCTTATGTATATCTAACAAAGTAGACCCTAACTTAGGAAATAAATTCATTAGTCTTTTGCCCCCGCAGCTGGAATAACGAGACGGACACCAGTTTGGATCAAACAAGGGCCACTTTATTAACTATATACAATTGATTAATAGCAAACCGGCAAGGGAGCACATCTTCGGTAGCGGAACAGACAAGGCAGGTGTCAGGCTGACCAGCCTCCTTGTCTGATATACGGGCGAGGCACCAACCCCAGTCTTGGGCCATTAATCTGGCTTGCGACCAGCAGCCCAGCCTCAGATCACCTCCCGGGAGCGCCTACCCCTGAAACCCTATAGTTTGCAGAGAGGCTTACCCAAGAGGCTCCCCCAGGGGACCTCCATTCACCACCCGGGGCCTTAATAGCCCGCGAGCCGTTCCTGAAGACCCCCAAGATCCCCACATACGGGACGGCTTAAGGTGCTCACCATTTCCGCTGCCCTATCCCTGCCACTCGCAAAGCCAAGCCTCTGCTTTGGTTGCCGCGGCCACCTAGCAGCTTAATGCGGTCCTAATCCCTTGCCGGATGTCCTGCAAAAAGAACTGATTGCCCTTGTCTGACAGGTGGATACCATCTTCCCTGTATAGGTCCGGGTCCCGGACCACTATGTCAGGGTGTGGTAAATATTGGCCCAAACCACCCTCCAATGCCTTCTGGAGTTGCCTGTTCACCTTGCGACGAGACCTGTCAATGCATCTGGGGTCCCCCAAATTGCACCACACGTGCCTCGGCAGAATCGCGGACCAAACCACCATCACCCCGGGCCATCTTGCCTGAATCAGCCGCAGGTCTTCCGTGGCCTGGATAACCAGGGCCTTGCCTTTCATCAAGCCAAGATCATTGCCACCAAGGTGCACAAGCAACACATCAGGAGGCGGCCCCCGCCGCTCCCGGAACAACAGGGGAAGTAACCTGGGCCATTGCATGCCCCTCCTTCCCCACCATTCCACCACTGCCGACTCGCTCAGACCCAATTGAGAACCAAACGCTGTCCTCCGTGCCTGATGAGCGGCCCAAAAAATCATACTGTGGCCGCAGATAACGACTCTCTTCCTCTCCTGCCGGCCCACAGCACCTGAAAAACAAACTGTTTTAGCGTCCGTTCAATTGAAACTTGCGTTGGCGCACATATCCCTTATAACTCCTGGATTTCCAGCGCCCAATGCCTTGTATGTCGGCTCCTGAGTACCCTCCGTCTTTGACCTCCTGATGGTGATGGCAACACTGCGTTCCGCCATCCTGACATCGCTAAGGCGGAGGGCTCTGTTTGAAGTGTCGTTCCGTGAGGCCGCGACGAGCTCGCTAATCCGCAGAGCTCCAAAAAACGCTAGCAAAGATGCTGCATGGAACAGGGCCGCCTCATAGCCGTCGGCACAAAGGCCAGGCCACAACTCCCGCAGCCCTCGTAACACCGATGGAGTCAATGGCTCCCTG
>NW_015172004.1:1315064-1346561 GCF_001447785.1 Gekko japonicus | reverse complement strand
CTCTCCTCATCCTGGGGCCCGGACGGCGCAGGGCCAGGGGGGGGGCTGTTTAGGCGACGGCCGCTTGGGGGCCCCCTTACCCCGTCCTTTTTTTGGTGGCATTCCTAGCTACGCACAACATGTCGCTTGTATACCTTAACAGCCCCGCGCCCTACTCAGCCTAGTCTGGGGGCCGCCCTGCCAGCCAAATCCGGCCTCCTTACCCCCAGTGGTGACCCGGTGTCGTGCTACTGTCTGTTTGGCGAATCTGGGACTAAAGACGGGAGCTCACCCCGTCATGCGGCACACTCCGCCCTCACACAGCTGAACTACCGCCCCCAATGGCCCGCAGCTCAGCGTCTTAACCACTCGGGCCACCGCCGCTCCCGGCCTCTCTAGGAAGCCGCCCAACTGGCGCAAGCCGAGCCTTAAGGTCCGTGCCGCGCACTTCCTTCCCAATAGAGCACCCCTGCACTTGTTGGGTTGGAGGGGGTTGTTCTCAGCTGCCCTTCGCGGCCTCTGGCGACCCGCAAAGAAGGGGGGGGGCAAATCCCTAAGGGGGTCGGGCCGCTGGACCAAGCCTCGTTCAGGCCGCGGCCGGAGGGTGTGCGCCTGTTCCGGTATGCCGTCGGCGCTCTACCTCCCACCGATCGGGCCCACCGCAATTCCCCCCAATAGGTGCGCTTGCGTAGGGCTGCCTGGGGGAGAAACTTCCTCTGCCTGTGGTGGGGGCGGGGAAGGGGAACTAGGGGAGAAACTCCCTCCGCCTGTGGGGGGGGGCGGGGAAGGGGAACAAAATCAGCACGGCCCGGGGACCCTTCCAACCGCCCCGGCCCCGCGCTGGTACTCCCTGCTCAAGCGCCGCCCGAAACCGCTGCTTCCACCGCCGGCGTCCTCCTCCCCTTCTCAGGTGTCCAACGAAGCTCCCGCCAGACCGCAACGCGTCCGCCGCTGCTGCTGCCGCCGCGAAGCCTCCTCAGCCCTCTGACCGGCCCTCGGCCTCCTTGGCAGCGCAGCCGGCAGCACCCCGCTCCTTCCGACCCCAGCGAGCACGAGGCGGGACTGAACAAAGGGACGGGAGCGGAGCCCAGCCAAGCCGGGCTGGCTCCGCCCCTCCCACGTCCCCGCACGCTGTGCTGGGACGCTGCTGCCGTCCCGCCCATTCCCCGCGGCAGCAAACAAGCCCCTGGCTGCCATTCCTTCGGCGGCGGCCAGGAGCTCCCTTAAGGTGCCAAAAAACACATTGTTGTTTTTAAATTTCTGTTTCTTGTACATTACTTGTGCATGCTATTTTGTGTTAGTCCAGGAAAATACAGTTTGTCTTTGGAGCAGAAAATAATGGCAATTATGTATGTGGATTATCCAATATTCTGTAAACGGTTCCAGAAGAAGGCCGGTGTGATACTCATTAGTTGCTCCACCTTTGAGGAGCAGAGAATTATAGCATTTATATTAGAAAGTTTCATTGAACTCCCATTCTATGACATATTTTTTGTAGTAGACATAAGTAACAAATAAGGTGCAGCTTTTCTGTGACCCAATTTGCTGAGATGCAGAGCATGCAAAAAGCACTTGTGCTTGGTCTGGTATCATGTTGAATCTGAAGTTCAGAGAGTTATGGCGAATTCACGCTAGCATCCAATATCAGTTGAAAAGGATGGCTAGAATCCAAACCAGCTGTTTCACATGTATGAGGTGAGGGGGCTGATGGACTTTTCCCTTGCAGGGTTGTTCCCACCTGTACCCTTCCACACCTCCCCCAAGGTCAAGGACCATGTGAGGCATGAGGTGCAATAAACCAGAAGGAAATGTTGCCCTTCCCCTGTCAATGAATTGGAAGGACTTTCCCACAACATGATTTAGATTCTTTCTGGTACTGGGAAAAAACAGGCTTCAGATTTCTCTGTTTGGGGAGTGCATTGTGGTTTGCTATCATTTGTCCTTTTAGGTAATAGAAAGTTTTTGATTAAATGCTGTTTCAGACTTCAAGGCTGAGATAAAAATTTTGACTCAAACATCAAACCAAGCAGATTTTGTTTGTTTGTTTGTTTTAGTTCTGAGTTCTCTTTATACTGTGTAAAAACCACTTAGTCCTGTCCTGGGTAGCCCAGGCTAGCAAGGTCAGCCCTGGCTAGTATTTCAGTGGGAGTCCCCCGAGGAATACCGGGGTCGTGTCGTGGAAGCAAGCAATGGCAAACCACCTCTGAACATCTCTTGCCTTGAAAACCTACCAGAGGTGTTGAATTCATTTTTTACAAGGGTCGAATCTGACATAAATGTCACTTTGTCAGGCCAGGTCGTGTGTGCCATAAAATGTAATGTCAGATACAGAAGATATAAGCTTTATAAAGGACATAGGCAACCCCAATTAATAACATTATTTTTGACTCAAAATACAAACATGCTTAAAACATTAATACTCTTACAGTATTTCCTTTATTTAACAGTCTTTGGCCGAGTTCAGACTGGCAGTTTGGCTCAAACGTTTCAGGAGCGTTTCAGTAGCGGATTAAAAGGGCGGGTTCACACAGGCACATCTGTCAGGCGTCCCCCAGCCGTACTCAGGCCGTCTTGTGCCGCTTCCCTCCCAAGTTTAAAAAGTACCAGGTGAAAGTGGTAGCAAACCATGTGTAGAGCGGGTTGATTCCAGTTCCCTGACGTGTGAATGCAAGCGCTGCTAAGGTGGGAACAACCCACAGTCGTTGATAATAGGCGCTGGCTGTTTCCGCGTCAGGTGCCCATGCACCCATTCGCATAGGTGCATGTCACGGAGCACAGAAACAGCTGCTAACAGCCCGCCAGGGGCGGGCCGACAGTGCAAACACTCCCTTGCGCTTCCTCCACGGTATCATTCCGCTTCATTCGCTGCAGTGTGAACGGTAATACAGCCATTCCCGGTCTGTTCCAGGTCTTCTTTGCCACGACTCCCTAACGCTTCAAATTGCCAGTCAGAACTCGGCCTTTGATAATTGACACCCCTTGCTTTGAATTATTGCACCAAAATCTGGAGTCAACGCTATGCTGTTTAGGTATGTATCGGTTTAAGCTGACAATGTACTTTTTTAAAACAGACATTGATACAGAAAAGAGCTGTTCACAGACATACGCTGTCCCAAACATAGAATTATAGAAGCAAAAGCCTTAAGTTAGGGGTAACTTGGACCCCAAAACTGGTAAAAATTGCTAATCCCAATTTCAGAAAACGTATCCTTCAGTGCAGCATCACACTGTTCCCCCACCTTCCTGCAATTTGTGGCACCCTGTCATTGGTAGGTGGGAAGCAGTGTGACTCTCCCATTTTGTCAACTGTACTGATTCGCTATGCGTAATCCACCTTGAGTACGCCTCCCACCTTATAGAAGCTTTTCCTGTCCACACCCCCCAGCACATGTAATCCCAGGGGTCCTCTTCCCTCTCCGAAGATACACTTCCCCACTACACTAAATCAGCAACTTTTTTCTCTGCAACCCTGGAAGCATTTTTGTGTGTGAAGCAGGGTTTCTTCCCCACTTAGAGAGGTCCACCCCAAAACGTACACATATAATATAAACTCTCCAAGGTGCTGGAGCCACCGACCTCAACACCTGCTCAATCCTCCACAAAAATTATGAACCCTCCACAGATTCACCAGCCACCTGTCAATAACCAGAACTCCCAAATCAGCCCCTTTCTCCCACCACCTCTGTGTGATTCATCCACACTAATCCGCTCTCCTCCAAATCTCAAGTCTGCTCCCACTGACCACTCTTTTCTTTGCACTTCAGTCCCACTTAGAGTCCTGACCTTCTGCAAAGACATAGATATCTCCCATGGTGCTGAGGCTCGAGTATGAGGACTAACAACTGAGAGACCCAGGTTCATAAGCCATATTCTGCCATGGAAGTTGCTGGGTGACTTTGGGCCAGTCACTCTCTCAGCCTGACATACCATGCACAGTTGTTGTTAGAACAAAAACTTAGATGGGGAGAACAATACTTGTAAATAGCTTTGGGTCCCTGTTTGGGGAGAAAAGCAAGGTATGGGTGCATATAAAATAAAAACGATGCAATAAAATCTCATTAAGTCTTTAAGGTGGCTAAACACTCCTGTTTGGCGTAGTGGTTAAGTGCGTGGACTCTAATCTGGGAGAACCGGGTTTGATTCCCCACTCCTCCACTTGCACCTGCTGGATGACCTTGGGCAAGCCATAGTTCTGATAAGAGCTGTCCTTGAAAAAGAGCAGTTTCTGTCAGAGCTCTCTCAGCCCCACCTACCTCACAGGGTGTCTGCTGTGGGGAGGGGAAGGGAAAGGAGTGTGTAAGCCGCTCTGAGACTCCCTTGGGTAGTGAAGGGCGGGGTATAAATCCAATCTCTTCTTCTTCCTCTCTTCTTCTTCTTATCTTAGCCTCCATCTACACCCCTGTTCTTGCATGCCACCCTCCCAACACAAACACTCAGCACCTTCCCTCACCCCAACAGCTATATTTCTCCTCCTCTCCCATGGCTTTCCAAATGCAGTTCCCACAACACATACCAGTGCAATGCACTTCATCCTTTCCATTCCATGCCCCACTTTCCAGTCCCTTATAGCCCTCCCCCCCACATACACTTGGCATTCCCATTCCTACACTTCCACTAATGCCAGTTTCCATCAACAGCTCCCCCACCACCTTCACACGTAATTACTTTCTCCCTCCTTCCCTCCTTCTTCCTTCCCTCCTCTCAAAGGGCCGCTTCTCCAGCATTGTGACAGAGAAGGAGCGAGAGAGGTGGGCAGAGAAGAAGGAGAAGGTGGCGGCAGCAGTGGCGAAGGAGGCGGCTTCTGCTGCTGAAGGGGGAGGCCCAGAGGAGAGGGGGCAGCAGCTGCACATGCACAGCCTAGCCTAACGGAGAGAGAGAAGAGGGGGGGTGGACCCTCCAGCCAGCTGACCTGACACAGGTCTTTTCGCTACTCTTGCCACCACTAGCACCACCCTCTTCTTCCTTGTTCGTGGGCTGGATAACAGACCTGGATGGGCCGGTTCTGGTCCCTGGGCTGTATGTTTGACACCCCTGTCCTACATGGTACCATTGTCACTGTCTGTGAGAGGATTAGTTTTTGTGGCAAAATACATTTCCAGTCCTGAATCACTGTATGTGACTGTTAAAAACAGTGTAAGTTGATGGTGTATTTCTTTTTCAATAGGCTTCCCCGACTCCTGAAGCAATTTGGCTGAGAGATGGCTTTTCTCTTCCCCACAAAGCCACAACTGCTACCAGAGAAGGCCTGACCCAAGTAACAATGACAATCAAATGTAGGCTTATTCTGATGTATTATTTCAAATTTCTTCTTTTATTCCATAGGTCAAATGACGAACATCTCGAGTTTCCAGAGTTCGTTTCGAGTTCTTTATCAAAATTCTGTGTTGTGGTGGTATTTTTCAAACAATCCAATAGTAGGAATTTCAATTTCCAAATGGCTATGAAATAGCTCCCATGCTAGCCAGAAGTTTCTCAACACTGTCCATTGTTGAGAAACTTCTGGCTAACATGGGAGCTATTTCATAGCCATTTGGAAATTGAAATTCCTACTATTGGATTGTTTGAAAAATACCACCACAACACAGAATTTTGATAAAGAACTCGAAACGAACTCTGGAAACTCGAGATGTTCGTCATTTGACCTATGGAATAAAAGAAGAAATTTGAAATAATACATCAGAATAAGCCTACATTTGATTGTCATTGTTCTGTAATTTTTGAACTAACTGCCAGAACTGACATGGGAAAAAAGTATACTCATCACAAGAAAGTATATTCATGACAAAATAATCTTCACTGTTAAATCACTAGAAGCAAGCAAATTGGCTGTATGTGTACCTTACATTGTATTTTGGACACTGACAAACATGTTTTATTGTTGTTTGGGCTATTAATGAATGCTTACCGTTTAGTCTTTTTATTGTGTTTATTTTTATGTTTTATGAATGTGAGTTTCTTCATGAACCTGTAACAGTTGAAAGTGAAGAGCAAAAATTCTGTCAGATGAATAAATACATTTTCATTAGACCTGGGCAAGTATCCAAAATTCTAAATTTAGATGCTCTGGCACAAATTAAAACATCTAAATTTCTGGAACTGTGGGTGTATGTCATCTTGGAAATAGATACAACTGAATTAATAAACTGCATTGTGTGAAAAATTCAGAAGTTGATCCTCAGGCATTTTAGTTAAGACCGATATTTAAAAATAGGAACCAGATATATTGTTTGTTCATGGATTCAGAATTCATGATGCCACTCGTGTAAGATAAATGGATAGCTGCTTCTTAGAAGTAAATTTATCTAGAGTTATAGAGTTTATAGAAGGAGGAGGGTTGTATTGGATATTTAAAAGTGGATTGATTTAAATCACTAAAACAAAACAATATATTATATAATTAATTTAAATCAAGTTTCCAATTAGTGTTTCAGATATGTTCTAATCAAAGGAAGGGGATTGGTTGATAAAATGTACTGGATTAAATATTTATTTTTACATCAAACAGATGACCATTCTTCTTCATGTGTGTACATGCAAGGCCACTGAACAAGACCATTTATTTGAACATTGTGCCCAAAAATCTAGATGCAGGTTGCAAGGGCTGGTAGTAATTTTACAGAGTAGTGTTTTCCCTGAGATGTAACTCAGGTGTCCATATTTTATTTGTTTTGCAGATTATTCATAATAGTTCATAATTTGAGAACTGAAAAAATCTTGGCACTTAGAACAAACACAATATGAATGAGATCACCAGGTAGACCTAGTAAAAGTTCTTGAGAAAGTCCAGGGTGGTGTTTTCAAGATTCAAGAACTAGATCATCACAGCTGTGGTTAAAAAAGCCTTAGTCATTCCAGAGTCCACTCAGGATCAAGCACATATTAATAGTCAACAAATTAATTAGTTCTCAAGAATTAATACTACTTAAGTCTTCAGAGGAGAAGGCAGTGATTTCTAGCAATTCCCCACTCCCACATTGCCTGTTGTTTCCATGGGTCCACTGATCCCCAGGAACAAAATTTTGTTGGGCTTAGTGGACTTCAGTGAGAGAAGGAAAATGTGTGTTTGGGGGGGGGGATAAATTAAGTTCAGTGAAAGCCGTGTGTGCCGCAGAAGTTTAGTACAATATGTATCATGCCTGATTGGCATCACAAGGCAGATATAGTTTATTCTGCACATTAAAAAAGCGGCCTTTGGCATGTAAAAATCATGGAATTGGGTTTATAAGTGGAAGGGTTTAACATGCTTGTATTAGATTCAGATTTTACTTTTGGCCAGTTAAAAAAGAAAGTACTATAATCAACATTTTAAAAATGTATTAAAAAAATTCTTTCTACGTTTTTAGAAACTATTAGTTTCTCCTAGCCTTCAAGGGATCAGACGATGTGGTGCAATTTGTAACATATGTTTGGGTTCTGCCAGCCTGACTTTGACTGAGACCATCAGACATCATGTGCGAGTGAATTCATTTCCCAAGCTTGTCAGGACCCGATTTGGAGCAGGACCACCATGTGCGAAGGAAAAGAGGGTTACCCCTGTTCCTGATCCCAAATGGCCCAAGGGGGTATGATTTGCCCCACTGGGTGGCTGGCACAGGTAGAAGAGGAAGAGTTGGTTTTTATACTTTCCTTTTCACTACCCAATGGAATCTCAGAATGGCTTACAATCGCCATTCCTGTCCCTACAACAGACACCATGTGAGGTAGGTGGGGCTAAGAGGGCTCTGAGAGAACTGTGACTGACCCAAAGTCACCCCGCTGGCTTCAGGTGGAGGAGTCGGGAATCAAACCCGGTTCTCCAGATTAGAGTCTGCTACTCTTAATCACTACACCATCAGTACCTGTGTAGCCCATCAGTACCCGTGGAGCCCCCCTAGAGGGCAAATTTCAGTCAGGAAAATTGCCCAATGGCTCCATTTTGGTCAGGAAAATGATGCAGGGCTGAAGCCTTTTAGCCCTTTCCTCTGCCTTCCCCATCCAAACTGGGGCCCTGCACTCTTGTGAATTAGGAATTCAGTTGGGGGGAGGTGACTCAAACTGCAGTCTTCTGCATATTTACTTGGGAGTTTGAGTTTGACAAGGTTTGCTTCTTAAATAAATATGCATAGAATTGTGCTATCACATGACTAAGGACATTTCATACGGGTCTGAGTCAGAAGACAGAACAGGTCATTGCAGACTATCGTCTTATTGATCCCATTCAACAGGTTTTTCCATCCTTCGGTTTCATACCCGAGTGTACAGAACAGATTAAATTGAGATTAGGTTTTAATCTCACTGTGCGGCTGAGAACTTGCCTCCGCTGGGAAGTGTGTCGAATTGTATATTCTGCCTGTAGCAAAAAGCACAGCCAAAACAGAACTAGGTGCTAGGCTGGATACTTGGCAATTTATTTCCAGCTAAATAGTCCCCAACTCTTAGTACCTGACATGCTACTAGAACTCCTCTGAGCAGCGAACAAGCAACGGCCGGATCAACAAATTACCCCAATTATTCATCGTGGCATGTTTAATTTTATTTAGTGAGCCCAGATCAGTTTACAGCGCTGCACTCACCTTCTGGCAGACCGGTCCTGTTTTACTATTCAAACATGGTGTAATCTACCCAGCGTTGCGACATATTTAAAGGGTATTAATTGTTAATGCCACACTTTCTTGAATTCCAGCCATGACTCGCGAGCCGACTGCGCTCGCTTTGGAAAGGGAGCTTCAGCGTCTCCTGCAGGAGGCTTGAGCTGAGCCTCCGGAGACTCTGTCAGCTGTATTGTTTGTCTGAGAGTTTCTCCTGGCACTGCTTCCAGTTGGGGGGAACGGAGGCTTTTCCTCTCTGCCTGTGTTGTATTGTGGCGCTGCCTTTTTAATTTGAACCACCGACTGCCTCACGTTAACGCTGTGGATTATTATCCAAGAAATCTCGGGAGGATCACGGCTGGGTCTTCAAACAGTTCTGCAGACGGCAGCCTTCCTTTTCTGCTGCTTCTCTTTGCCGGTGCCAGCCACTTCAGATGGTTCAGGTACTTTTCATCGCTGCTTGCTGTTAGCGGGTCTAGTAATTAGCAGTTTAATTGGGGGGAAAGGGGGCCTTTCAAAAGCACTGTGTTTTTTATAAAGCTGCCTGCCAAAAGCAGAATTTGCTGCATAAGTGCAGTCGGGTATGTGTATCACCTGTATGCTACATTGCCCGCTAAGAACAGGCAATAGCAAATGCTGGATATAATTTACGACACGAAGCATTAGAGTTAGAATTGGATATTAAAGATCTCAGACTTTTTTTTTGCATGTGCAGATTTAGTAAGCTGCTTTAGGGGGGGTCTACAGTGAACAATTGTTTCCATAAGCGGCAGACTTTAAAAATAGGAACTGTTGCTCGAAGAGCAAATGTTTTAATTATGCTGTGAATGTTTGAAAGGTGTAGCCATTTCTGTATAGAAGATTTCCATTCTGTGTGCAAGAAGTTTTTCTTGAATATATATTCTGTCATTAAGACCTTGTTACTTAGCTGCATGCGGTTGTTAAAATATGGTGCTTTAATAACAAAAGCCCCCCCCCCCCAAAAAAAGGGATCAGCAAGATCCCAAAAGAACACATTGTAGCTGTGAAATGCTTTTCGTCTGCCATTTGGAAGTTAATTAGGATTCTGGAAGACAGAAAACTTAATCCTGAATCTACAACATGAAATAATGTTAGTTGAACTCCTTAATCCTATGAAGATGGAGTCTCATGTACCTGTATTCTGATTGATAAGAAATTTACATGAAAGTAAGACCTTCTGATTTCACTGGCTGCCTGACTCATATAATTGCAGGTGTGTGGGGAGAAATCACTTATGCCATACTTCAGTTTTCCCGACACAATCCAGACAAAATTAAGCACTCTTATCCATTGATTCCAACGAGAGGGTGAAGCAAATGCTTGAACCTTTTCTGTTAAAATCAATAGGATACAAGTATGCTTCATTTACACTGGATTCCCATGGGAATTATCTCCAATAGGAGTTATTTCAGATTTCTTCTTCCTTCTGTTTTGACTTGAACATCCCTATTTCAACATAGCTTGTGTGAACTGGACCTGTGGTTCTTTATTGTAGTGCTAGTTTGTTTCCTCAGACTGAATCTTCCTCATAAAATGCGTGAATTTTTCAATGCGTTTTGCCCAGTGTTAAATTATTATAGGTATATCATATGTATAAATAACACACACTGTATGTATAAATGCATTACATATATACAATATGCGTACCCAAACAAGCAAATCTACAAAACCAAACAGTGAAAAGCAGAGCTGAAAAATCATAAATAAAGATACAGAACACTGTAATAGAGAGAACATTCACTCAGAATTAGGAAACATTTAATGAATAAAACAGTGCTCAGAAATAGACAAAATGTACCACATTTAGACACCTGGCTTCTGAAGAATTGTGATAGTATTTTTTTCTTTAAAATATTATACATTTGGTTTAAGAGATATTGAGACTCAGAGTAAGACTGGAAGGCCATTGATATAATAACCAGGGGATGCTACTGAAATTCTCATTCCCCACT
Organism: Gekko japonicus; assembly: GCF_001447785.1. Taxonomy (NCBI): domain Eukaryota; kingdom Metazoa; phylum Chordata; class Lepidosauria; order Squamata; family Gekkonidae; genus Gekko; species Gekko japonicus. The sequence goes on along the minus strand of NW_015172004.1, from coordinate 1,336,042 downwards.
GTTTCCATTCAAAAACTCCCCTTTTCCCCCTTTTTTTCCTTCTCCTTGTATGAATCAAACTTGGATCCTTATTTTCATCTCGTATCATTTTCTCATGCCAAAATTTTCTGTCAAATTAATGCAGTTTTAACTTTGTTTTGTGGCAGTTGCACATAGCAGCATATAGATGGCACAAAATGGTGCGGGGGGGGGATCACCATTAAAGTGGTTTTAAAATTTCATAAAAGGAACGGATCAGGAACTCCAGCAGCAAGAATGGGTAATGTGGAAAGGATCACAATGACAATATGTAAAAATAGAAAGAAATGAAAATACTGAACATATATGAGTCTACCTTACACTGAATCAGACCATTGGTTGGTCAAGGTCAGTATGGTCTACAGAGACTTGCAGTGGCTCTCCAGCTGAGGTCTTTTCTAACATCTGCTCTCTGCTCCTTTCAACTGGAGATGCCAGGAATTGAACTTGAAGCCTTCTCTGTACAAAGCTCACAATTTACCATTGAGCCACAGCTCCTTCCCATGGCAACCTTACTACAGAGACTAAGCAAATATAGCCTGGTTGGGAGGCTCTCAGTATCTACGTATCACCTTGGGTTCCATGATGGAACAATGGAGGAAGATAAATGTGAAAAAAATGCTAGTGATGTCAGTTCTCTTTGGGATCCATAAGTCCTGTCATTGTTTGTAAGGACATGCATATAGGGCACTATCTTTTCAGCCCTCAGGTCAATACTCACACTGCTTAGTGGACATTCTTCAATATCTACAGTAACCTCAAGTTAGACCCTGATATTATCGGCATGTGATTCTGTTCCAGGAAGGTGGAAGTAGGTACCCTTATTTGTCCATTCAGTACGTCGCCTTAGCAATGCTCTCCTTCGGGAGTCCCGAGTGCAGGTTGTAAGCTCATACTAATGGGTTGTCTAAGTGGTGTAAAGCTAGCAGTAGAACAGATCAGCTGAAACAACCACAGAGACCTCAGTTTGACACCAGTCGTGAATTAAATGGCTAGGAGGAATACAGGGTTGAGGGATTAAAATCATTTTTCTTTCAAAATCAGATGGAGCTAGAACTTGATGCAGAGTATCTTATGTGGCAGAACAGACTAGTAGATCACTACAAGATGAAATAACAGGTATTGACTCTACTCATTAAGACCTGGTTAGGTACTTCAAGAGATTGGTAGATGTGTCTAGATCAGAACACAGAACTGTTGGGCCCACTGTCAGGAAACCCTGCTTAGCACATTGGGTTTACCAGTACATCCCTGGGATGGACATTCAAATGTGGGTTCAGCTACATCCTAGCCTTGCAAGCCCAATTAGAGGTGAATAGAGGCTGGGTGGCTCAGGCTGAGCCAGCTGAAACTAAACCCAGCAAAGACAGAGGTCCTGTGCCTGAGTCGACACGGTTTGGAGTTGGGGCTCCCTCTCCCAACCTTCGATGGGGCACCGTTGGTACCAGCATCGGAGGTTAGGAGTTTGGGAGTGCTCCTGGATCCCTCCTTAACTATGGAGGCCCAGGTGGCAGCCACTGACAGATCTGCATTTTACTATCTTAGGCAGGCTTGGCAGTTAGTTCCCTTCCTCGACCGCGGTGACCTGGCTACAGTGATCCATGTGACGGTCACCTCAAGGCTGGACTACTGCAACGCTCTCTACATGGGGCTGCCTTTGTCGCAGATCCGGAAGCTGCAGCTAGTGCAGAATGCAGCGGCCAGGCTGTTGATGGGTCTCCCCAAGTGGGAGCACATCCAGCCTGGATTGAAAGCGCTGCACTGGCTGCCAATAGTGTACCGAATCCACTTCAAAGTGGTGGTTCTTACCTTTAAAGCCCTATATGGCCAGGGTCTGACCTACCTGAGGAATCGCCTTTCCCCACATATACCCCCAAGAGCACTTTGGTCGGGGACACAACACCGCCTGGTGATTCCAGGTCCCCAGGAGGCAAAGCTTGCTGTGACCAGTGTCAGATCCTTCTCAGTGGCAGCCCCCACCTGGTGGATCGAGCTTCCGGAGGAGATCAGGGCCCTGCGGGACCGTATGCAGTTCCACAGGGCCTGCAAGACGGAGCTCTTCTGCCATGCGTTTATATAGGGGCCGCCACTTCTACTACTACCACCACTGAAACAACGGGGTTGGGAGCGGTCCCCGGAAGAACTGCCACAATTTTGCATGGCACTGATGCTGCCGGACTGGCTTGGACCATCGACAGGACAATTTCACCCTAATGAAATGATCGATACCATCTTCAGAGACCATCTTGTTTGTATGGAGCACTTTATTTGTTTTGTCGTGATTTAATAGTTTTTACTGTTTTATACTGTTTTTTATGTATGGGCTTGTGCCCCTGTGTAAGCCGCCCTGAGCCCGTTCGCGGGGACGGCGGGGTAAAAATGCAAAAATAAATAAAATAAAATTTAAAAAATTGCCGTGATAGTAGTCCATATAGATTGGTTTAAGATACTCCTAATGTCACAGTGGTATGATGATACAGTTTAGACTGGTTTTCAGTATTTTTGGTCTGCCAGAAATAGGGCTGCCAAATGCAGCCGGGGGGCAGGGAATCCCCCGTTTCGGAGCCCCGATTCCCGGCGCGCCGAAATCGGGGCCCGGGGGAAACCCCACCCCCGTGTGAGCGTCACCCGGAAGAGACGTGAAAACTCTCAAATGGCAGCCATTTGAGGGGAAAACTCTTTGTTTTCCCCTCAAACGGCGTGGCCCCGCCCAGCGTGTGACGTCACTTCCGGGTGACGTCCTGGTGGCGCGCGCGCGCGCGCGCACATCCACAACCAGCTCCCGGACCGGGAAGAAGATCCCCCGCCGGTAGGAAATTTAAATTTGGCAACCCTAGCCAGAAATTATTGTCACAGACCATCGTCCATCCTTCCTAAGAACTTTATGGAATGCAATAGTATTTGCCACGTACTCGTTTCTCCTCTCAATCCTTGCTCTAATACATTCATGGAACATATAGTACAGTCATTAATGCAGGGCTGAGAATGCATGGAGCAGTTGCTACCTCACAGGATGTCTGTTGTAAGGCGGGGAAGGGAAGGGAAAGGAGTTTGTAAGTCGCTCTGAGACACCTTTGGGTAGTGAATAGGCTTGCCAAGCCCCCGCTGGGGTTGGGTAAATTCCCACCCGGGAGGCCCATTACTTGCCGCCGGTGGATCAGGCCCCAGTGGAAACTCCACCCCCTGCCGGAGGGCGTCCCCAGCATGATGATGTCACCCAGAGGTGACATCACGCTGGCCACATTGTGGGGGGACACTCTGTAAATCGAGGGAAAACGCTATGGTTTTCCTTCGAGTCACGGTGCCCCGCCCCCAACGTGGACGATGCAGTGACATCACTTCCGGTAACGTTGTTGTGGCGCTCGCAAAGCGTGCGTGTGGGGAAACTCCTGACGGAGCCCAGAATCCCCCTGCTTTCCAGGTAAGTCGACTTGGCAACCCTAGTAGTGAAGGGCGGGGTATAAATCCATCCTCCTCCTCCTCCTCCTCCTCCTCCTCCTTCTTCTTCTTCTGGAAAAGCAGAAAGCCAAGTTCCTAGTGAATCCCCTCATGCAATTTAAGGTATCCCCAGTATGGTAGGTCAGTACATTCTATGGGTTTTCTGAAGCTTGCAGTAGGCACTGAAGTGTAACAGAACCAAGCACCTCTGCACCATAATGAATCCCTTCAAAATAGTCTACAGACTCTTCAGGTGGGCAAGTCTGCAGTGTCTGTCTTCAGGCTTGAGAAGAAGGCTATCAGTGGAAGGATGGAAATAAGGGGACCGAATATCCTTTTAAGTAGAGGTGTTTCCAGGATGTGGACTTAAAGCTCACCCACATACTGTCAGAGCACTAAGAAGACAGAAGGTCGGTAGCAGTAGTGAAGTCAAAACAGGACAGATATTAAATGTAGGGGAGTGTCTCTTCACACAGACTGATCTAGAATCTTAAATAGTCCCATTGGAACCCTGTATAACAGGTGTGGTAGAATAGCAGGAGTCCAGAGGAATGGAGGGCAAGAAGAACCACTAGGCTAACTTAATAAATGTAGGGTTGCCAGATCTTATTTTGATTCCGGCAGGGGGCTCCAGCACAGCACCTGGAATGTGTGTGTGTGTGCTGTGATGACATCACCCGTAAGTGATGTTATCATACTGGGCGCATGGTTTAGGGGACGCTGTAGCATTTGGGTAAAAACTCTGTAGTCAGTATAGAGTTTTTACCCAAATGCTAGAGCATCCCCCGCACAATGTGCCCGATGCGATGATGTCACCTCCGGGTGATGTTATCACATCGGGCATTCCGGGACTCTTTGGGGGTGGGGTTTTCCCTGCCAACCAGCTGGCTGGCAACGAATTTGGGGTCCCAAAATTGAGGGAACCCCTGCCCCCATTGGAGGGGAGGGTTTTTTGGCAAGCCTACTGATCTGAACAATTGTAGATCTGTCTCAAAACTGTTTTTTCAGAAAGTGTTAAAAAGAATAGTGACTAAAGTACTACATGTATTTGTGGATGAGACTGAATGTCTAGATCCCTTTCACTCTGAATTCAGATCCAGTCACAATATGGAAAGTGCCTTGTTCACTATGACAGATGGTCTGCATTGGTCAGTCAACACAGGGCGTGTATCCCACCTTATCCACTTGTGATATTTGATGGCCTTCAGTACTATGGTATCATTCTGAACTGTCTGGCCAGGATGGGCTTGGGAGGTTCAGTATTGCATTGGGTCCATATCCTCCTCAAAGGTAGGCTCCAGGTATTATTAGGAGACATCTTTCAGTTCTCTGGTTACCGAGGTACTTCAAGGCTCAATCTTCTCCTCCATGCTTTTTAGCCTTTGTGCTGCTAGGAGGAATCATCCAGAATTAGTCTACTGATCACGCACACTTCTCTCTCTCTTTTTCACCTAATGCCAGGGAAACAGCAGAAGTGCTAAACCAGTTTCTAGAGACAGTGAAGGACTGGATTGAGTGATAATAAATTGAAACTTGATCCAGACAAGATGGTGAGAAATGATGACTATTTGGGTTTCATTAGGTAATGGAGTTACATTCCCTGTGAAAGATCAGATTGGAAGCTTCTGGCTGCTTGTAGACAGCAGATACCTCTTTTTGACCTTGGACATATGCAAGTGTCTGAAATTGACTGAAGATCCTTTCATTGGCTAAACCTAGTTTGCCAGCTACAACCGTTTCTGTTGAAAGCCAATCTACAGCCATTTCTAGTGAAAGCCAATTTAGCGTTCCTTGGTAACATCCAAATTAGATTATTGTAATCTGCTGTTCATGGGGTTGCCCTTGAAGACTGTTCAGAAATGTCAATGTGAAATGCAGCTGTAGGATTTCGTAAAAAGATGTATGCTAGTGTGCTGTTATACTGGTTCCCAGTTTGTTTCCACACTCAATTCAAGCCATTAGTTGACGAATACCTAAATACCTTTGGTCCAGAGTTCTTGAAAGACTAATTCCACCTGTCAACTTGCCCAGGTTTCCAGAACTGTACCTTGTTCTTTCTTGTGGAAACAAACCCCAGCTGAAGTTAGGTTGCTTGGAAGTCTTTTCCAGCTGCCATCATAAGACTCTGAAAATCCCTTCTGCAGGAAGTGAGATTGCTGCTATCTCCACAGGCTCGAGAGCTGTAGACTTTATTGGAAGGCTTCTGAACTAGAGTGAAATAGAAGTTGGCCCTTAATATTGCACTCTTGAATTGTTTGCTGTTTTCCTCATGACTTTATGATATTTTTGTTTTGAATTGCATAGGTTTTAATTTACTTGTTATCCTCCTTGAGGACCCACTAAATTAAAACCTAGTTTATAAGTGTCCAGAGATTCAAAAAGGTTCCATGGACATTACTGGAAGTGGTATACAGGCAGTGCTAGCTCCAGATTTTGTATGGGGGACTCAAACAAGGTGATATCTGTGGGCCTCTCTCTTTCATTGAGCCACCTTCTCTTCACCACCCTCACTACAACCCACTCCCCTTCTCCCTCTGGGGCCTGTCCCTACCACGGTCTAGAGAACGTAGCAATGGTAAAGAGCAGCTGTAGGATGAGGGTATTCTGGCTGCTTTCATTGGGGGCACCAGCTGAGGAATGGGATTTAGCAAGTGGCCCTCATTGTGAGCCATTGTGACTCTTGATTATATTCTTCAGTGCAGAAATTCTGAGGCAGACCCTCAAACTGCAGGAGTTGCAGTCTACTAATTTGATTTTCCCTTTCCTTTGTCAGTTTTTGGTTTTGACTAGATAGATAGGACGGCGGAAGACCGGAAGGCCTGGTGTGATCTGGTCCATGGGGTCGCGAAGAGTCGGACTCGACTGTGCGACTGAACAACAACAAAAGATAAGGGCCAAGAGAGAGTCTTCAGTGAAGTTCTCACCTTTGTATATCCACAGGCATGATTTCTGTTTTCAGTGGAAATATAAAAACAACAAACGGGTCAAGTTTTCAATGTGAAATTATTATCTCTGTTTCTTTTCCATTTATTGACCTGTGGTTAACATGGGAGCAGGACTTTGCATCTGTTGGCTTCTCAAACATGTTTAGGTCCTGCAGCATTACAGACAGAAAATAACATCAGTTGTTCAAGTTATAAATATAATGATTGGATCACCTTTGATTACAAAAGGGTTTCCTTTTCATAGCAAGATCAAGGAACGTATTATTTGCCATCTTTTATTTGTGTTAGAACTTGGTACTTATCTTTAAATGGACAGGTAACATTTAATGGCAAAAAAGCTCATGTACCAGTGTGGTTAAATTAAGAAGTCCTTGGTTTAAATCTCAGAACAGTCACTGGGAAGCATTAGGCAATTCAGTATCTTGAGTAATGGATGAAAATCATAGTTTATGCCACTACATAAATCAACCAGAAGATCCTCAAAATCTCCCCCAGTCCCATGCAAACCATTCAAATCAGATACTTCTGGTTTCACACCAAACCATTATGTCTGATCTAGCCAGTCCTTCAAGCCAGGATTAAAACTGAGTTTCCAGTTCTGGTTTGCAGGGAAGGCACAAACCATAGTTTACCAATTCAGGTAATGGTGGACTATAGTTTGCAATGGAAGCGGAAGTATCTAATTAGCTTGCAAAACTTGAGAGGTGGAGTCCAAAAATAAAAGGATCTTCTGGGCTTGCCTATGTGTTGCTGTGTCTTAACCAAGCAATTGTGTGTGAGGCTGAGCCCCCAATGCAAAATAATACTAAGTGCACAATCCAGGCAAAATTAAGCAGTTTGCAGTACTATTAAATTCAGTGGGCGTTAGTCATGTGAAATCAGTACATGAAGCTGCCTTATACTGAATGAGAGTGTCAGTCCATCAAGGTCAGTATTGTCTCCTCTGACTGGCAGCAGCTCACCAGGGTCTCAGGTAGTGGTGTTTCACATCACCTACCACCTGTTCCTTTTAACTGGAGAGGCCGGGGAGTAGACTTTCTGTATGCCAATAAGATGCTCTACCACTGAGCCAAGGCCCCACTCAGGAGTCCGTGATTCTGGTTGGATTGTGCCTTAATATTATTATTATTCGGTGCTTTCATGGACTGAGAAAATATCATTGTAACAATGCTTGTTATAATACATTATTTCAGAGGTCATTTCGGGGGGGAACGCGGGGGAACGCAGTTCCCCCGGGTGAGGTGCAGGGGGAAGGCACATGACGAAGCCCCGCCCCCTGCTTCTGGCTGCCCCGCTTCCAGCCCTCATTCAGCCAGGAGGAGGCAGGAGAAGAGGGAGGGTAAGTTGCTTCCTCCCCGCCTCTCCCCACCCCTGCCTGCCTGGGGCCAGGGAGGGCCTTGGTGGGGCTTCCTCGCACTCCCGCTGGCCTTGCAGGTCCACCGCCAGGCCCCTGATGTCAGGGGGTGTGGCATATGCTAATGAGTTATGCTAATAAGTTCCCCTAGCTCTTTTTCTACGAAATGACCCCTGCATTATTTTAATAAGTATGTTGTATAAGTATGATAAGTATGTTGTAAAACAAACAATGTGCTTTCTGGTGTTAGTATGTGCTGTAGTAAATAGGGCTGGCACCCGAAAAGCTTTTGAATGGCCCATGTTTGAAACACTTTAATACCTTTGATCTCGGAAAGAAGTCGCAAAATAACTCACTGATCCAGGGTTTCAGGATATTGCTAGAGAGTTGCATGTTGTCTGTTTTATCAGCCCTGGATATCAGTACTGTCTGTTCTGTTTTTCACAAAGTTGTTTTAAAAATTCATTGTCTGAATGTTCGGTAGAATTGCATCACTTGTTGATTCTATGTGGAAGACCTAGGGGAATATGAGTCAGTTTTTCCTAGTAGGAAAGAAGTATAAACGTGCCCACTTAAAAACAAATATTCTCATAAAGGATGAATTTTTCAGTTAATTGTTTGTGTGTCTTCTGAGACCAAGGGGAAAGCACCTTTCTTAACTGAAGAAGTTGATTTTTTTTTCTTAATTTTAATTCTTTTTAGTTATAAATCAACCTCCTAACTGAAAGAAATAAAAAATGCAACAAAATATAACAACAATGGTGGTAGGTCGGTATAGAAGGGGTCAAAATATCTAAAAATATGTCCATACACAGTTGTCATCTCCATACAATATGTTCAAATGTTGATAAGCTTATAAATTCCTCAATCCACTGAAAGACTGGAGGTGGGCCTTTATCTGTCAGTGTTGTAATATAAGTCTTTTAGCGACAGTTAAGGCACAAAGAGTCCATTCTTGTTGACCATCAGTTAACCACCAAGAGACAGACAAATAGTTTAAAAGTACGTTAGCATCCTGAAAAAAACATTCTAATACAAAACTGATATGAGTAAGTACTTCCTCCCAAAAAGACCAAATAACTGGACAGGCCCAAAGCATATGTTTAAGAGACTCATCTTGTGCCAGCCATTAGAAACTTTACGTAGTCCTTTACTGAAAAGGCGCTGTGGTTATTTCCAGTATATCCAATATAATTTGTTGCTGAATAAGTCACAGAAGTATTAAAAATTAAACATTTTAGCTTATAAAATATATGAAGGGCAGGGGAGAATAGAAGAGATATATAAAATTACGAATGGAGTGAAGAAAAATAGAATGTTTTCTGTCAGACATCAGGTTCACCCAGTCAAACTGATGGTAATGGATATAGACACCCCAAAAAAGAGGGGGTGGGGAATCAAAACCAACAAAGCACAAACCTCCAAAGGAAGTTTAGAAAACCAAAAAGTTTTTTTTAAGTAAGTGTACAAAAGAGTCTTTATTACAAAGACATATAAAAACCTAGTAGAGGCCCAAATAAAACCTCATAAAATGTACAAGGTTACAAATAAACACAAAAGAGAACAGTGTATGACCTGACACGTTTCGGCTCACAAGAGCCTTCTTCAGAGGTCATATAGTGCAAAGTATAAGAAGCAATAGACCAGGTAAAGTGAAATAATTCTTCATATCACTAAGTTTTGGAATTGGTGGGAGTTTGAAATGGGTTTAAGAAAAAGGATTATACATATTGATGAAGGACATGTCTGTTATGGTAGGTGTGTATTCAGAGACAGTGTACACTTGCTAATGCTGTATACAAATAACATGTTGCTCCCTTCATGCTCTGTATCTTTTAACCTTCCTAGAAGCTTCTGGTTGGCTGCCTTCTACAGAGAGGGTTTTAAAAATATATATCTAAAAATCATATACTGCTATTTCTCTATAGCAATAAAAATTCATCAACATCTAGCTGTGAAATCAAAATCTATCCACATATGAAAATGCCCCGAAGTGTTAAGATCAGCCCAACTGCAAAGCTTATCTAAAAACCTCAGACTTCTACTGCTTCTTAAATATTGATAAAGAGGAGGCACATCTAATGCCCTCCAGGGAGCCATTCCATAGAGAGCCAGTGCACTATAGTGGTTAAGAGTGGTGGATGCTAATCTGGGGGATCGACCTGTGTAACGCTGGGTCAGTTCTTGCAGAGCTCTCTCAGCCCCACCTACCTCACAGGGTGTCTGTTGTGGGGACAGGAAGGGAAGGGGACTCTAAGCTGCTTTGAGATTCCTTAGGGTAGAGAAAAACGGAGTATAAAAACCACCTACTACTACTACTACTCTTTGTTGTCGTTGTCTTCTTCATCATCTTCCTCCTCCTCTTCCAAAGTGCAGGGTGTGGCTGATCTGAGAGACCTAAGATGGGGATGATCACATTGTGGAACTTGAATGAGCTGTTGAGGTGATCGGGCAGGCCTCTGCTTAAATTCTTGTTTGCTGACCGCATCATGTCTTATTTCTCCTGACAAATTTGTGGATATATTCAAGGCACAACACTCTGATGGAATTTCACTTCTGTGACTTCAGTGACTCAGTGACTTCTGAGGTTTTAGTAGCTCGCTTGCAATTCACAATTATTATTATTCTTGCAAATAGAAAATAATGATTTTACTATAAAGAGAGAAATGGTTTGCATTTTTCTAAATGGGAAAACCCTTTCCTTTCAAACATCTAGGTCCATTTAGCGGGACCAGTTTGGCAAGAAACATGAGTTAAAAACATTCCATTAAAAGCCTGCATTAAAAAAACCATAAAAATCATAAAAAAATAATCTTCCTTCTCTCCCTGGGGTGGTTTTAGTTCTCCGTTTCAAGGTTACTACTTGTGAGAGTCTGGTTGGGAGGGCACCCAAGTTATTCAGACTCATAAATGTTCAGCCAAAGTCGCAAGGTTTTTGTCGTTTTGCATAAGTGTACTAGTAAGGAGTAACTTGGCAGCAGTCTTTTCAAAGGTTGAAGAAAAGAACTGATCTATCATTTTTGTAATTCTTGATCTTTTCCAAATGTCCTGCCATTAGGGTTGCCAGGTCCTGGAGATTTGGGGATGGAGCTTGGGGAGGACTCAGACCTCAGTAGGGTACAAGGCCACAGAGTCCACCCTCCAAAGCATCCATTTTCTCTAGAGGAGCTGATCTCTGTAGTCTGGAGATGAGCTGTAATTCCAGGGGATCTCCACGTCCTTAAGGAATCTCAAAGCAGCTTACAATCGCCTTCCCTTCCTCATCCCTACCTGCCATCCTCAGTGCTAATTAATTATTTTAAAGGTTTGTTTGTTTGTGGAGATTCGAAATGTTTTTCATCCCTCCCTAAAACAAAGGAAAACAAACCTCGTTTTGCGCTTTCCTTGCTTCATTTTGCATTCCTATGTAATAATCATTTGAATGTTTTATTATTTGCTCTCCAGATGGATCCAGTGCAAAAAGCAGTCATAAACCACACATTTGGCGTGTCACTTCCCCCAAAGAAGAAACAAGTCATTTCTTGCAACGTCTGTCAGCTTCGCTTTAACTCTGATGTGAGTACCTTCTGTCTCTACTCTGTGGGTATCCTTTTTTGTATTACTGTGTTAATGAGGTAAAATATGTATATATAGTTATATGCATATATATTTTAAAACAGTGCACTGCTGCTCTTGGTACACACAAACATTATGACCAGCATAAAGTCAGTTTTCAGCGACTCAGACAGCCTTCTGGCTTTCTGCTGACTGATACAGTGGTTCTACACCATACAATTGCTATCTTTTTTGCAAACAGCAATAACAAGAGTTTCAAGATGTTGTTGTCATTGATCTGCTTTTCTCCTGTTCTTTCTCCATTATGTTCCCATTTCCCCCCCTAAGGACCTGATTCGTTGTGTTTTTGTTTTTTGTTTTGCTTTCATGTGGAATAGAAGTGCAGTATCTATGGTGTGTGGACAGCCCTTGCACTATTATTTTTCCATATTCTCAGGACAAGGTGTGTTTTGTCACATGTTGAAAGGCATAGTTCCTGTTGTCAGCCCTTCAAACTTCTTGCCATGGTCACCATTTTTAAATGAAATTGGCACTATTACACCATTGAGAATTGGAACTGTTTCTGTTTCTACCATTAGATGATATTCCTGTTGTCGTAATGTAATAAAACTGATTGGCTAAAAAATGGGGATATACTTGTGCTGAAGTCAGTAAATGGGGGAAGAGGTTTCATGAGAGCCAGTTTGATGTAGTGGTTAGGAGCACGGACTCTAATCTACGAGAACTGGGTTTTATTCGCCATTCCTCCACATGCAGCTGCTGGGTGACCTTGGGCAAACCACAGTTCTCTCGGAGCTATTCTCTCAAGAGCAGTTCTCAAAGAGCTCTCTCAGCCCCACCTACCTCACAGGGTGTTTGTTGTGGGGAGGGGAAGGGAAAAGAGATTGGAAGCCACTCTGAAACTCCGAGGGAAGGGCGGGGTATAAATCCAATCTACTCCTACTACTCCTCTTTTTCTTCTTCTTCCTCCCCCTTTATGGCTGGGGAAATCTGTGAGATAAATTATTTTGTAAGCACCGTATCCATCAATGTGTAGATCTTCCATTGTAATTCCAAATGCAACTAATGCTAGCGCTTCTGGAACAGAAATGACTTGATTGTAGAAAATGACCCCAGACCACCCTTCAGTTCACCAGATTCCATTTACATTATCTGGTTAAGCTTTTATATTCACTGACCAGTTTGACTAGTATGTACAATTCTCTTCTGTTTCAGTCAGGTAACATTTGTTTTTAAAAGAAAAGAAAATACAGTTTATGTTTGTTTGGAACAGGAACATGTGCAAATTACTCAAATTCTTTTAGTATATTTTAGGTCAGTAAAACTATAAACTTGGTTCTGGGCTTCATTTGAGTTTGGAATGCCCAGGATCAGCCTGTGAATATGAAATTCATAATAAACTGGAGAGGGCCAAGGATTCTCTCACTGTGTGGGGCCTGTGCCAGTATCTAAAAAACATATAGCGGAGTAGGATCACTGGTGTGGCTCTGCCCCAAACATCCACACATTTGACCACAGTGAGCTTTGCACGTATAGACCTGTGTGAGCATGTAAGGTCTCCCACAATGAGCTTTGTAAAAAGCAGGGTCCCATATGCGTAAGTGTCAGGGTTCGATAGGTCACACAACACAGTGCTTCATCAGAAGAATTCTGTTTATTGGTAAACCAGGACTATGACTTGTACTGTTTGTGTCAGGATTAGGAATGCCAGGGAACAGTAAGGCACCATGAGTTATACTAGGATCAAACATCCCTCCCTTACAAGCAAAGCCAATAAGCAAAGTTTGTGTATGCGGGGAAAGAAAGTGGGCAAAAGTAAAAGCCGTTGGTTCCCAGCAGAAGCCGAGAGCAGCTGTAGCATCCCAAGGTCAAGGAAAAGCTAATACGCAGACAGTGAAACTAAGGTGGTTTCCCCCTCCACACATTCCAAGAGCATGGCAGAGCTACCTGACAGTAAGTCACTCTGCATATTTTGAATTTATTTATCAAATTTATATCCTGCTCTCCCCGCCAAAGCAGGTTTAGGGTGGCTTACAAAAAATTCAAACACAGAGATAGCCGTTAAAACAATCATAAAACCTTCTGAAAACAATCCAAATGGTATAAAGCACTAGTACCTATTGGTCTGGCAAGAATAATGATGATAGTGTTTGGTGACGGCGGCAGTGAATACATGGACAGTGAGGCCAGCAGATATAATCCTGCTTTACTGTATGTGCTTTTGAAGGTTGGCACAGTCATCTTGTAATCACATAGATCAATTCCCCATGCTTGGGCTTAGAAGTAAATCAGGAAATGTGGCTTCTAGGTAGACTTGAAACTTCAAGGTGGGACTTCTAGGGATTGCTCTCTGTAGTCATTGTAAACTTTGTATTCTGTTTATTTCAGAGGTGACTTCCACTAGACTAGTCAAAGAACTTGAGAAAAATCAGGACAAAAATTATCATTGGTGATTCCTTTTCAGTAGAAATCTCTAGGGTTGCATCCACACATCATTCAATACTGCGGTAGCATTACACTAGTAATCATTCACCACAGGATTTTCATGTATGGACAAGACCATCCAGGAGAGTACATTATTGTTATAGTGCAATACCCAGGGTTGTGGAGATGCAGCCCAACTGTTTTCTTTGATTATCTAAATGCAAATGATTAAAGTATTTTATCAAAAAATTCCATGACATCAGTTTTGTGAAGCTGCTTCTGCTCTATCTAAAACAGTTCAGATCAAGCAACCGATTCTGCTCAGATTAGCCTTTTCATAAACCCCACATAAAATGGATGCACATTATAAGTGTACATATGATTAACATTTCCTTTAGTGTTAACCTCAAGGCAACTAATTACCTTGTGCAATACATTTAAAACATTATTATGCCCACTGAAGACAGTCATTAATGCTGCTGAACTGCTATTAACAGATATGAAATATAACATAAAAAGCAAATAGGCAACTCTTCTAAATCAAAGTTAAGAATTAAAGCACGAACAGGCCCTGTTTGTATTTAACTGTCTGTGTTTCCTTTCCTTCCTACAGATTGTTCAGAAGTAGTATTGTAGTCTCACAAGAACCTTGCAAGGGCAGTTAGGGTAAAGGATAGAAACTTGCCTGAGGCGCTCAAGCAGTTTTAGAACTTTGCAGAGTGTTCAAAAATTGATTTAACCACCATTTCTAGCCATTAGTGACAAAAGTTCAAAACAGTCAGCATTCAGGATCTCAATTAGGTCATTGGCAAGGCTTAAGAAGTCCAGGTAGGTAGCTGCAGTTATGTCCATAGCTAGCATACTGAGGTAGACAGAAATAGGGGTGCCATTTGCCCAGTTTTGGTGGGCAGACCCTCACCAGAGCAACCCCATTCCATGAGGGTGCTCAAATGAGCAGTGGGAGAAAATGTTGTCAGTTGAAGGATGTCCTCACTGATGCATTGATGCCGGAAGTGACATCACCAACATGCTAGGATTTTGCCCATCTCTATGATAAAACCAGGGAGCTGCGGTGGCTCAAGTGGTTAAGACGCTGAGCTGCAGGCTGTGGAAGATCAGTAGTTCAGCAGTTCAAGACCCGAGTTGCCGCATGGCGGAGTGAGCTCCCGTCTCAAGTTCCAGCTCCTGCCAACCTAGCAGTTCAAAAGCAAGAAATTGCAGGTAGATAAATAGGTACCACTTTGGTGGGAAGGTAACAGCATTCCGTGCGCCTTGGTGTTTAGTCATGCCGGCCACATGACCACGGAAACGTCTTCGGACAGCGCTGGCTCTTCGGCTTTGAAACGGAGATTAGCACCGCAACCCTAGAGTCGGATTCGACTGGCTTTCAAGCAAGGGAACCTTTACCTTTACCTTTTATGATAAAACCATAGATAACCAACTCTAGCATATTGGTGACGTCAGAGCTTTACCTGAAAGTGATGCTAACACATTGATAATGTCCTTTTCCCCATGCCCTTCCCCAACAAAGTCTCCTGGGGGCTCCAGGTAGGTATCTTGCAACCCTAGGCAGATTGCAGAAACAGTGTCCACCATCTTAGGATATTGTTCTACCATATTGAGAGCCCAAACACGCATAGACATTCTATGACCTTCAAAGCCATTATTTTCTTTTAATATAGCTCGTGCTCAGGAGCTCAGTTAAACTGGTTTGTGGCTTCGGGGGGGGGGGGTTTAAGCAGGGGTCGTTTCGTAGAAAAAGAGCTAGGGGAACTCAGCCGCCGGCCTTGCAGCTCCACTGCCGAGCCCCATGAGGGGCCCGGCGGTGGACCTGCAAGGCCGGTGGGAGTGCAAAAAAGCCCCGCGAAGGCCCTCCCTGGCCCCAGGCAGGGAGGAAGCAACTTACCCTCCCTCTTCTCCTGCCTCCTCCTGGCTGAATGAGGGCTGGAAGCGGGGTGGCCGGAAGCAGGGGGCGGGGCTTTGTCATGTGCCCCGCCCCCTGTACCTCACCCGGGGGAACTGCGATCCCCCCCGAATTGACCTCTGGGTTTAAGCCCTTCTCCCTTATGTTGTTTTCCTGATCTGAAATAGCCCCATGGAGCTGCTACTTGCCTTGATGGGACAGGCATTCAGGCTGCAGAGGGAACTGCTCAGAATGAAAGGAACTACAATCTACTGGTTTGCTTCATGCCCTTGGCGGAAAAAAGCACCCTAAGTTCCAGGTGTTTGAAGGATGACTACTAAGAGTCCAAGACTCCTTGGGGATGGTAGGCTACCTCAGGGCAAGAGGCTAGGCATTTCTTCTCCCTGAAGTTCCTTCTTCCATGATGATCTCCAGTAAGAAAGCTGCCTAACAAAACAGTTCAGGAAGTATAAAGCTAAAACACACAGCTAAATCTGCCAGGACAGTTCAAGACAATTTACTGGCATACCATGGGGCTAATCCAGTAATCCTGTCAAAACAAAGTATGCGAAGATGTGGTCGAACAAGTTAGGCAACTTTGTTTGATTTTCCCAACACAGCATCGCCACTGCCCTGACCAAGCTAGCATGATCTCATCCGATCTCGGAAGCTAAGCTGGGTCAGCCCTGGCTAGTATTCTGATGGGAGACCACCAAGGGATACCAGGGTCATGGCGCCGAGGCTGGTAATGGCAAACCACCACTGAATGTCTCTTGCTTTGAAAACCCTCTGGGTCGCCTAAGTCGGCTGTGACTTGACAGCAAAAGCGACAACTGACTTATGGCAACCCCGGCAAGGTTTCCAAGGCAGAGGTAGTTTGCCATTGCCTGCCTCTGTTGCATGACTCCTTTAAATGATTAACCACCTAATGAGACATTGTCTCTGCATGGACTTTTATCTGTGTTTTATTGTACTTTTGACTCATTGTACGCCGCCTTGAGCCTGCTTGCCGGGCAAGGCGGGATATAAATGGAAATAAATAAATAAACTTAGTAAGCTGGCTTCTCTAGGACTTAGGGTTGCGAACTTGCCAGGTCTCCTGCTGTAGTGGGAGATCTCCCGCTGGCAGCCTCTGGCCCCTGCCAGTGCCCAGTAGGCCAGCAGGGGGGAAATAAAGCAAAAATCACCATAACATTGACCATAGAGTTTCCTCTGAATCCTAGAGATATATGATGTCACTTCCAGGTTAGCCCCGGAAGTGACATCATGCTGTCAACATGCTTGCCCCCATGATTTCTCCACCCCCGTCTCCCACCAGGTGCTAGTCACCATCTGGCAATCCTCCTAGGACTCAGCACCTCATCCGCAGTATTCCTAATAATAATTACTGTGTCCTGCTTCACCGTGTTGTTGTAAGGATCACAGTAAGATTGTGTATGTGCAGTACTATGAACACCTCCGAAACATTATATGAATGCTCTTACATGAATAAAAGCACCTCCTTCTTTGACTTCACCTTTGAAGTCAGACTCCCTCTGCTAGTGTTCTGCAATACTGCATCTTGATAAACTTGAGCACAACTTTTCTTAGGGGAGCTTTGTTCCCCATGTTCTGCTAATAATCTGCATTAAACTGTATACTGTTTCTGTGGATATACAAACGCGGGCATTTAGGTATGGATTTTAGATCAAATACTATGCTAAATTGAACCCTAGTATTAGTTGGTTCCTGTGACTCTTCTGCCACAGCTTTCTTCCAGAGGGAAAGGCTTCTTCTGGTGGAGGAAAGCCTTGAAGGACTTGATGGAAGGGAGTCATCAGGTCCAACCCTATGATGTCTGAATTTTTACTGTGACTGTCCAAACCACTTGACCAATCATACAGTTTTCAGGTTGTCCTGCCTTGAATGAACTAACCGCCCATCATCCTGTTTTCATCAGGAGATTGCTAATACATCACCAACTCAAAGAAGAGATTAAGATTGTGTACTTGAGAGTCAGTTGGGTGTAGTGGCTAAGAGTGGCGGACTCTAATCCAGAGAACCAAGTTTGATTCCTCACTCCTCCACATGCAGCCAGCTGGGTGACCTTGGGCCAGTCACAGTTCTCTCAGAGTTGGTCTCTCAAGAGCAGTTCTCTCAGGGCTCTCTCTGCCCCACCTACCTCACAGGCAATGCTCCCTCTAAGCTGTGGAGTCTTGTGAGCAAAAATTCTGCTTTGTGAGCTACTGGCATTAAAGTTGTGAGCAAGCGATTTGGCTACTGCATAAATTAGTTTGCTTTGGAGCCATCTTTCCTGAGCTAAGACAGAACTCTGTGAGCCAGAGGCTAAAAAACTGTGAGCTAGCTCACACTAACTCAGCTTAGAGGGAACACTGCTCACAGGGTGTCTGTTGTGGGGAGATGAAGGGAAGGAAATTGTGAGCCTCTCTGAGACTCTGACTGAAGGGCGGGGTATAAATCCAACTCTTCTTCTTGTATTTTGCTGTTCCAAAACAACTATCAAGTCCCCCATTGCTGAGCTCTTTTTTTTCCTTGGAGGACTTGTAAACAAGCTTCTTTACAAAGACTGACGTGTAGTATATACGTAAGTACCATCAAGTCACAACCAATTTAAGGTGAGCCCAGCAAGGGGCTTCAAGGCAAGTGAGAAGCAGAGGTGACTTGCCATTCCCTCCCTCTGTAGAGTCTTCCTTAGTGGTCTCCCATCCTTCCTTTCCTTGCCTTCTCACGGCTCCTTTGATCAATAGATCTTAAACAATGACTAGAATGGTACTAAATTTCTAAAGGAAAATATGATAGGAATTTAGCAACCAATAAGATTATATCTGGATCACGGTCTAGCATCACCTAGGGAATAACATCCCTTTGAAGATTATTGAACGATAAACGTGATGAAGAAGTTAAAATCCAGCAATTCCTTTTTTTTTTTTTTGGCCCTCCGGAGGGGATTTTTTTATTGCATTTTTATAAAGACTACAAACTACAACATCCCTTCTTTTTTTTCCTCCTCTGGCTCTCCCATCTGGACTCTCAAAAATTTCCGTGCTTTCTGAACAGAGTCAATCTTTTCCTTTTTATCCTTGATTTTGAAGATCACGCATTCTGGTGTTAGCCATCTGTATCCAATTGCATTTGTCTGGAGAAAAAGACAAATGGAATGTCTTTTAAGATTCTGATAGCATTATCTCCAACTTTCAAAGGAGCTCCAGATGCCGCTTTCAAGATTGCATCCCTCACACATTTCTTTGAGAATCTTATCACTATTTCCCCAGGCAAATTCTTTTTCTTTATATATCCTGAATATGACCTGTAGGCCACATCCATATTGCTCAGCAAAGATTCCGTCTTCATCTTGGCCATTGGGGCCAATAATTCACTCATCTTCTTCAGATTCTCTCATTTAGTCTCTGGAAGGCCCTGAAAGCGAAGAATCAAATTAGCTTTTTCCATTTGTAGTTGTAACAGCTGATCTTCCATGGAGATTTGCTTCTCTTCCAGCTTTTGTACTTTCTTCTTCACCTTTGTGCAGTGGCGTCCACTTCTTTCACCTTCTCAGCTGTTTGATTCATCATTTTAAGTGTCTCACTCAACTGATTTTGCTGGGTGGTGATACATTGATTCATTGTTGACAACTGTTGCTTGAGATTCTTCATCTGGTCCAGCAGAGGGCACATGGATTCCGTCAATGTCTTTGCCAGCTCGCTGGTGGCTTCCGGTCTTGGGCTCTCAGTCCCTTTCGCTTTTAAAAGTTTCTCTTTCTCCATCCTCTTCCCCGCCATCTTTGTGGATTGTTTACTTGGTAAGTCTTGGTAAGTCTTTCTTAACAGTTTCATTCGATTTTTCTTCCGCTCCCCCCCCCCCAATTCACTTTTAAGTACGTGTGTTTGGGAGGTGTCCCTCCCCCGCTCGCCTCACTTTCTGTTCCGTGGGGGGTTTGGGGAGCTTTCTTTTCCTTTTATTTAAACGCTTAGGTTGAACTCACGTTCATAGTTGGTCCTCAGGCCTCGTTTAAGCTCTGTTTCTTTTGCTCGACCTCCTGCGCTTGCCCGGTCAGCGTCGCTTGGTTCCATTCGGTCTCATAGCACAAAGAACCTTCAGGACGGAGAAGCGCCTCAATTCCCCGGCATCGCGCCGGCAAAGAGGCAATCCCTCAAGAGTCCCATGGCCAGAGCCCCTTCAGCCGGGTCTCGGGGGGGTGACGATCCTACACACACCCTCCTTTGGCCAGAGCGCAGCTTCACCCCCCGGGAGGTCCGGGAGGTGCGACTGCTCAGCGCGCCGCCATAGACCAAAACCCAAAATCCAGCAATTCCTAAAAACAGTAAAAGAGGAGCATTCCAGTATTTTATGAGGTAAAGTATCAGTTTTACCTCAGCCACGACAAAGATGAGCTGAATAGGGAATATTACAAAGCCTCCCACGCAATACTTCAGAGGGATTAGCATTAAAATGAGCTAGAGCCCTAGCATAATAAATACATCATATAGGAAGGCAAGGACCAAAGGGGCAATGGTTTCCCATCTCAGTACCAAATTTCCTTAGCTTCCAAGATCTGATGAAGTTGTTCTATACCAGTGGTGGGCAAACTCATTAGTCAAGAGAGCCAAATATCAACAGTACAACGATTGAAATTTATTTTGAGAGCCAATTTTTTTAAACTTAAACTATATAGGTAGGTACATTGTTATTAACTTAATTACGGTACTCCTAAACTGGCCTTTGCTAAAAATGTCCTCAGTCTGATTGAGGTACGTTCGCTGAGATCGACCCCTTCCAACTCTCCCATCCACACTCGCCTTGTATACTTGTTTCATCTCCTTTCGTTTATCCTCTCTATATGTCCAAAGTATCCATAAAATTAAATCATGACAATGACTGACAAACACTAATGTGAACAATGGCCTTGCATCTCCTTGGAAAGTTTGGGTAAGTCAGGTTTGTATGCTCTCTAGGCACACACTAGAGAGCATCAATATGTATGCCTCGCTGGACCAGATTCAAGGTTCTTAGCTAGCAGCTAGCATTCTGTTCCCAACTGCAGCCTTCCAGAGGCCTCTGGAAGCTCAAAGAGCTGTTTGCCCTCCCCCATTCTCTCAACAGCCTTTCATATTAAGAGGTTCAGTGTCCCTGAACGCAAGTTTGATTAAGTTCACAATATATTTCATCTCTACGGGTCCCCCCCCCCCAAACTTCCCACCCACATCTTGTGGCAGTGGCTTTCACAAGTTAATTGGGCGGGGGGGCAGTTTTCAAAGGCCCGCAACAGTCATCCTTCCTACCCAGCTCAGCTATTTAAAGCACGCAACACCGAAAGCAGAGTCAACAAAAAGTGGCCACTCAA
>NW_015172004.1:1293855-1314391 GCF_001447785.1 Gekko japonicus | reverse complement strand
ACTCCCGCCGCCCCAAGCTTCAGGGCTGCCTCGTTAAAGGAGTGCAGAGGCCAGACTCGCAAATGAGAAAAAGCAAGCTCAGGGTTCGTGGGTCGCATTTTGGGCTGTGGAAGAGGAACCGGCTCCATTCCTGGAGTTCTCTCGAGTTCCTGCGCTTTTGGTTTTGCTTTTTGCCAATCCGCTTCCCAAGACTGCTCCAGGTGCTTCGGCCTGAGGGCTGCTGGGGCTTTCCGCAGTTCGGCCCCATTATATCCTATGGGCCATTGAAGTCAATGGCGAAAACATAGGGTGTATTCTGGGGGCTGGAGGGGAGGGGGTTTGAGGGAGAGGCTCCAGAATCACAGAGTAGCTGCTGGAGCCTCTCCCCAAGATACCCACCATGTTTCAGGAACATTGAACCAGGGGGTCCAATTCTACACGCCCCCAAACAGGTTGCCTCATCCCCTCCATTGTTCTCTATGGTGGGGAAAAAGTTACTTTTCCCCCACCATAGAGAACAATGGAGGAAATAGGCCATCAGCGCCTACAGTGGAAGAGCCACACTCAAGGGGCCAAAGAGCCGCATGTGGCTCTAGAGCCGCAGTTTGCCTACCACCGTTCTATACCAAGCCACCTTTCTTTCGTGATGAGGGGTGTAATAATCTATGACAGTCCAAACCACTCAACCAATCATGCAGTAAGGAGTATGATAGACAGTCTTCTCCCCCATGATATCATGGAGTTTTTCCCCTGTGTGATCAATATATTATGTGTGGTAGCTGATGTTATCGCTGTTCGTAATTGAGGAAGAAGCTTGGCACATTGGTAAGTCTGAAGAGGAGAATATCTAAGCGTCAAGTGACCATTAGCACATTATTATTAAGAGTTATTGTGAGTGTTTCAGTGAGAAAAGTGGAACATTTAGTTTATTCAGAGACATTTCTGGAGTGTGAGGTACCTAGAAGGGCAGCAGAGCAAAACCATGCTGCTGATTTTGAGGGAGTATTCTGGGAACTGACCCAGTACCACGGGATCCAGCATGCCCTGCCTGCCACAGATTGCCACTTGGATCACAAACATTTACAGAATGACAAATGATTTTTAACAGAACATCTGAAAACACCTTCAGATAGACAGGGGTCATTTCGTAGAAAAAGAGGTGCAGGAGCTCATTAGCATAACTTATTAGCGTAACTTATTTGCATATGCCATGCCCCCTGACATCACTGGAAGTGTGTCAGAAGGCAACACCCACCGCTCAGGCTCCACTGGACTGTTTTGGATTGCTAGCTATTGGGGGGGGGGGACACACAAATCTGTCCTCACAGAGGAGGGAGAACTTGTACCTGAAGGCGGGGTGGGGAGGGCTCTGCAACTTACCTGGCTGCTTCTTGCTCCTCATGGCCCAACTGAAGGCTGCTGGGAGCAGGGGGCGGGGCTTGTTGCATGTGCCCACCCCCTGGGCTCCTTACTGCTGGAGCTCCGCTCCTGTGCGCTCCCACAGGAAATGACCCCTGCAGATAGACCAAATTATTGATTTCTCTCATTGCATGGTGCCACTTTCCTGTCCATTCCTTTCAACCTGTAACAAATCAGAAAACGAAATCTGACTTTTAACCAAGCACCACAACACTGGGGGAAATGCACATTCACTACCTTTAATTTGTAGTAATTTTCAGGATTTTTTTCTGTGTTTCCGGTACGAATGAATCTCCTACATTTAGAGATCTTTGGAGTTAACTAGTGTTTAAACAATCCACACTGTTCATTGACATTTCCATAACCGTTTGTACATGAGAACAAAGTTTGCGTCCAGTGGCACCTTTAAAACCAACAAAGTTTTACTCAAGGTATAAGCTTTTGTGTGTAAGCACATTCCTTCAGATACAGTGAAACAGAATTTCCTCAACCATTACTCAACCGGGGGGGGGGTTAGTTGCCAGGAAGGGCTAGTTAGAATCAAGATGCATAAGTAACTGGGTAATTATTTGTGCATTGTATATCTTGATGCTTCTCTGCCTCCAGTATCCTCTATTTGTTCGTTACTTTTATAAAGTGTTTACAACCTTGCTTGTACTACAATAACTAGGACTATCCATTACAGTTGATTGAATTGATTCCGTGTCGGTTACCATTTAAACAAGTCTTTAGTCCTTGGGGAAATAAATGCAAAGCGATCTGGGTACTATGGTATCTGTTTCTGTGTATATCCCATCTGCAGTTCTGAAACCCCGGAATGGCATGGGAGCGCCAAGCAGCTGAGTTCGCTTGGTTTCATGAGGCAGGCCCACTGGGAGACTCCAGTGCTCCCTCTAAGCTGTGGAGTTTTGTGAGCAAAAATTCTGCTTTGTGAGCCACTGGCTTTAAAGTTGTGAGCGAGTGATTTGGCTACTGCATACATTAGTTTGCTCTGGAGTCATCCTTCCTGAGCTAAGACAAAAATGTGTGAGCTGGAGGCTAAAAAACTGTGAGCTAGCTCACACTAACTCAGCTTAGAGGGAACATAGAGTCTAAATTATTGTTTACTGAATTAAGTGTCTGAGTGATTGTTTACTGGATTAAGTGTGTTTTTGAGCCTGTGGGCCCCTTTGGAATTCTGATACAGTGTGGTGGGGCCAGCCATACAATTGGTACCACATGGTGAAGATCCTTGTTCTGTGGTGGCAGCCAATGTTCTCTCTAAGCTATGGGGCCTTGTGAGCAAAAATTCAACTTTGTGAGCTACTGGCATTAAGTTGTGAGAGAGCAATTTGGATACTGCATAAATCAGTTTGCTTTGGAGCCATCCTTCCTGAGCTAAGACAAAAATGTGTGAGTCAGAGGCTAAAAAACTGTGAGCTAGCTCACACTAACTCAGCTTAGAGGGAACACTGGTGGAAGCTGCTGCCAGAAAAACCAATTTTAAAGATCTGTGTTGCTAATTAGAAGCCATGCTGGGCAAAAGCCCCACCTGCCTCTAGAACACTTGGTGGGCTCCAGGAAAGGTGTTGGTGACCACCATGGGGCCCACAGGCATGGGGTTGAGGACCTCAGGTATAGAACCATCCTCTCAAGGGAGGCTGTGCAGTGGACAAGATCACCTAAAAACATGGGGGAACCAGTTTGGTGTAGTGGTTAAGTGTGCGGACTATAACCTGGGAGAACCGGGTTTGATTCCCCACTCCTCCACTTGCATCTGCTGATGTGACCTTGAGTCAGTCACAAGCTCTGGCACAGCTGTCCTTGAAAAAGAGCAGTTTGTGTCAGAGTTCTCTCAGCCCCACCCACCTCACAGGGTGTCTGTTGTGGGGAGGGGAAGGGAAAGGCGCTTGTAAGCCACTCTGAGACTCCAAGCGAAGAGCGGGGTATAAATCCAATCTCTTCCTCTCTTCTTCTCTTCATGTGGTGCTGCAAAATAGGCCTAATTCCCAGTGAGGCATCTTTATCTCAACCACATCAGTAAGTAGAGGGAGGGCTCAGATAGTGAAATACATTCCTTCATGAGAAAATATTCCAGTCTGTAGAAAGCCAAAACATAGAACTGACCACTTTAAAGGAAGCAAATAGTTTCATTTCTGTTTGCCCACTCCCAAAATGTTGCCAAAACTTAATTTTTTGTAGGAAGTGAAAAGGTTCTGAAAAGAGTTCCCTTATTTTACCTCAGCAGTATTGTTAAAGGCACAGGAACATTTCCGTCAAAAAGCTGACAGTGCTAGTCATCCACTTGCTTGGCCTTAAGCGTGAAGCCATCACTCCTGCTTTTATTTCCCATACTGTTGCCCTGGAAACCAAACACAGGACCTCCTGTACTAGACCCTACGTGAGGTACTCCATATTCCATGCTTCCCCTTTGGCTCCCCCTTCCCTTCCCTTCCCTTCCCTTCCCTTCCCTCTTTCTTACTACTTTATTTTTATTACATTTTTATTCTGCCCTTCCTTCAGGGAGCTCAGGGCAGCATGCACGGATCTCCATGCACACACATTTCCTCCTCACAATTAACTTGTGAGGTAGGTTAGGCTGAGTGAGAATGACTGGCCCAAGATCCTCCAATAAGTTTGATGGCTTAACAGGATCTTGAACGTTGGTCCCTGTAGTTGTCACTCAGCACTTTTCTTCATAATTCTTCATAACTTTCCTTTTCTTCATAACAGCTGTCATATTTTTCACTGTGCCTTTGTTGACTCCTTCACCTAACCTAGTACTGAATGTTTCTGAACACTCCTTAATGTCACAACAGAATAAGCATTGGTGTCAGGAGCTCATGCAATTTTTTTTTTAATTTACGTCATTTGTACACTGCATCTCTCCCCAATGGGGTCCCAAGGCAGCTTTCAGCAGTCTCCTCTCCTCCATTTTATTTTCACAAATCTGTGAGGTAGGTTAGGCTGCGAGAGTGTGAGTGGACCAAGGCCACCCAGCGAGCTTCTAAATAAGATGGTGACAGAGCCAGTTTTTATCCTTTCCTATTGAGGTGGGAGGCCATGAAGGATTCCCTTTTGTTTTTCTTTAAGCAGTTTACTTTACAAAAATTCCTTTTGATGCCATCCAATTCTAAGTCAATTTTGACTATAGTCTGTTTAGGTATTTTTAAATAATTAAAGAGGGTAGTTCTGTAGAGTTCTCCTAAACAAACAAACCAGATTGTCTTCTTACTTTTTGTTAACAAACAGAGCAGGTCAAATAGTAACAGGGGAGAAGAGGAGAATCCCAAATAGCTCAGTTTCAAGAGCATACAGCTTCTCAGCCATCTGCCATGTGACAGCTATCCCCTATAGCAGCTGTTCTCTCTTAAACAGAGCGTCTCTGAAACTGCTGTATAACGTCAGCTGTCGGAAAATGTAACGTAGCGAATCCCTATATCCTGCTGCTGCTGTGTGAGAGGGTTCCCATGCATACTCCCACCAAAAAGGTGATTGCTGGTGTTGGCATTGAAAACACCAATCACCTGGTAAGTAGGTGCGCCAGTAGGTTGGAATGGGAGGCCTAGATTGACTATCCCTTATCCTCCCCAACAAGGGGTTATTAGTGTCAGCCAGGCCGTGTTGGACACTGGTCCAGGAAACAGAATTATGTTCACACATCTACCTGGTGCCAGCAAAGGTAGGGTTGTCAACCTATTACAATTTATTTCCAGTTGACCAGGATCAGTTCCCCTGGAGAAAATGGCTGCTTTGGAGGGTGGACTGTACGACATTATACCCTGCTGAGGCCCCTCTCCTCCCCAAACCCCACCCACCCCAGGTTCTTCTCACAAAATCTCCAGGTATTTCCCAACCCAGAGCTGCCAACCCTAAGCAAAGGGGACTCATTTGGACCTGTCTGGCACTATCCATAATGGGCCCACCTAACCTGTGCTACAAAAATTCACATCCACGGGAAAGTAGATTCAGAATGAGTGGCTTCAATAAAGGCTACGTTTGTTCAAATTTATTTATTTATCTATCAAATTCATATCCCACTCCCTCTCCCTTGAATGGGACTCGGGGTGGCTAACAGCATATAAAATGCATCCAATTAAAAATGGTATAACAGATACAATAAATAAACTTTTAAAATATAAAACAATTAAAAAATCTATCCCGGTTAAAATCTATCCACTATCAAGCAGGGTAGGGTGCATGAATGGTGAAGACACAGCTGAAACTTAATTTACCTAAGTAAACAATACAAGGAATCAGAGTGTTTGAGAGAAGATAGATTTGGGGTCCCTCCAGGGGCAATCCTTTCTTCAGTGTTGTTTAACATCTATATGCGTCCGCTCACCCAGCTGGTTCGGAGTTTTGAACTGGGTTGTTGTCAGTATGCAGATGACACCCAACTGTATCTACTGATGGACAAATGGACAGATACCACCCCAGCTATTTTGGCTGAGGAGTTGGAGGCCGTGGCTGCCTGGCTGGTTGAAACAGAGCCGGCTGAGACTGAATCCATCTAAGACAGAGGTTCTGTGGCTGGGCAGGGGGGATTCAAGGTTGAAGGGCCAACTCCCAGCTCCTCGCGGTGTGCCATTAACATCGGCGCCAACTGTCAAGAGCTTGGGTGTGTCTCTGGGTGCCTCCTTATTGATGGAGGCCCAGATCACAAATGTTCTAGACTGGAGTTTCTTCAGTTGCACCAGATTAGGCAACTGATCCCTTTCCCGTCTCGCCCCGACCTAGCCACAGTAATCCATGCAATGGTCACCTCCAGGCTAGACTACTGTAACTCGCTCTACACAGGGTTACCCTTGAGACTGACCCAGAAATTACAACTGGTCCAGGATGCAGCAATACAGGTTCTTACTGGAGGTCCACTGACAGCCCATGTACAACCGGTGCTTCGCTGGCTGCACTGGCTCCAGATGGAGTGCCGGATCAGGTTCAAGGTTTTGGTATTACCCTTTAAGGCCCTAAACGGTCGGGGACCAATGTATCTACAGGACCACCTCCCCTGGTATCTCCCCTGAAGTGCATTACGCTCAGGAGAGAAGAACTTACTGGTGATCCCTGGCCCGAAAAATATCCGTCTGTACTCAACCAGAGCCAGGGCTTTTTTTGGCCCTGGTGCCGACCTGGTGGAACTCTCTGGCAAACAACATTCATGCGCTGCTGGACCTAGCACAGTTCTGCAGGGCCCATAAGACAGAGTTGTTCCACCAGGCCTATGGTTGAGGACATCAACAGTCTCCATCTAGCTCCTTCCGTCCCACTCCCCTATACACACGAGGTAAGGACACTAACCAGTGGATTTAAGCGTCATCTGCAAATTGTTGCCATACTATTTATCGTGTTTTTAATTGTTTTAATCTGGATTGTGAATGTTGTCATTAGAAATGTTGTCCACCACTCTGAGCCCTGTGCAGGGGTGAGCGTTTTACAAGTAGAATATATAAATAAATATAAACATGGTAGCTGATAGCAAATACACACCCTCACCACGCAACATGCAGACACGTCTACAGAAAGAATCGATGCCATGAAGTGGAAATCCACCAACAGTGTAGCTGGATTTTGTCAAACATTTTCATTCTAAATAAGACTATTTATATTGATTCTCTAAGTTTCGAGGGTATTGAAGCAGATAGGAGGGTAATTAAAAGCATAAATCTCGGGGAGCCTGGGAAGGTAATTCTCTGCTTTGCAGACGAGGCTGACAAAATGATGAACACTTTCAGCGCCAACATGACAGAAATATTACATGATTATAGGCTAGAGGGGTTTGATGCGCTTGAAAGTTTGCTTCAATAGGGGCTATTTAACAAAGCTTTTAACAAAAGTTTCTGGCTGCCGACAGAACCCATGTAATAGTCACTTATTAAATCGTTGACACGACCGTGTTTCTCCAGTCTCTCAATGTCCTTTTCGTTAATAACCATGTGTGGTGTTAATTCAATTAGATAAACTGAAATTCAACAAGCACTAATAATTTGGAGGAGAAAGTGTTGCATCTGGATTAAAAATGAGAGGCTTTGTTTTTCGCCGCTGTCAGACAGTGCTGGTCATTGTTACCATTAAACATTTTGAATTTAAATATTCCGATTCTTGAATACAGAACCAATTTCCTTGTTTATGAACCCGCCCCAAGTTTCACAGGCAGTTTGTGGTGCATGCTCGGTTTTGAAAAAGAGAGGGGAAAGCCCAACTGTGCCTAGGCATTGCTGGATCACAAACACTGCGTGGAGTCCCAGTGAAATCATACTTTTAAATCCCATTGAAATTCAAACATTTCCCATGTAATGGCGATGATGGCCTGGGGAGACGCACACATATTACATTCTCACATACCCTGGAACCTTTCTGTTAGATTCTGTTTAGGCAAACTGCCTTGGAAACTTTTATTTCAAATTTAAAAAGCTGTTTAGGGGTTCAGTGTAACACAGCTACTGAGAAAGTAATTGACACAAAAACTCAGGCATAGGCATTTCATCTTGCTGTATCAAATTAAGGGCTTTAATAGTCTCACAGTACAATCCTGAACAGCATCACACTCTTCTAGGTAAACTGAAGTCAGTGGCCTTTAAAGGGGATAACTCTGCTTGGGAGTGCACCATGAATCACCTGTTGGGAAGCAAATGTCAAAACGGGCTTCAGCCTCTAGAGACATTCCAAACAGATACTAAGACTGTCGGTGTTGACCAAGCCACTGTTCTGTTCTATTGTCTGTTGAATGTTTTTCATTATTTTTACACGGGTTTCATTTTTTTTAATTTACTGTTCTGTCAAGAGCTGCACGCAATGCCATAATCCAGTAAGGATCACTATGTGCAAAACCCAAATGTTTGTGTTTTTAGGCAGCACAGAATTCATTTGTCCAAAAGTGGATTGCATCCACAAAGGTGATCCACTTGTGGAAAGCCTAGCACCATGCAGGATTTTTTTTACGTATCTCCCAGACTTGAATCCTAATCTGTTTCTATGCTAAATGTTATCAAAAAGCCACAGAGAGTGTAGTTATAACTTTCCACCATCCCACGGCCTTTGTACATTCCCTTTAGCCCTTTTAGGCATCTATCGGTGCCTCATTTTCTCATATAAACCCAACATATCCTTACCAGTAACATATAGCACAACCGAGTGTGTAAAAGTGAGTAGATAGGTACAGAAGCTTTAAAACTAGAGCCGATTCAGTGTGATAAAGATAGGTTTATTGCTAAGAAATCATGTTACTTGAAATTTAAATGTTAAAAAAAAATAGCAAAACTGTCTTATTTAGGTAGATGCCTTTCTACACTACTTAGCTTGAGTGGTAGTGTAAGGAGTGCTCAGGACTTGCATGCATATTCCAGAAGTTCCTTTTCTTCAGTCCATCTTGGAGTAAGCTGTATGTCCTTGAGCATCAAACACAAAGCATCAGGAGAGAACGAGAACTGTTGGTCTTGCCTGTTTTTTAAACCTCTCAAGTCTTGCCTTGGGAACAAGACCATGCCACCAGATCTCTGGGCCAAATACAGAGGAACAAGTATTTGGACAATCATACTTACAACTGGTAACAAATTTATTACTATTTACATGGTGAAAAACATGGGGGCAGGCAGACAAACTTCCTTCTGGTTTGATGAATAGGATTAAACAGAGGGATCACGTGTATCTAGTAAAGATTGGTGGCTTCCCAGGTTTTACTTGCTCTCAGAAAAGTCTTTTACACTATAAAGTGTCAGTAGTCATGTGCAGGGCTGGAGTGGTCATTTAAGGCCACCAAAAGAAGTCCCTGCCCCGGATGGCCCAGGCTAGCCTGATCTCATCAGATCTCAGAAGCTAAGCAGG
Source organism: Gekko japonicus (assembly GCF_001447785.1). Taxonomy (NCBI): domain Eukaryota; kingdom Metazoa; phylum Chordata; class Lepidosauria; order Squamata; family Gekkonidae; genus Gekko; species Gekko japonicus. Next base: position 1,305,190 of record NW_015172004.1, on the reverse strand, counting down.
GTTGGCCCTGGTTAGTATTTGAATCTGAGACCCCCAAGGAAGTCCAGGGTGCTATGCAGAGGCAGGCAGTAGCAAACCACCTCTGAACATCTCACCTTGAGAACCATACAGGATCGTCCTAAGTCATCTGTGATTTATTTATTTATTTATTTAACTTTTGATTTCTATACCGCTCTATCCCAGAGGCTCTGAGCGGCTTACATGGCTTATTAATACTCCTAACTAGGGCCACATGATAATTGGGGAAGCACAATAATTGGGGACAGCATTTTCCACCACCCCTAGAAAAGTCCCAGTGGAATGGTGTCCGGGGGGGGGGGGGGCTCCCTAGCCAGGGCCACCCCAGCCACAGGAGAGGGTCAGGCCTTGCCCTCTGCAGGGCAGGTAAGATCTGCCATAACAGTGATCAGGCCTTGCCTCTCCCACACCTGGCCCAGCTTCACCCTGCCCCTCACAGCAAAGGATATCCTCAGCTCAGCCTTGCTTCATTCCACATGGCAAAAACTTGGCCAAGGTTTGCACAGTAAAGGAGGCAACCAGCCAAACTGCACGTGGTACAGTGCTGGCTGGGCATGCTTCCACCCTCCTTTGGGGTTGTTGGAGTGAGAGCAGGACAGGCTGGGTCCTTTTCCAGTGCTGTTTTTCTCCTCCCTAATCCCCCCCCCCCCGCCGCCCAGAACTCAGGATCATCATAGCCTGTTTCTGTCCCATGACCATTATTGAGCTCCATGGATTTTGGGTTGGGTTGTAGTAAACTATGGTTAAACTGACCATAAACGCCCAAGTTTATTTTAGTAATTTCAAAGTTAACTGTAGCAGAATGAAGTATTTTTTTATACTACAGCTTTTCACAGTGTATGAACCTTGTGAGTAAATAACTGTCCAGTCCTAAACAAAGTTACACCCTTCTCTAAGTCTACTGAAGTCAACGGGCTTAGAAATGCATTAGCTCTGTTGAGGAGTGCACTGAAATTGTGCTATTATAATGTTACTCCCCCATGCAACTAAGTCATAAAGCACTTCAGGCAGCTTGTGACTTTTGTTTTTTTTTAAAGAAGTATACTGCTATGGGTTCATATTCAGTGCCAGCAGTATTTTGAGGACAGTGATAAATCTCTGAGCCATGTGCAGATTAAAGACATCATAAACGAAATGTTAATAGGTTACCAAAATGCCCCGTTATTATCTAGCAGATTGTTATTTCCTCAAACTCCTGTTCGCTGCTGGAGTCGTGTAGAAATGTAATACATTCCATTGCCCACAAGGCAGCTCTTGTGTAGACCTTTAGTTGATGCAATAGGACTAATCTATTAAATGTGTTTGGCTGTAGATCAAGATATTGGGCTTTATTTTATTTTATTATGAAAATATTTATACCCTGCCTTTTCCATAGCTCAAAGTGGCTTACAAATTCAAATTAAGAACATAACCCCCCCCCCACATGCCTCTTCTAAAAATGTCTGTGGTCTACACCCCACTAAATGTTTTGACCAATAGCATAAACTTGCAGTGGCTGCAAAATAGCTCTCGGGACATTACCCCTCCTTCTGCTATGCACATGTATGCCTCTTCAGGCAACCTATTCCATATAAGTGAGAATTATTATGGAAAATTCATGGTCTCTGATCAATGAAAGGCAGCCTACCCAAAGTAGAGGAGGAACCTGAAGATTGTTTGTCAGTAATGAATGCAAGCTAATGCATATGCTGGGGTGGGGGAGGCAAGATTAAGAATATAAAAACAGGAGAAGCTATGTTGGGTCAGGCCAGTGGCCTATCCAGTCCAACACTCTGTGTCACACAGTGGCCAAAACCCAGATGCCATCAGGAGGTCCATCAGTGGGACCAGATTGTCCCCTCCCCACAATAGCTAAATCTGACCAGTTCCTTATAATTGAATATATCATGTTTGTATATTACACTGAGAGGTCTGCACCATTGTAGACATTCATGCATCCCTTTTGTGTAGTGTGCAAAGTGGGTACTTATACCTCTTCCTGATGGGGCTTCCCCAATCTTTAGTGGTTGTGCCAGGGGAGACTGCTTTTTGTGACACACACAAAAAAAGATGGTTCTGAGAAAATAGTCTTAGGACTCAAGTAGACATAGCATGAGAGCTCCTGATGTCTTTCATTTCATTTAAAATAAGCTGTGAGGTCAGTTTGAAACCACAGCATCAGAACAGGAAGTTAACTCTGCCTTTCTGTGCCTTTTCCCAGGTAGAAATTGACACACACGTAATTAGACATTTGCAGGTAGAAATTAACACATACCCCATGGCTCTAAACAAATTGGGACCTTCTACGGCTTCTGTTAAATAATATTAAAAATACTGGGAAATCCCGTTGCAGGTCTCTGTCACATCTAGTTCATCTCCACTTCCTCTTATGAGGAAAGGCTGAAAGAGTTGGGTATGTTTAGCCTGGGAAAGAGAAGGCTTAGAGGGGACATGATTGCAGTCTTCAAGTATTTGAAGGGCTGTCATGTAGAAGATGGAGCAGATCTATTCTCTCTTGCTCCGGATTGCAAGACTAGATCTAATGGGTGGAAATTACAAGGGAGTTGTTACCGGCTAAATATCAGGAGAAACTTCCTAACTGTAAGTGGTTGAGCAGTGGAACAGTCTGCCTCGGGAGGTGGCGGATGCTCCTTCGCTGGACGTTTTCAAGCAGAGGCTGGACGACTATCTTTCTGGTATGTTGTAGGTATGTAGGGCTATCTTTCAGCTCTGCTCCTGCAGAGTGCAGGGGGTTGGACTAGATGACCTGCAAGGTTCCTTCCAACTCTAACATTCTATGATTCTATGATTCCACTGATGTGGGTTTTCTCCGCAGTGACCAGTGAGAAATTGGTGGGGGGGGAGGAGGAAGGTCAGGGAGGGTGACAAAATGGGCAAAGGAGGGAGCCAGGAAACAGGGAGGAAGCTCCTCAATTCCTTCCCACCCCCCTCGATTTAACCCAATCCCAATGGCAGAACTTTTTGGCAGTTTTGAGAGGATCCCCATTAGCTGATAAATTTTGCAGCTGTGATACAGGGAATCTTTACACCTTGCTCCATTACCTGTTGGATTGTCCAAAATTTCACAGGTATAGAACCATGTTTATTTCCCCCTTCTTAAAGGGTCTGGCTTGTCTTCCAGCCCACTATAAGTTACAGATTCTTCTGGCTGGAAGTGACCATGTTATTACCTTGGCAGAAGAGCAAAAAATGAAAGTAAATGATGTGGGTTTTCTGGGAAAATTTGAATTGGAAAATTTCCAGATTCAAATTTAGATAAATAACAAAAAATAAGGCAAATATGCCATGTGCAAGCTTGTGCCATGTACAAACACTGGGGTTGGTCCGTGCTTTATATTCCATATTTAGCCCAGGTAACATGATTGATTGGCAGCACAACTGCCCTGGCAACTATAAAGACACAGTACCTACATATGTGGGGTGAATTTTTTTCCAAAGAAAAATATCACACTGGACATTTTTCTGCATATATTTTCCACCTTGCATCCCTGTTCATCCCTGAAATATCTGGGTTGCTAAAAGAATACTGCAGATTATTTTATTACATTTTTATCGTGTGCTTCCTTCATGGAGGTCGTGGTGGGATACTTCACTCTGTGCTCTTCCATTTTATCCTCGCATCCTGTTCTGTTAGGGTCAGGCTAGGCTTGGCAGAATGAATGGCCCAAGGTCACCTAGCAAGTTTCACAGCACAGTGGAGATCTGAACTCGGGTCTCCCAGCTCCTAGCCTCGTACTCTCACTACTACACCACAGTGGCTATTGTCAGTACTTTGTTGGAAAAGGACATTGTACTGCACAAGTAAAATGTTTCCCAAAACACTGAAATTCGGGCGCTGTTTAACGCTTCAGATGAGGCCCAAACGTAAACCCAGATACTGCTGCTTGGGGTCTCCTGGAAATTGGTTGGCTATTAGTGTTTACCAGGGGTCTTTTTGTAGAAAAATAGCTGCCGGAGCTCATTAGCATAACTCATTAGCATATGCCACACCCCCTGACATCACCAGAAGTGTGTCATAAGGCCACACCCCCTGACATCACCGGAAGTCACACCATCTTGTACCAGGATTCAACAACTAGCATTGCAGTCATTTCCCATTGCCTAGTGATTTCTAATCTTACAGCAATGATAAGGGAGAACATACGATTTTTATGCAGCACCTTTTTACTTTGCCTTTGAAAAATCCCTAATGACCAGACGCGAATCCAGGAATGACACTGTCTCTCATTATTTTACTGGTCTCCACACAGACATATACATAACCACCACAAGGAAAGGTCACTCAATGGTTGGTAAGCATTCTTCCATGACTTTGACCCTTAGCTTGGCCCTGTTTATGCTGTGTTGGTGCTGTCCTGTGTCCCTGGGTTTTTTGGCCTGCTGCACAGTCCAAACTGTGACACTGGAGAACCCATGAGACACTAGCTCAATCTCTTCCTATTACATACTTGCAGTTCAGTAGGTCCAAGGTGTGGAAAGGATAAAATCTGTTGCTTTACTCTAATTTTGTCCCAGTTTTCTCCCCAATCAGAACCCAAAGTGGCTTCCAACACTGTCCTCCCGTCCTCCATTTTACCCTCACAACAACCCTGTGATGTAGGTTAGGCCAAGTGAGTGACTCGTCTGAGCTCATCCATGGTAGAGAGCAATGTTCCCTCTAAGCTGTAGAGTCTTGTGAGCAAAAATGCTACTTTGTGAGCTACTGGCATTAAAGTTGTGAGTGAGCAATTTGGTTACTGCATAAATTAGTTTGCTCTGGGGCCATCCTTCACCAGCTAAGACAAAAATGTGTGAGCCAGAGGGTAAAAAACTGTGAGCTAGCTCACACTAACTCAGCTTAAAGGGAACACTGGTAGAGAGTAGATTTGAACCCTGGCCTTCCTAGATCTGACTGCCACACTCTAACTACTACATCACACTGCCTCTCTGGCATTAATGTGGAGGAGTGTTCCGTGTGATGTGGAGAAGCTGAGCATGTGAGCCAGCTCACAGATTTTTGTCTTAGCTCAGGGAAGAGGGCTCCGGAGCAAACTAATCGATGCAGCAGCCAAATCGCTGGCTCACCACTTTAATGCCAGTGGCTCACAAAAAGTAGGATTTTTTGCTCTTCTCGCCGCCCGCCCCTCCTCCTGCTGGACCCAGACGGCGCCCTCCCCGACACTCCGCGGGCCTCCTTTGCCTTTCGCCCTCGGGCAGCCAGCCTTCCTTCCCCGCCACTCTTTCGCCAGGCCTGGCGACTGTCGGCTCCGGAGCCCCACTTGAGCACCACCTGCACCGATGCGCCAGGGGGGGAGAGGGGAGAAGTCCTCCCCCCTTCCCCCGCTCAGGTCCTGGGTGGGGCTGGAGATTAGGGAACCCAGGCGGGCCGCACCATTGCCGGAGGCCTCCCCCCCTGTTGGCCTTGCGCCGGTGCACCCCGCTGGTTCTCCCTCCGCCACGCCAAGCACCACCCGCAGTTTGGCTCCAGGCCTGGCGAGCTGGGAGCCCACTCCCCGGCTCGCCTCGTTCGCTGCAGGCCGGCCGCGGGCAGCAGCAGCAGCAGCCCGAGATCCAGACGGGATGGCGCGGGAGGCGAGCAAGGCGCCCGCCGCCCTGGTCTCCCTCCGAGCACAGCGCGGCCCAAGGGAGGCAGAGGAGGAGCCCTCGGGGCGCACAGGAAGCCGACGCGGGGCCTCCGAGTCCCACCAGCGGCAGCCTTGTGTCTCGCAGCCCCCGACGCAGCCGGCACAGCGCCCACCCTGCCCAGCTCTCCCGCTCAGCCGCGGCGGGGAAGGCAGGAGCTGAAGGGGCCGCCCACGCCGCTCTCCTCACGAAGGAAACCCGACGGCCCGCCCGTCAAGGCCAGTCTTCCAACCGCCGCAGAGGCGGATGACTCAGCCGCCGGCTGGCATGGGGGCTCCGCGGCTGGGAGGTGGGAGCTGGGCTGGGTTACGTTGGCTGGGTCTCCCCCCCCTCCAGGGAAGGGCGCCGGTGGCGGCAGCAGCCTGCAAAGCCACGGCGCTTCAGGACCGTTCCAAGTGGTGCTCGCCGCTGGGCCGCCGTCCCTCCGGCTGGGCACAGGGGGGCGGCGGGCTGCCTCCCCCGGGAAGGGTGCCGACCAGAGCATCCCTTCGGCACAGCAGACGCCTCTGACCCCCCTGGGAGACTTTCTGGCGATCCCACCCTTTCTCGCCTCCTACCCGACGGACGTCCACCTCCATCGCCTTTGGCCCCCGCGAGTTCGCAGCGTTCTCTTGGGCGAAGGCAGCATCTTAACCGAGCCCGCCGCACCGGGAAGGTCGCTGCCCGCTCTGGTGCGAGTCACTCTGTGCCTAGCCTGCCTCGGAGGGCTGGTGTACGAGACCGGGCTTCCCCCGAGCTGCAGCGCTCCTGCACGGGCTCGGGGGACCCAGGGGCGGGGCTCGGGGGACCCGGGGGCGGGGCTTGCCGCCATGCGGACTGCCGGAGCGGGGCTCCGGAGCGCTCCGGCTCGAAAAGACCCCTGGTGTTTACCATATCTGACTTTGCAGTGTAGTTGCCAAACAATCCGCTAGTGTTCCATGCGCCCTCTCAGCTGTGGAATCTTGTGAGCAAAAATTCTTCATGAGCTACTAGCATTAAAGTTGTGAGCGAGCGATTTGGCTACTGCATAAATTAGTTTGCTCTGGAGCCATCCCTTCCTGAGCTAAGACAAAAATGTGTGAGCAGGAGGCTAAAAGACTGTGAGCTAGCTCACACTAACTCAGCTTAGAGGGAACACTGCTTGTGTTACCCGTTTGCACCTTCTGTTTCCATTGCTGTCCAAGTTCACTGGTCCTCACGAGGATGATCCTATAGCTGGGTTACGTAGCGTTCTCTCTGTGTTTATGCCAGTCCCCAGTTTCAAGCCAAGATTTCCACTGGGGAGGTTTGGCATTTTTAATCACACAAAACATTTTCTAAAAGGAATAGCTACTGTTCATTAAGGAACAAATCTAAAATATTTATAGCTGTTCAAGAAGACGGCTTCTTCTTGTATTATAATGCTTTCATTGCTTCCCCCCCACACACACAACTTTGGAGTGGAGTTAAAAGGGCAGATTAATCAAAGGGGTAATGGGCAGATATTTGATAGTGCATGTATTTGAAGAACAGTGGGTGGGAATTGGCTAATTTGCATGTCATTACCCAGACTAGTCACAGCTTCGGAAGGCGAGTCCCAGCTAGAACATTTTTTATTAAGGCTGCGAACACAGAACATTTTTATTTTATTATTTTGAGTGGGTGTGACTACAGTCCCATTTAGTGCAACATATCACCCTGTAAGGTTTCAGACATTAGCATCCTTTTTCTCCCCAGCGACTTCTATACTAGTTGCAGCAGGAAGAGAATGTGTTTAATATGCTGCCTTTTGTGTGTTCTACGGGAAAGAAAATAGTTGTGGCAAATAATGGGGTGGAACCTACCACTCCACTGAGCAAAGGGTGTTCATTTATTTATTTGTTTATTAAAATATTTGTACCGCCTTTCATTGTGGATCAGGTCTGAAGGAGTCTTCCTCTAACTTAATGGGCACTTAAGTTGGAGAAAGGCTGTGTAGAGGTTGGTTGGACCCAAGCCACTCTGTATCACTGCTAGTAGGGGATATAGGCTTGTCAACCTCCAGGCGGTGGCAGGAGAGCTTCCATTTTTACAACTGATCTCCAGGTGACAGAGATCATAAGAACATAAGAACATAAGAGATGCCAATGTTGGATCAGGCCAAAGGCCCATCCAGTCCAACACTCTGTCACACAGTGGCAAGAAATACCAGTGCCATCAGGAGGTCCACCAGTGGGGCCAGGACATTAGAAGCCCTCCCACTGTTGACCCCCCCCAAGCACCAAGATAACAGAGCATCACTTGCCCCAGAGCCCCTATCTATACCTTGTGGCTAATAGCCACTGATGGACCTCTGCTCCCTATGCTTATCTAATTCCCTTTTGCAGCCGTCCATGCTTGTAGCCGCCACCACTTCCTGTGGCAGTGACTTCCAAGTGTTAATCACTCTTTGGGTGAAGAAGTACTTCCTTTTATCCGTTCACCTGAAGGAAACGGCCACTTTGGAAGGTGGACTCTATGGCATTATACCCCATGGAAGTCCCTCCCCTCCCCAAATCCCACCCTCCTCCCCCTCCACCTACAAAATCTCCAGGTGTTTCCCAAACTGGAGCCGACAACCCTAGGGGGATTCCAGATTTTGAACTGTGAAAAGGCAAACTCAGCTTCTCAAAAAAGATTCTTGATTACATTATTCAGACAAATGATTTTCAAACTAGCATGGCTCAGGTTTTGTTTGTTGGTTTGAGGGGAATTTTTAGATCACCTGTCCTGGTGAACAAACTTGAGACGGCTTACGAAGTAACATGATAAAACATAAACATTTTAAAACGTACATTAAAACCCAGCATTAAGAAACCTCAGCCAGATAATCAGCTTAAAATGAATTTAACAGTTTTCTGATTAAAAGCACACTATGAAATGATTTTAAAAGATCAGCCCTTTAATTAAAAGGGCTGACTGAGCTACTGTTTGCTGCCAAAAGCTCATTAAAATGGTGCCCGTGATTATTATTATTTTATCTCCTGCTGGTCAGCATAGCAATAGCTCATGAAAAGATCAAGGGTGGACCAAACTATTTTTTTTGTTTCTTTCCTTGTTAACACTCACCTTGATTTTTTTTTATTTGCTCCACTTTACAACTCTGTCTGTGCCCTGGGCAGCCAGTGGGGATGATAAAGTCCTAAGTGGAAGGGAATCTCTCAACACACTAGGACACAATAACACCTAACATAAACAACACATTACGGCGGCCACAGGTCCAACCTGTGGCTGCTGGTGCCGTTTCAGAGGAAATGTTAGCTGTTTAAAAATTGCCACAAGGGCCCAATCCTGATCGGCCCGCAGTGCAGGAGCACCAGGCGATCTTGTCCCCACCGCCTTTCGAAGGGCCATGACAGCAGTTTTAAAACTGCTAAATTTTCCTCTAAAATGGCATTGGAGGCAGGGGTCATTTCGTAGAAAAAGAGCTAGGGGAACTCATTAGCATAACTCATTAGCATATGCCACACCCCCTGACATCAGGGGCCCGGCGGTGGACCTGCAAGGCCGGCGGGAGTGCGAGGAAGCCCCGCCAAGGCCCTAGCTGGCCCCAGCCAAGCAGGGGTGGGGAGAGGTGGGGAGGAAGCAACTTACCCTCCCTCTTCTCCTGCCTCCTCCTGGCTGAATGAGGGCTGGAAGCGGGGCGGCCGGAAGCGGGGGGCGGGGCTTCGTTGTGTGCCCCCCCACACCTCACCCGGGGGAACTGCGATCCCCCGCATTCCCCCCCGAAATGACCTCTAATTGGAGGCCATGGGATGGCCACATGGCCACTGTAATGTGGAGTAGTGCTCTGTCCATTAATGTGCAGCATACTCTGTCCAGTAGCTGGGACGTGCCTCTTTGTGATGTAGGCTGCAGCTTTCTTACTAAGGCAAGTCAAGCCCCCCTCCCTTGGAATTTGGTCACCCCAAGCAATTTCCTACTTTGCCTGTGTGCTGGGACCAGTACTGTGTGCAGATGTTTTAAACCGCATCCATTGATCATTGTTTAGTTGCTTCAAAAATAGCTAATGTTCTGTTATTATTTTCTGGAGCAGCGCTCCTCTCTGGCTGGCCTCTCCCAGTATGCCTTTCGTAGTCTAGCCATCTGGAATTTCCACACTGATGTTACCAGCACAAGTTTCAGACAATCATGGGTCATTGCCATGACTTCCTGTAGAACATACATCCAGAGATCTCCGAGCAACGGTGCAAGAAACCAGCCTGTTTGCCGCAAGATTGGCATGCCTTTTGGGAACAGGCTTTTTCTGGCTATTGTTTTTAATGGAATGTTTCCCATTCCCGCAGTTCTTAAAGGTAATTCCCACTGGACTTGGTTGACAGTGTGTATAAGCATAGCTGTCTTAGCAACTCAGAATAGCTGTCTCCTTCTACAATACAGGTAGTTAAAGGATATGTGACAAGTATTTATCTGTTGTTGTTTTTTAACTTCCCTCACAGATGTATTCCAAGCCCATGAATTTTCAGTCATGAATTTTGTGTTTAAATGTTAATGCAAATTGAATTTTTTTTCATGCCCCTTTATGTTTCATAGAATTATTTTTGTGGCTTGGTACTCAGGGCAACACCGTACGAATTTGTTTATTGTTTAGATTTTTACACTGCCCTGCTTCAGTGAAGTTCAGTGTGATCTGCATGGTTCCCTACTTCCCTCATTTTATCTCCAACAACAATTCTGTGAGATAGGTTGGGCTAAGACATAGCTGCTGGCCCCGGGTTTGGGGGAGGTAATCTGATCCTTTCTCATCCCTAGTCTCTCAGTCTGGTTTTGGGGAGGGAGTTACTGTTGGGAGCAAAACCTAGTTCTAACTAGTTTAGGAATTTGATTAAATATGTGGTTTATATTGAACAAATACTCTCTCCCACTTCCCCAGTCTGTCTGCCCACAGAATAGGTAGACTGCCTATTGCTAGAGGAGAATGTGTGGGCATTTTTCCATTTCCCCTGTCCTTCAGCCACTCTGCTCACCTTCTAGCAGATAACAAGTAAAGTATTCATTCTGTTACCTGCAAAGCTTGTGATTTTGCTGTCACCACCTACCTGTCATGCAAGCTATAGCCTCACTTCCTCTATGCCAGCTCTACCCTGCCTGACTGCCAGGAGATACAAGCACAGACTTGCCTACCTCTGGGTTATAGAATTTTTAGGCAATTAGATACTACAAGGGGGGGACCCGCGATACTCGTGGGAGAGGGGGAACTCCACAACTATGAGGAAGAGGAGGAAGCAGCAGGAGGAGGTAAGTTCCCCCCTATCCTGCCGGTTCTCCTATCTCCTCCACCCCCATCCACCCCCTGGCTCAATTACCCCCCTGCCCTGGAGCGCCCCCCCTCCAGAGGCCAGGTCTACCCACCCCTTCCCACTATATTGGCAGACCTGGCCTCCGGAGTCCAGGTCTACTCACCCCTTCCCACTACAGTGGTAGACCTGGCCTCCGAAGTCCAGGTCTACCCACACCTTCCTACAACAGTGGTAGACCTGGCCTCCGAACTCCGCAGGCCAGGTCTACCCACCCATTCCCACTACAGTGGTAGACCTGGCCTCCGAACTCCGCAGGCCAGGTCTACTCACTTCTTCCCACTACAGTGGTAGACCTGGCCTCCGGACTCCGGAGGCCAGGTCTACCACCATAGTGGGAATGGGTCGGTAGACCTGGCCTCCGGACTCCGGAGGCCAGGTCTACTGACCCATTCCCACTACAGTGGTAGACCTGGCCTCCG
>NW_015172004.1:1274234-1293311 GCF_001447785.1 Gekko japonicus | reverse complement strand
CCACCCACCCGGCAACAGCGTTAGCAGAGCGTCTCCTGCGCACGCGCAGGAGACGCTCTTGCACTTTCGGGGGGATTTAAACATCCCCCCGAATTTTTTTTAAACTTTTTTTATTTTTGTGCACACGTGGGGATTGGCCCACGTGTGCACAAACCTCCCCCGGCCCCCCAGCTGCCCCCTCCGTGCTGATTTAAGTATCCGCACGGAGGGGGCAACTTGGCTATTAGTATAAGGATGATTATATCAAATCAGAAAATATGTCTGAAGCCAGTGAAAAAGTGAAATGGCTGACTGAAAATAAAAATGCTGAATACAAAAAGGTCAGTCAGGTCAATCTAGTTTACTGGTAATGAGTCATTCGTGCCCCTCACTTCCCCGGCCCTTCCAGCTGGCTGGAAAATTGAAACCAGGTAATGAGGGACTAGAATAATTGTCCAGTCAGAAGACTTCTGCTGCTTCCAAATGTTGGGAATAATTTGTTTGGAGTCTCCACGTTTCTGATATTTATGAATGGGGCATGGTTCAGGTCAGATCACAATTAGTACATTTCCCTTTGCGTATCTCAAAGGTAGACATCAGTGACATCTGCTAGTTTGTAAATCCATGGAAACTTGGTTAACCATGGTCTACTCCAAACCCATGCAAACCATGGTTTGACATCATCCATTGCAACTATAATTTGGATTTTCAGATGTAATCTTTAACAAGGGTCAAGGAAACTTAGCCACAACCCAGGAATACTCAGCAAGCTATTTCTTACAATATAAATGCATTTAAATACAACTATGCAGAATTGGGGTCTGAAATGAACAAAGGAGAGTGAATTGAAGTCTTTTTCATGAGATCTCCCCCCTCCCTTTTTTTGCAATTGAACCACACATTGTCATTATAGCCACCAGGGTGGTCATGGTATCTGGTCCGGTGACAATAAAACACACAGATTATTGCGTAAAGCAATCTTCACACCTGTTTCTAATTCTTCTGCTATGTGGGATAATCGATGAGTGAAATGAGAGTTTACTATTATATCACCGTACGAAATAGTTTCATGCCCCGTGTTTATTCACTAACCATCTAGTAGCCTTATTGGTACAAGGCAATAAGGTGAAAGAGATATGTCACTTTTATCAAAACAGGGTAATACAAAACTATAATTGAAGTCCCCAGCACTTTACACATTACCCATCCAGATTATTTTTTAAAACTTCCCAGGCTTCATTTATAAATTCTAAAACTGTAAACAATCTAAATCTGAGAAAGAAATCTGTACTTAAAGAAACATCTGAGTAGCAAAAAGTGGCTCATACCTGCCTCAAGCCAATAATGAGAGCCAGTTTGGTGTAGTGGTTAGGAGCACGGACTCTAATCTGGGAGAACCAGGTTTGATTCCCCACTCCTCCACATGAAGCTTCTGGTGTGACCTTGGGTCAGTTACAAGTTCTTTCAGAGCTGTTCTCTCACAAGCAGTTCTCGAAAGAGCACTCTCAGCCCCACCTACCTCTTCACAAGGTGTCTGTTGTGGGGAGAGGAAGGGAAAGGAAATTGAAAGCCACTCTGAGACTCCTTCACGTAGTGAAGGGTGGGGTATCAATCCAATCTCTTCTTCTTCAGCTGAGATTCTCAAAAGATTTGTAGTTTCCTTATGCTCCATAGAAAATCCTAGCTCAAATCGATAAAATGAAATAATTTAGGGGAAAGACGTTTGCTCTTATGAACTCTTTTTTTGTCTGTATAAAGCATTTATACAGACTATTTTCTTTTGCGTTGACTTTCCTGTTTAAATGAAGTATTTCACTGACATTAACATTATAGAGAAGAAACTTTCCAGTTAGCTGAATGCCAACACCCAAAATGCAAACATTAACACATTGTCGGAAGAGGGGCCATGATCCAGGCAAGACTCCATTTCACATATGGAGCTCTGCCTAAGCAAGGGCTTCCGCACTCAGATGAAATATCAGGAAACGGTTGATGCGGAACATTCGTCAGTATTAAAATGCGCCCAGGCTGCCGTGGCTTCAGGGAGCCCCATTAGAATCGAGTCCTACACCTGCACATGGGTTGTGCTGAGCTAAAAAGGAACATTTCAAAGGAAATACTGAAACATTAGGATGCCTTTGTCACCCTAGTTATCAAATCTTGCATTGCTGCAGCCTTTTGAAAGCCCCATCAAAAGGAATGGGCTTGAGACTTTTTTTCAGATCCTGTGTATCGGGGATCTTAGAAAATAATGAACAGAAGGAGCTTGATGCTTGCAAAAAAAAGCCAATGCCGGCTGGGTGGTTTAATGCCTGAGACCCATATGGGCACACAACCAAAAATCTCTGCCTAGTTCTGCTTCCCATAAGGACCTCCATCTGGTAGAGAGTCTGGGACAGACAAGCCTGCAGTTGCTTAGGTCACCCTGGAGTACTGCCTAGGATCAAGGGATGGAGCCATCAAGCGTGACAAAGGGTGCTTCATCACTTACGCAGTATATTTTCCCAGTAAAAGCTCATCTATATGTCAGTTTGTTGTTGTTTCTTCCTGCACAAACCAGTTCTGTTTAAAGTCAATGTGAATGTTTCTATCAAAACACTTCAACCTTTTGTTGGCATGAATAGCAGCCCATGCAGTGAAACCCACCCCCCTTTGACTGTTGGCTGAATTAATACAATTTTCAGTTGTTACGTTTTCAGGTTCAGAGACCTTTCGTTCATGTGTTTTCCTTTCTTGTAAGGCCATTGTTCTGAAGCCTCATAATCAGCATTATGACGAATGAATGAATGTGGAAGTGCTTTAATATGTTGTATAAATGACTTCGATCACTAGTTTTCAATCTGTCTGGGCTTGTTTGTTTCCAACAGGTATCATGTACAGTAAATGAGGAGAGAATGAAGTGAAGCACAGACAGTATAGTAGGTTTTTGGCTGATATTGCAGGCATCCCCATTGCAAATATCAGCAGAAAGGCTTCTTAGGCGGTGTCCACGTTGAGCAAGCCTTTCTTTCGGGTGCACCTATGTCTCTTTTGTTGTAGTTTTTTGTTTTACCTTGGGCCTTTTCAACAGTGCAAGCTATGCAATAAACATAGTTACTGGCTAAATATTTAAAGAGGCACTGTCTATTTGACGATTAGCCATCCATTTGAAAGCTTTGTACTTGACAGGTAACCATGACAATTTTTAGGCAGCCGAGTGCAGAGAATTTTCGGGGTGTTTCAGAAGGCCTTCTTCCACCTCTGGAGTTCAGTGCAGGGAACTAGCCATGGTGATTAAAGGGAAATCAGACTTCAGATTAACTATGCATAATATTCATTATTTACTTAGAACGTTTGCACTTTGCCATACAAGGCAAACAGCTTGGAATAAAGCGATTAAAATTTAAAATGACCAGTCCAAGTAAAATTAAACCCAACATGCAATAAAACTATCTTAATCCAGCAGTACATCAGCAATGAAAATAGTATAAAACAAAACAGAAGCATACTGGAAACCGGCATAAAACAGGCAAAATACAGACAACAAAATCCATAAAATCTATTAAAAGTGACCAACTTTGAACCATGGTTTCAGGTCCTGGTTTGACAGACCCCCCCCCCCCAACTCGACATAGTGGAGCGGCCTTCGTTCAGATGATCACACAATCCACAGATAGTTCAATTAAACCATGGTTTCACATTTAATCTGCACCAAGCCTTATAGTCAATATATTTATGGAGCGTATGGCCATATCATTCCGCAGTAACTAGAGACCTTAAAGAGAGCAGCCAGGCTGCAGAGATCACAAGAATGAACAATATGGTACTACCCATAGAGAAAACACTGGAATCTGAACTTTTTCCATATGAAAAAAAATTAATTATAAATTTACCAAGCACATACGTTTTTATTTTTAAAAAAGAGTACGAAACCTCCACCAAACATTAAAAATAAACTCTTTATTATTTTCAGGAGGATGAATACGGAAGTTGAATGTTTTGAAATGGATGGTTTTTGCTTTAAACAGTTTAGTGTCCCTTTAAATATTCTATGTATTGGGTAAAAAAAAAAATCCCAAACCAAAATGATCTTATTCCCACTTCTGAGGCGAACTGGAACAGCACAGCACTTACTTCCAAGTAAACATGTTTAGGATTGGGCTGCTAGTTATTTAATGCATTTCCCTAATTATTTATGGTAAGTGATGAGTATTGTAACAGTAGACAAGTTTTAAAGATCTGCCACCATTAGCATGCCTGCAATAAGTGCTGTAGACAATATTTTAACAATGGGTTACTGAATTTCTGCATATGTCCCCCCCATTTAACTTTTTATCTTTAACTTTTTTGAGCAGTTCTGTAACAAAAGAACAAGT
This sequence comes from Gekko japonicus, assembly GCF_001447785.1. NCBI lineage: Eukaryota > Metazoa > Chordata > Lepidosauria > Squamata > Gekkonidae > Gekko > Gekko japonicus. The sequence goes on along the minus strand of NW_015172004.1, from coordinate 1,288,977 downwards.
GAACACATAGATATACAGCCTTTTTTCTTCTGGAAATATCCGTGTTTCTCATTACACATTCCTTAGTCTAACAATTGGCTGTTTTTACCCACAGTGATTTCCATGGTGCAAGTATATGTAATGAGGACCGTTCTTAACACTAGATACATGTGTGTTTTCCCCACCTTTCCATGCCATCAGTTTCCATTATTCACTTTCATCCTAGTGATGAGACTCTGTTATTTCATGCTCTCCCAAGGTGATGGTTCAATAGCACCTAGTTTCATTGAGACTAATACAGTTGCCCTTTTTATACCAACAAAGCTTTAACGACACCCCCAGAGGATTTGGAACTTGGCGGAGGTGTTGAGAAAAGTTTGTGTGCTTAGTTATTATGGCTTGCTTTCCCCTTTTTAGCACAAATGAGCAAAAGGCAACGTTCCTAATGTATGGTAGCAATGTGATTCTTAACAGTGTTCTCTGCATGGTACAAGAACCATCTCTTGCATTGCATTTCTGTATGTGTGAGCCCATCTCTCTGTGTCATTGGTGAGAAGCATGCTTTCTCATGTGCCCTTTGCTATAAATGTGCTGGATGGGAGCAAGTTCTGCCAAAATACAGGATACTTATTCCCAGTTAACGTGTTTAGGCAATGAGGCAGTTCTCTGTGTTAGTCTGAATTACGGTTATGGTATTAACTTAGTTAAATATGTATATTTCAATAAAGGCACAAATACACACTCAAAACCCATTACTAAATAATGAAATTTATGTTTCGTAATTTAGCAACAGAGCCTTCCGCAGGCTCGAGGGGCCTTGTTCCGGTGGGAGAGGGCATGTTTCCGCTGGCAAAGGTGTCTTGTGTCTGAAGATTCCATTGTTAGTAGAACTGAGTCACGGAATCCAACTCCCTGGGCTTAGAATGGAGAAACAGTTATTCAAGGAAAGTGTTAGATAGGAGATGTCTGGCTTTCAGTTATACCTCAATGCCGAAGTTGTATCTGAATGCCAAAGTTATACCTGAATGCCAAACTATTTGAGACTATGGGAGATCCCTGATCAGAGCTTCTGGAATTTTATTTAAAGTTAAAAATAGCTTTAGAAGAATGCCATATGTGTTCCTCCACAGGACAAAGAGCAGGTAGTATAGTTGCTTTAGATTAGATAAAGGTGGGACCCGCGAGGTCTCACAGGAAAGGGGAAATCCTGTTCCCCCCTTCCTTGCCACCACCTCTGCTTCCCCACTCCATCCCTGTCTCCACCCTACCTTCTAGCTTCAGCTTGCCTGGCCCTTCACCCCCTCAGTGTTTTGAATTGCTTCCTCCATATTACCCAGCCCTGCTTGCCTCACTGGGGACAAGGAGACAAGTGGGAGGAGAGGCAAGCAGGAGCTGGCTTCAGCTTCCCTCCTTACCTGCTCCTCATGACCACAGCTGGCAAATTTGTGCTTGCTAGTTTGGGATGCTACAGCAACCACAAATCCATTTGAACTCGGGGGAATTGTGACATCTGCATATGTGCAATCAGAACCAATTGTTTTGATTAGGTTGTACCCCCAAGTTAGGGGGTTTTCTGCAAGTCTGGCGGTTCTCCCAGGTTGGCAGAATACTACATCAAAACCATGATCGGCCCTACTGTACAGATTTGCCTCTCCATTTAGGGAAATATAATATATATGTATGCATGGAAGCCCTTGGCTGCTAGATACATAGATGTGACATTTCCATACCCAGTGCTATGTTCCAGTTCCAATTAGGCCTTGCATTTAATTTAAATGCCTGATCAAAACCGTTCCTCCCATAGGTTCTACCATGAAAATGAGTGTTATACTGAACATTTCCCAGAAAATGTTTTATTATGCGAGTGCTGTGAGTGAACTATGTCTTTTATGCTTGAACATTATAATTTTTTTTTCTTAAATGTTCTCAAACCGACACCTTTGCACCCCTACATTGTTTTCAGTACTTACAGCATTAAGAGTTTTGGAAAGTGAGTTTTAAAAGTTCATTAAAGTAGACAGTTATTCTGAGTATAATCCAGCTGTAGTGAACCACATTTCAGACCCATTGACAGCGATGAGAGAGTATCAGCCCATGCTTTGCTCACGTCCGTTGAAATCTGTATGATGTAGATGTACTTCACTGTGGCTGGATTGTGCCCTTTCAACTTTTGTTTACAAAATTTCAAAGCTGATAGATCTATTTTGCCTTATCTAAAAGCGAAGAACCGTGATGTCAGCCTTCCTTTGGATCTATTTCTAATGTAAAAATGAATATAACAGCACATACCAAGCCCTGGAAGCTGTGTATTCACCAATAAACTCAGTACGTTTGCTGGTATTGTAACAGTGCTAATATTTGCACCTATGTACCAGTGTAGGTGAGCACAATTTGCGTCCTACTAAACTGAATGCAGCCCATCAGCCATGTACAGTGTTCCACCAGAAGTTCAAGAAACCTGTTTTTGGTTCTAGCCCAGGACTTCTGAGACATTGTGTATGTGTCGGGGGGGGGGGATAAGCAGGCTTCAATACATGGTGTGTGAGTGGCATTTGGTTTTAGTGCATCACAAATTGTGTAGCCCTATACTACCGCAAGCAGAAGTACAGAGATCACAATGTTTGGTAATACGAGCACTTTGGCTGCATGCTTCCAATGAGACTCAATAAAGTTTAGTAAAAGTAAATGGGCTATGAACACCTGTAGAATTAAGTCACCTTTGACATGCCTATTTGCATAGGACTGAGCTCTCTAACAGTTCAGCCCTATGCAGAGTTACTTACAGGTTTAGACGGGAGTAACTCCTGCACAGGGTTGTATTATGAAGGTTCTAAATCTGCTATATTTATTCTTGTACAACAGCTTCGGTTTCAAGTAAGATTAGCTAGAAGGCAGGGTCTCCTGTTTCCAGACTCAAAAATGTATGTTTGGCATTACAGTCTAAAATTCCGATATTTAACTCCGGAACGCATAAAAGCAAGGTCATTAATGAAGTGCACCTAAATCTGGTCAGGTGAAGGAATGTGGTGCCTATTATTGAAAGTCATATTTTATTCTCTTCTCCCCCCCCACCCCCCACCCCGACATTATCATCTGTTGCATGATATGAAGTATGAGCCTGCTTTGTTCTCCTTTGTAGAGCCAGGCGGAGGCCCACTACAAAGGAAGTAAACATGCCAAGAAGGTCAAAGCACTAGAGGCAACGAAAAATAGACCAAAAGCTGGTGCTCCCAAGGACAGCGCAAAGGGTAATGTGAGCTGCTCTACCACGCCAGTCCCAGCCAGCATCTCTGACAAATCAGGTCAATGAAATTTTTGTTCTGTACTTTCTTTGCCTCCGCGCCTTGTTTTTGCATGAGATCTCTGACTGCATGCTGCTTGATGGTTACAGTTTTTATAAGTACTTCCTGGGAAAGGATTGATGTACTGAATGCTAGAAGATTGATTTCACTACTGTGTTATGTTTCTGGGCACTATTCAAAGTGTTGATTCTGACCCTTAAGTCCCTAAGGTTTTGGGGGATGTAGTACTTGAAGGACCACCTTCTTGGGAATTGACCATCCCACCAATTAAGATCCTCTTCTCAAGCCCTACTCTCTGTGCCCCCACAGAGAGTGAGGCAGGTGGCGAGAGGGTTGCCAGACTGCCAAATGTGGGCGGGGATCTCCCACTTTGGGGTGCTTCTCCCCCCTCCATCAACCCCTCTTACTGGCAGGAACCCAGAAATCATCATGACATGGTTGCAAAAACCGAAAATGATGTAGACATATTGGGGAGGGCGGGTGATGCTCTGGATTTGGTGCAAAAAATTACAAAAACTGGATTTGGTGCAAAAAATTACGGGGGTGGCCAAACTGCAGCTCGGGAGCCACATGCAGGTCTTTCACACAGTCTAACCTAATGTTAATAAAACACAAATTTGCATATTTTTTCAATAAAAATGTGTGTGTAATATTTGTCCAGGTGTGGTGACCAGAACTGTACACAGTACTCCAAATGAGGTCGCATGGATGTGACACAGGCCAAACTAGAACTGACCTGATGTACCAACTCAAACCCCTCCCTCTTCTCTCTTCTCTCTGGGGTCAGGAAGCTAACAGGAAATCAAGGAGAGTCCAGAAAGCTAGTTTTAGATACCCTATCCATTTTGATCCTGATAGTGACACCCAGGGCTTTTTTTGTAGAAAAAGCCCAGCAGGAACTCATTAGCATAATAGGCCACACCTAACAGCAGAAAATCATTAGCATATTAGGCCACACCCCTGACAGCACAGATTATTAGCATATTAGGTCATACCCCTGCGCAAGCCGGCACTTGGACAGGCCAGGGAAGACACGGGAAGGCATTTAAATGCCTCTTCGATCCTTCCAGGGGGGCCCCTGGCCCGCCCACCTCGGAGTCACCAGGGGGTCCACTCTCCAAGCCTTCCCTCTGTAGCCACACATGCAGAGGTTTTGGCTGTAGTGGGCATGGCCAACTCTGACGCCAGCCGGAACTCCGTTCCTGTGCGTTCCTGCCCAAAAATAGCCCTGGTGACACCGCTAACTTCTGGGACATATAAACATCCTCTAGGGCAAAAATCATGTACAGAGTTATCGGTACCAGAAGGCCACCGCACCAGCGGAGTCCTGTAGCCTCCTGGGAAACAGAACCAAAGATTCAACTATAGAGGCTAATTTACGCTAGAAATTAAAGTAAGCCAGGTTTAGCAGGGGACTGAGGCACAGTCCAGGCCCTAATTCCGTGACAATGACATCATGAGGTGCAACAGTGTTTATTTTAATTTAATTTTATTTATTATTATAGCAATCAAATAACAAGATAAATCATAAATAACAACCTTATTAAAAATAAACCAACCGGAAACATCAAAACAGAACGTATATAATAACCTTGGCTAAGATGTCAATCATTTTATCAATGATCACAAAGAACTGAACATTAACTTTAGAATAAATCATAACATGAAATCATAGAAATGATATAATCTCAAGATACCTTTGAGGAATAGACTGAAAGGGTACCTTTTTGTTTATAGGAGTTGCTTCAATAAATGGGAGCCATTTTGAATAGAAAATAGATTGGGAATGGTGATTATTACTTGAAGGCAAAGAAGCTGCAATCTTCTCCATAGTGTAAAATTCCCATATTTTTTGTATACCACTGATTTATTGATAAAGATACTGTTTATTGGCTGCCTTCTCTGCCAGCCCCACTCCTTGCTAGCCAAAAAAGGTGCCGGTACACCATACTGGTGCAGATGGGCCCCCAAAAAGCCTCTGGTAAAAGCAACTCACTGAAGTGCTGTATGGTTCTCTGTTGTATCAAAGGCAGCAAGACCGAGACCACCCCTTCTTAATGCCTTTCAGGCATACGTGTTCACCTGAGCAAACTATTTTGTTTGTCCCTTGTATACGGAGAGTTCTTCCCTTCCGTCTGTTCTTCCCTTTTGGAACAAGCGACTAGTTTGAAACCGGCATCATCAACTCAGGTTTACAAAGGCTGACAGAGTCAGAAATTTGCTCTAAGTCTGCAATTAACTTGCAGTTGCTTCTAGGGCAACTGCTGGCAGGTAGATAACGTGGTTACTTAAAGGTAAACATATGGCTTCATATAGCACCCCAAGGAGAAAATCACAACGGCTGTGATCTAGAGATCCGGTTCCCCGACAATGGGATGCTAATGTTTGCTTTTTTTTTCACCTGCCTAGCCGTACAACAGATGGACGGTACTGACAAAGCTAATAGGCTCCGTCAGTCCTTCCTGATGACAGGGAAGCGGGGACACAGTGCACGCCCCCACAGCTGCCAAACAGGAGACCAGAGCGAACCGTGCCAGCCACCTGAACTGAGCCACAAACAATTCCAAGCACTGGATACGGCCAGCCAGCGCCAGGGATAAACAGCTCCTTTTGAACGTACACAGTATTCCATCCAGCTTTAGGGTACATGTGCAGAATGTATCCACATCCCCTTTCACTGGATCAGCACACAGTTCGCGGCTTTCAAACTCGCATCCCCTTTCACTGGATCAGTGTGCAAGCTCTCTAAGAGTGGCTTAGAATAATGAACAAGTGGGGCAAGGGGGTTCTTTTCTGCATAAGTAAGACCTTGGGATTTCTGGACTGGTATTGATTCGCAATAATAACCTTGCAACAGGGCAACCTACGATGCATCTTCATCTGTTTGGACCGCATAAACAACCTCATGGGGATTTCCTGTAGTGCATTCATCCTGCTTTTCCCGGGTAATGCTGATTACAAAACCATGCGGGAATGTTTGTTCTTTTCTCCCTATATAAACCAGTAACCTCCATTAAACCTCATGCATAGTCTGGAAAAAACTGTAGAAATAAGTTGCTGTTATGGCTGGTAACCCTTGGAGGCTTCATTAGTTCTGCTTGCAAAGGAGCTCAATAGGCAGCCATTCATTTTTGAAGACTGTTAAGTAGATATTATATCATGGGACGTAGCCTTTACCTTCGCACTTATTTATAAATACCAGCTTCAGTATCTGAAATGTTAAGCACTTTACCATATTGTTTCATACACAATACTATAATTATTACAAACAATAAATTGCTATTGATTTATCTCTAGGGCAGTTTTCTTCCTAAAAACCATGTAAGGATAGAGGGGGAAATGACTCGCACGGATTGAGCTGTGGGTGAATGCATTCAATTTACAACGATGAGTATAGAACCACACCTGTGTTTCCCATGTCCAAACTCAAGTTAAGATGACATGGGCAGTTATTCAGGGATAGTTTTGTGCACACAAATGTCCATTGTGGTTGGCGTCCCCAGAATCTACGTTCACAAATCGAGCGTTCATACATCAGTTATCAGCTCAGCGGTTAAGACGCTGGACTGCAAACCGGAAGGTCGGTAGTTCAGCAGTTCAAGACCCGAGTGCCGCGTGATGGAGTGAGCTCCCGCCTCTGGCCCCAGCTCCTGCCAACCTAGCAGTTCGAAAGCAAGAAATTACAAGTAGGTAAATAGGTACCACTTCGGTGGGAAGGTAACAGCGTTCCGTGCACCTCGACATCTAGTCATGCCGGCCACATGACCACGGAAACGTCTTCGGACAGCACTGGCTCTTCGGCTTGGAAACAGAGATGAGCACCGCACCCCTAGAGTCGGATTCGACCGTCTTTCGAGCAAGGGAAACCTTTACCTTAGCACCAGAGAGACCAACAAGGTGGGGGGGATATAGGCCTTTGAGAATCAGAGCTCTCTTCAGAATCTAGCTGTTCTACTGTAGACCGACACAGCTACCCTCTGAAACTATACATAGGTTATTTACTTCAAAAAAAAGTGAATGAAGATATTAAGAACTAATATAATAAATGATGGCAGGCGTAATTTTCCTTTTGATTTAAATAATAGTTGAGTGAAAGGGGCTGGAGTTAATGTACAAAGTCTCATCAGAGAATGTTCACCCTCCCCCCCCCCTTAATCCATTAGTGCATCTGAAGATGGCAGTGCAGAATTATCGCCACCATCATCACCTATTATTTTAATTGCGCTTAACGTGTGCCATGTGCTTTGCCATACATAAAATTAACAACAGCGCTTGCCTGCAGTCTTACGGTTTAATAAGCTGGGGATATAAGGAACAGGGAATACGGAAAGAATAGGACGGAGCTGTGTTGAGGCTGGGTGAAGAAATATACAGTGAGAGGGAATAAAAATGGTAAGATGTTTTTGACAGAATGCTAAATGGCACTAAGTGAGTGAGCCCTGGGTTTATGCCTTCTTTCTTCCATAGTTGGAGTTGGTTCCATCCAATCCTATGCAGAGTTTCTCCCGTCTAAGCTCCCTGAAATCAGATCTCAAAACAGGGGTCCCCTGCCTTGTTGAACCTGTGGGCACTTTTGGGATTTTGGGAACAGCTACGGGCAGTACAGTAAAATAGCTGTCCCCCTTTGGGAGGGGAACCCATCACAAAATGTTAGGAAGTTACAAGCCAAGCATTTACCTTATCATTTAGGCAGGTGTTTCCAAATAGGTAAAAGTTTCTCTTGCTCGAAAGCCATTCGACCCCGACTCTAGGGATGCAGTGCTCATCTCCGTTTCCAAGCCGAAGAGCCAGCGCTGTCCAGAGACATTTCCGTGGTCATGTGGCCGGCATGACCAGACGCCGAGGTGCACGGAATGCTGTTACCTTCCCACCAAAGCGGTACCTATTTATCTACTTGCAATTTCTTGCTTTGTAACTGCTAGGTTGGCAGGAGCTGGGATCAAAGACGGGAGCTCACTCCGTCTTGCAGCACTCGGGTCTCGAACTGCTGAACTACCGACCTTCCAGTCTTCAGTTCAGCGTCTTAACCACTTGAGCCACCGCAGCCCCTTGTGTTTCCAAATGGGTATAGATTTTTAAAAATGCCTCTTTGGGTCTTCTAAAGCACCTCCAGTGAACCGAGGAAAGTCCAAATTGGCTCTTTGTTTTGATGAGGAGATACTTTGGAGAAGGAGCAAGTGGACACCGTGAAAAACATCAATGGGCACCATTTTGGGGATGACCAGCTCAGATTGTACTACCTTTGTATAGGATTGCCATGTTAATGACTTCTGTTTTAATGCAAACTATTAATTGCTATTACATCTGAATTGTCAGATTCTGGTTTGCTCTTGCACTCCAAGCTGGCGCATAATCTGGACTTGGAGGAGAAACAGAGACCAGTGTTTTGCCAGGTGCAACAGCCAGGGCTTTTTTTGTAGAAAAAGCCCAGCAGGAACTCATTAGCGTAATAGGCCACACCTAACAGCAGAAACTCATTAGCATATTAGGCCACACCCCCATGTTACCAGAAGTGTGGCCATCAAGCCACACCCACCTTTTACTTCTTATTCTGTTTACCTTGTTTGTTGTCAAAACCCAGGGCTTTTTTTGTAGCAGGAACTCCTTTGCATGTTAGGCCACACACCCCTAATGTAGCCAATCCTAATGAGTTTCTGCTGTTGGGTGTGGCCTATTATGCTAATGAGTTCCTGATGGGCGTGGCCAACTTGGGAGCCAGCCGGAACTCCGTTCCTGTGTGTTCCTGCCCAAAAATAGCCCTGGAACAGCTAATTGTGGTTTGTGCCGAAGTAGAAGTCATTGACAGACTTTATTTATTTAAAACATCTATTAACCACCTTTTTACCTTACTACCTTTCTACCTTGCTTACTATGCAAGCCTTTAAGGGGGAGACTTTGAGGGGGGGGAGGAAGTATGTGTGTGAGCACAGGCCTTGTTCACGCAGTCCTGTGGTTTGTTGATATATTTATCATTGAAGTAATTAGAATGATCGTACTGGAAAAGCAAGAGAAAACAGGATTAAAACTTCATCAAGAAATGAAGAGCATAAGGAGGAGGACAAGGGTGTCCTCAGGGGATTTTAACAAGTTGCTGGAAGAACAAAGGGTACACCAAGACTACAGAATACAGAAGAAAAGGTACACCAAGAATACAGAATAGGCATCCTGCTGACCTACTCTAAGCAGCTGAAATTTGTCAATAGAAATAGAAGATGCCCAGTTGTGGATATACCGTGTTCTAGAAGCTGTTGGACCCAATGGCTGATCTAGCAGGACTATTTCAAGAAGAGAAGAAGAAGAGATTGGATTTATACCCCACCCTTCACTACCTGAAGGAATCTCTGAGCAGTTTACAATCTCCTTTCCCTTCCCCTCCCTTCAGCAGACACCCTGTGAGGTAGGTGGGGCTGAGAGAGCTCTCTCAAGAACTGCTTGTGAGAGAACAGCTCTGAGAGAACTTGTGACTGACCCAAGGTCACACCAGCAGCTGCATGTGGAGGAGTGCAGAATCAAACCCAGTTCTTCCAGATTAGAGTCCACACTCCTAACCACCACACTAAACTGTTAATACATTTTAATCCCACCCTTCCTCCATGCAGCTCAGGATGGCATAGTTTGGTCTCCCCCTCCTATATTTTGCCTTTACAACAACCCTGTGAGGTAGGTTGGGCAGAAAGAATGTGACTGGTCCAAGGTTACCCAGTAAACTTCATGGGATTAGAACCTGAGTTTCCCAGATCCTAATACTACTCTGCTTTGAGCCGAGATGTTTTCACACCTTGAGGCTGAGTAATCTCTTGCCTCAGTTGCTACAAATTGCCAGTATAAAGTCTCAGTTGACCAAATTACTCATTTGTGTACCTGGGAGCAACCTCGCCTCCACTTTCTAGTCTTCATGATGAAGGATTGGGAGTTCCAATGAATAGGTCAAATGCAATATATAAGCCTCCTGTGTTAAAATGCCCGCCATTCTGCTTATACACATGACTGAAGAATGTGCATCTTTCAGATTTAATTTCACTTGGCGCTTAGCAGAACCAGGAACGTTTGATTCCTGTGGACACTAACCAGGGTTATCTTGTACTGTGAGAACAAGCCATTTAATGCAAATCTAAAGCACAGTTGCACCCTTCCATAGACCTATAGAAAGCCCCTCCCAGTGAAAGCTCCGGACTCTGCTCTGCTAACAGACCTCTCAGACAATCCCACAGCCATTGGGTTTGCTGATCAGCTGATCAGTGGGCTGGACGTTAAAGATCCCAGCAGCCACATCAAGGCCACGTGCTGCATCCTGCCTGGTAGTGGTATGTCCTGGCTGCTTCCTGCCTGCTTCTGCACCCAGCTGGGGGGCCATGGGCCTGTAAAAGGGTCAGACCCTTGAGCCCATCCCTGGGAGGCCCACTGGTGCCTCCACCAGCCAAGGATCACCAGCCCAGGGGGCTGTTGTCAGCATTTCGTGACACAAATAATCAGTGAGCCCGACTTACCCGGGGCTGTATTTGCGGCGCGGGAGATTAAGTGAAGGTGTTCTTCTGGTGCCACATGAGCGTCCAACAATTGGGCTCTGGCTTCTTTCCCAATGGTGCTGGGGCTGGCCATCAGGTTGCATCAGCAGCGGCCAGACTATGTGCATAGGGCATCCTCGGGGAAGAGCGTTCACGCACGCACCACATCAGCTCTCCCCACAGCCATTTAAATGACAATAGGGTCTGTAAGAGGGTTCTTGGTAAAAAGGGAAAGCACAAAAGAATGCCAAGAGTCAGAAGTTATTGTTTAATTTAATTTACATTTATACCTTTTCAGCACTCCAGGTAGTTTGCAAATCCAGCATCTTTAATCTCTTGAGACTAATGATGCGTGAGTACTAGTATACCTTGGCCTCATCCTCTAGGGTATTGTGTAGAAGAAATATACGCTCATGCACTTCTTTTTTCCAGTTCTCCTAATGCAGAACAAGGCTGAACTAAGTACTCTAAAGCGCTTGACTTCGTGAACTGTTAAAAGTGATGGCACACAGTGTGAAGATGAAATGTGTATGTTTACTTAAAAATAAAAATCAGGATCCTTTGATCACTCCTTCTAAATGAAAACAAATGCCCTTCAAAATGAAGAGGTTGCAGATTTGAATTTCACATTTTTTGTATTCTTTTCTAGTCTTTTTAAAGGACAGGAAACTAAGTGCAAATGTTTTTGATCTGCATAAAAGAGAACTCAGAATACAAGTGGAGGGCCCTTGCTCCCTTTGAGCAATCCATTCCCACTGGTGTTGACATAATAATAGGGAATTTCAACATTTAGTTCTACCTTGAATAAAACTTTGTTGGTCTTAAAGGGGCCACTGGACTCAAATGTTGTTCTGCTGCTTCAGACCAACGTGGGTGACCACCTGAATCTAGTTCTAACTTCCTGTGACTCCTAAGTAATTCGGCTCTTGAAGATACACATTATTTCCCTTGCATTCTACTCCTAGGAAACATTTGTGCTAATTTTTTAAGAAAATGCATTTACTGTCTGGAACCCTGGTAAAAGGGACCTGTTTGGAAACTCAGTATCAGAACAGAGCTCCACGATGTAGGATTCTTTCCCTCCAGCTCAAAACAGCTGTAGGAATGATAATTGGCTACAGTCTCTGCGCACATTTGCACCACATGTACATCCAGTGACATACATACATGGTCGTTTTATGTGCTTGTATACATGCAAGTTGCACAGTGACTTCGGCACTGAATTGCTTTCTGCATATCTGAAACTAGAACTAGAGAGACAGTGTAACCCCATTCCTTCTGTGGAAGAACTGGCAGTGCCATAGTAAGCAGAGTTGCACCTTTCTATGTCCATTGAAGTCAGTTATTATGATCATTTGACCAGTCGTATACACAATTTTATACCAATCATGTACACAATTTTTCAAGTTAAAAATTCGAAGTTTACAGTATCCCAGATAAAAACAATTAAAAACGATTTAAAATTTAAAATCAAATTAAAGTACATTTTCTGAGACTTTAATATTACCCAACAAAATCTAGCTGCCTAGTAGGTAATCTTGGGCTGCAGTCACACTCCCTAAATAATCTGCTTTCAGTCCATCTTAAGTGTACTTTCCAACTGGATTTTACTGTGTGAACTGGCAAAATCCAGTTGGAAAGTAGATTGGAAGTGGATTGAAAGTGAATCATTTAGTGTGTGTGGCCACTTCCGCACTGTCATTTTTGTCACTCGTTTGCCCCTGTTGCTTCAGGTCCCCCCCCCCGCATGTGTTTTGCTCTCTCTAGTAGTCCCAGAGGCAGCAAAACACATGTGGAGGAGGGAGCCCAAAGCAATAGGGACAAACCAGTGACCTGCAGCCTTGGGGTTCTTATAAGTTAGAAGTTAATTACGGTAAGTCTACCTTTTTCAGTGAGACCCCAACTGTTTATAACTGTTTAGGATGGCATCGCTATCTGCCCAGTTTGGAACTATTTTTAGAGCACTGTGTTTGAATCCTCATTTGAACAACTTGACATCCACATGTCCCTCCACCGGGGTCCCCAGCACGGTGCTCATGGGAACACGGTACTCAATGACACATTTTCTTATGCTCACCAAGTGCTTTTAGAAAGGGAGTGGGACCAAGAGGGGCTTTTGCCCAGCAGGGCTTCTGATAGGGCATTGGAAATCTGATTGGGGATGCAGAGGTTGTTTTTATATATATATATATATATAAGTCCCCGGAGGGATTTTTTTTTATTTTGCAAATACTACAAAAACTACAAAGAAATATTAGGAAAGGGACTACAACTAAGGATAAAGGAAAGCAAACCACACGAAACTAAAACCCCAAGAGGAGGAGATCTTTTCACTGTTAGTAAAAATGTTAGTACAATTAGTTTTAGTATCACAAGATACTTGTAGAGTTCTTATTTATAACAATTCGCTATTTATATGTTATTTTGTTAGTTGTTATGAGAGAAGTCTCTGATCATCTTCTTATTCTTCGCTTCAAAAGGGCATTTTCCAAGTCCCGGGGATGCAGAGCTTCAAAAAGTTGCTTCAGCAACAGTTGCCACCATAGCACAAGGCTTTTCATTGGGTGTGTTCGTTTTAAAAGACATCCTGTTAAACAGAGTTTCTACCTCAAATGTTGAAAAGTTACTATTAGAGATACACACACACTCAGTCCCTGATGTTTTGTGGCTTGCTCCATCTCCTGCGGCAGGCGTTTTGTAGTTGCACCTGCCACTCTGTATCCGAACCCCAAATGTGCCTGCAGGAAGTTGGGGACCCCTGCCCTACCCATTCAAAGTAGAAATCTGTCAGCATTTACAATTGCTCCCTTTTCCCTTGTATTCTTCAACAAGTCTAGATGGAATACCACAGTACTAGGGCTGCCAAGTCCCCCTGGGGGGCGGATTTCCCCCCATTTTGGAGGCCCGATTTCCGCCGCGGCGGAATTGGGCCCCGGGGGAACTCCGCCCCCCGAAGCTGCATCACCAGAGGTGACGCAGGACGTACGGCACGTTGGGGGCGTGGCCCAGATCGTGCCCTACATCCTGCGTCACTTCCGGTGACGTTCTGGCGGCGCGCGCACGCACCCGCGGCCAGCTCTCGGACCGAGCGAACGCTCCCCCGCCGGTGAGTAATTAAGATTTGGCAACCCTACACAGTACGGTTGGAAGACAATACAGCCATCTTGCTGAAGCTAAGCAAATCTGGGAGTGGTCAAAGCCTGAAAGGGAAGATCCTGGGAGTCTCACATATGCCAGGCTAAGTTCCACAATGGGAGAAATGCAATGTATAAACAAAACGTATCAATTACTCACTTGTAAAAGTCATTACCACAAAATGAGGTGGTGGCCACTTAGCTTAATATAGCTTTTAAAGGAATTACAATGCAATCCTATGCAGAGTTACCCCAGTCTTTTTTAATGGGCTAAGTTTGGGGTCATCATAGGGTTGCCAACCCAAGACTGGCAATCAATAGTAAAGGTTGGGCGATGGCTACCTACTTCTCCGGCATCCCTTGACATCATAACTTCCATTCCATTCCAATCAGGAGTGTTGTTAGCATGTTGGGGTGACATTCAAGCATTCACTCAAAACTCTATTAGTTTGCACCAGAAGGAATGTTGTGAGGGAGGTGCCAATTCCTCCCCCATTCCCCCCCACACAACCCTAGCAAGTGGTGGCAGAGGCATTGAAATTCTGGCAGAAGGTCTCCTGACAAAATGGGAGACCTGACTGGCCTATGTCACCTGCATAGGATTGCGCAGTAAGTCTAACCATAAATAAATTTACCTGTCAGTGGTTTTGGAGGGATTCCCTGCCTGATGCCTCATTATCACTAAAGAACTGTGGTAGCAGGTGGGTATGGGTCACGGCATCCAAGTTGTATGTGGCCAGCCATTTCCTGTTTCAGCAGAATCCATTAGTTCATGTGCCATGAAAATAATATCATGTTTTGGAAGATTCTGCCATCCTTGTAT
>NW_015172004.1:1268517-1274171 GCF_001447785.1 Gekko japonicus | reverse complement strand
TTTCTTATACAAGCAGACATTCATTAGAAACTTGGCATTTGCAGAAGTAGTGGTAGTCGGCCCCTTGATTCACCACTCCTCCACATGAAGCATGCTGGGTGACCTTGGGCCAGTCAGTGGCGTTCGTGGTGTATTTGACACCCTGAGCATGGGGGGCACACAGTGGGGGTTACTTGCAAGTAAACATGCATAGAATCAGGACCGTTAGAAAGGAGGGGGCATCTGTAGAAGGAGGAAGGGTGGGGAGAAAGCTTTGATTGGATTTTTTAAATGAAAAGCAAGGAATGTGTTTCAGATATGGAAGGGGAGAGGAAGACCCGTTGAGCATCCAGCAGAAAGGCAGTGGGGGTGTCTCCCAAGCCCCGTCCAACCACCGGAGCTTCCCCAAATAAGGACAGGCTTTAAAAAAAGAATATCAAGGGGAGGGTAACCGGACCAAAAGAGGAGGGACTGTGTGTGTTTTCTAAACAAGCAAGTCCCTGGTGACAGAGAGCCTTGCTGGCGTCTCACTGGGGGAAAGGAGTGGTTTTTGGGGGCCACAATCCCCCCTGCTGCCTTATCACCTGCACCCAGGGTGGACTGCACCTACTGCTCTGCCCTTGGTATGCCACTGGGCCCAGTCAGAGTTCTTTCCAAACTCTCTCAGCCCCACCTGCCTGTTGTGGGAAGAGGAAAGGTAGGTGATTTTAATCAGCTTTGAGACTCCCTAAAGTACAGAAAAGCAGGGTGTGAAAACCTCTTCTATTCCAGTCAGAGCATCAGATTCCAACCCTGTTGCCAGGTGACTAGCCATTTTCACATTAAACTCGACATAGAGAAACCAGTCAAGATGTCTCCCCACCACCACCACCAGGAAGAGAGCATTTAATGTGAACATTGGGTACATTGATAGGAAAGGAACCTGCATCCAAAGACATTGTCAGGGAAAGACTTGTAGTTGGGTATTTTGAGCATAAAATAATTTACTTTTTATTTATTTCTTTTTTATACCATTTCTCTTCACCAAAGAGCTCAAAGCAGTTTATAGTGATGAACAATTGCATCAATTACAGCCAGTTTGGTGTAGTTGTTAGGAGGAGGAAATGGTTAGGAGCGCAGACTCTAATCTGGAAGAACCGGGTTTGATTCCCCACTCCTCCACATGCAACTGCTGGCGTGACCTTGGGTCAGTTACAAGTTCATTCAGAGCTGTTCTCTCACAAGCAGTTTTTGAAAGAGCTCTCTCAGCCCCACCTACTTCACAGGGTATCTGTTGTGAGGAGGGGAAGTGAAAGAAGATTGTAAGCCGCTCTGAGACTCCTTCAGGTAGCGAAGGGCGGGGTATAAATCCAATCTCTTCTTCTCTTCTCTTAAAGCAGGTACATCAATTTTATAAATTAAATACAAAAGTAATGTAAGAAATATCAATAATATAGAACCATATAAAATAATACAAATACATAAAACCAATGTAATCCCATCCCTAGTAACATCAAAAATTACCTACAGGTAAGATAACCATAAAAGATTAACAAAAGAGTAATGCCCATGGTTCACACCATGTATGATTATTATTCCTCAGGAGCACGCCCCCAACCCAACAAATGCTCTTACAATACACTGCTTGTTTTGCTGTTTAATATTTAATAGATTGGGCCCAAATTAGCCAGTTTGTGTGCATAAGGCACTTCCATTTGCACCAGGCCAAGGTGTCTACTCTTTCCATATGTTTCCCCCCTAAACTGAGCCTCCTCACATCGCATTCTGTACAATTCCTGTAATGTATTCAGATGCTGCCCTGAATGCATTAGGAGGTATGTAAATCCTCCCATAGAGAAGCCATGCAAAGCTTCAAGCTTCGGCAGGGATTCGCGCCGAAAAGTATTATGGCCAATCAGATTTGAATGTTTGTAAGCGGGACCGCTTATGATTGGTCGTTCATGCACACAACCTGATAGGTTGGTGTAATGTACAGTAGGTGTGGCTACATTAGCCCGAAGTGTTTAAATACCGAACTAGCTGCAATGAAATGTTAGATGTCAGATGACAAATGTTCGGGCTATCAAGAGTTGTACCGTGTCAGAAGAAGTCGATTGAAGAGCTGAATAAACCTGAGTTTTCTGAAATCACTCTCTGACTACTTTGTTAAGTGCGGACTTAACAATTGGCGACGAAGGTGGGATCCAGGAGCGGGTAGGCAGCCCCGCTGGTCCCGAACCAACGACGGACAACCAAGAGCAGCAGCTCGCCGTGGCAGAGCAGCGACAGGCACCACCAGCACCGGTGGCAGCGATCGCAGCTATGGCCAATAGCCCGAAGTTCGAGGCATTCGAACCAGCGACCGAGGACTGGGACGCCTACCTGCTGAGATTCGGGTTCCACCTTGAAGCGAACGACATCACCACGGAGGAGCCACCCTCCTGAGCTCTTGTGGCAAGAGCGTGTTCGATGTCGCCAGATCCCTGGTAGCACCAGTGGACATCGGAACAGTGCCGTTCAAAGAGCTGACGGAGAAGTTGAAGGCACACTTCTCCCCGCAACCGTCGGAGATTGCAAGCCGGCACGCGTTCTTCAAGAGGAACCAAGCGCCCAACGAGACCGTGTCCGATTTTGTAGCGGCTCTACGTAAAGCGGCCAGACCGTGTAACTTCGCCGACGTAGAGGAGGCCCTGCGAGACCGGCTGGTGTGTGGCATGCGGGACGAGCGGCTTCAGCAGCGCCTGTTCGCAAAGGCGAAATTGACCTGGGCCGACGCCTACAATGAAGCCATCGCAGCGGAGACAGCGGACAAATCGACCCGTGAGGTGCGTCAGCGTCTGGCTGCAACAGAGCTATGCGTCCACCACCAGGGGTCCGAGGGAGAGCGTGAGAGCGCGGCTGCAGACGTCTGCGCTGTGAAAGGGCCTGCGAACCAGCGGACCCAAGTGAGGACTTCGCCCACTCCTCCTTGCACCGGCTGTGGCGGCAAGCACTCCAGAGAAAGCTGCTGGACCAAGGACGTCGACTGCAGAGCATGCGGAAGGCGGGGCCACATCACTCGTGCTTGCAGAGCGCCAAAAGTTTCAACGCCCTCAAACAAGCCCAGGCAGCAACGTTCCCGAGCCGCACAGCATGAAACCAGCTGCCAGGTCGTACGATCAAGCGCACCTTCGGTCCAACGAATCGGAGGCACAGGCAAGATCAACGTGACGGTCCATCTAGACGGCGTTCCGTGCGGCATGGAGGTCGACTCGGGATCGTCGGTGACCGTGATTTCGTCCAAGTCGTGGCAGCAGTTGTTCCCCACCAGGAGTCGTCGCCAGCTGAAGCCAGCAGACACACAAGTGTCCGACTTCCAGGGCAAGCGTATACCTCTGGCAGGGAGGGATACGTTTGAAGTTGAGTTTAAGGGGAAGCGGGCGAATCTTTCATTGTTGGTGGCTGAGGGGAATAGAGTGAATTTGCTGGGGCATCTTTTCAGGTTGTGCTGGGGACTGCTGAAGTCATGAAGAAGCAGGAGAGATCCCATTCCGAAAGCAGACTTCAGAATCTGCTTGCGTAATTTTGAGGTGCTTTAGAAGTTTGTCGTATTATAAGCAGAAATGTATTTTCTGAAAAGGATGGAAAGAGTTAACTGATGTTTCTCTCCAAGCTGATTTACATGCAGGTCTGCGAGGTTATTCTATTTCTGCAATGTCCCATGTTTTTTAAAGCCTCATTTCGCAATAGACTGCACAACCGTCTTAGGAAGTTGTTGCTCTGAGTGACACCCATTAATTTCTCATTATTCATAAAATGGGGCAGTAAAGCAGAAAAGAATTGTCTGAGAGTTCCTTATCAAATCTGCCTAACTTTGTCTTAATGAATGTCAAGGAGTAATGTGGTGCCTTTTGGGTTTTTGGCAGTTTTTAATGAGAATGAAGTTTTGGACAGGAAGCCTTTAGACTTACAATAAGAAAAGGAACTCCCACCCCCACCCCCCCCAGCGACTGTTTAATTATTTTTACGTAATTACTTGTGCTAAATGCAATAGATGTTGTTTATGAATACTGACCTTCATAAAATATAATTAAGCTTGCATCCAGATGGTCTTGAACTTATAAAAATATTCAGCTGAGATACAGATAGATACAATATGAATTTTTCGTTCAAAGTCGTCTATGAATTTTCTCTACAAGGATATATGCTCATAGGAGATGTCCTAAGGGCTATTATTCCTCTAAAACTAGTTTTTTTCTTTACACTGTTGCCTCACAAGCCATTCATCATAACTGTCAGGTAATTGTCTACTTTTCCAACGTTTTGTTTGCCTTATTTTTTATGAAATACTATGTCTTCACCTGACTGGCCTGGGCTAACTTGATCTCATTAGATTTCAGAAGCTAAGCAGGGGCTGCCCTGATTAGTATTCGGATGGGAGCCCAAGGTTGCTACGCAGAGGCAAGCGATGGCAAACCGCCTTCAATCTACTCTTGCCCTAAAACACCTACAGGGTTGCTGTGATGGACTGCACTTTTTAAAAGCTTAGAAGTGCTGTACTAACAGCTGAAGGACTGTGAAGGGTTAATTCTTCACAGAAACAGGGGGCCTTGAGGGACACGTTGCTCCAAGCAATCTGATTGGTTAGTGTCAGCTGAACAGAGAAAGGCTGGAGAGAGCTGCATGCTGAGGAGAGATTCAGGGCGATTTCTCACGAGGCACTTGCGCCTGGTTTCCCCTGGAGTTTCCTGCTCCGTAGCGTTTTTTTCAATTTCACATCAAGCCTGTCTGCCCGCCCTCGTGCAGCGGGTCTTTCATTTTACATTGAAGCCTTGGGGAGTGGCTTCCTGCAATTCACCTCCTCCCACTACCGCCCCTTGGTTTCCAAACCCTCCAAAACCCCTCCCATCCGACCTCCCTCCATCCACTCGTTTATATATTTTTTTTTTGCACGCATGCTCTGTATCGTTAGATCGTTATTTCGGAACAATGGTGGTGAGGAGACATCATGTGACACTTCTTCAGCAATCTGATTGGTGGTCTTTGTCCTCTGAGCCGGGAGTTTTAAAAAAAGGTCTGGGGATTCTCCATTTTGCGCATCTCAGCACTGAGACTTTTCCCCAAGATTGATGACCGTCGGGAGAAAGCGTTAGCTGTACTCTGCTCATTGCTTGAGTGTATATTGTAGCATCTATTTCATTGCCGTGCAGTGTGGGCGGGCAGCATCTTTTTCATTGCTACAATAGGACGGATTGCTTGTTCAAAACTTTAACGCCGTTGTTCCCCCCCCCCCTTTGTCAACAAAGCTCTTCTGCTGGTGTAATTCCCTTTCCTTTCCCCCCCACTTCCTCCTCCCACCATCTGGTTTCCAGATTAACCCTTTTGAACAAAGAAAATAATCCCTGTGATATTCCTGGGATATCCCCCCCACCCCGCACACCAACTGGAAAGCACATTTCCCTCATAGAAAACTTCCATGCAGTCGTGGAGGGAAGGGGGGTGCTGCCGTGAATGGATCTATTTCGTTGCTGCAATGGGATGATATAACGCAACCATTTATTTAAACAAAAAAAAAAGCCCAGTCCCGAAAAAGGGAGCGGAGGCGGCAGCCCTACTGGCTGAGCGGTCGAGCGAGAGAGCCGCGAGCCCGCAGGCAGCCCTGCCCTAGCCCCCAATGGCCACCCAGCAGCCGCAGAGGCTTCAGCACAGAACGGGAA
>NW_015172004.1:1249017-1268064 GCF_001447785.1 Gekko japonicus | reverse complement strand
CTGTGGCGGCCCGACTGGCCGATCGGCCGAGCGAGAGAACCACGAGGCCGCAGGCAGCCCGCCCCTGATCCCGCTGCCCTTAATTTCGTTCCTGCAATGTGCCGATATAACGACACCAATCTTTTAAACAACAAAAAAAAGAGGAGGTGGGCTAATGGGCGTGGAAAAAGTGGGGAGGGGGGAGGGGGGAGGGCTCAGTCACCCGTGAAGCAAACAGAAAATCCTGGGATTTGAGGATTTCAGCTGATGCGGAGCAAATGAGGGAAGCCCCGGGCCAAAAGGAAGCATCGAGCCAAATTGTGTGAAACCGACCAGATGCTCCGGAGGAAAGAGAGGCTTCACCGCGCTTCATCGCGGGAAAAAGTCCCGTGAGAAATCGCCCTCAGTCACAGTTTTGCCTTGACTGAGTTGAGTACTGACAGTCTGATCTCAGCCTTAGCTGAGAGTAGTTTTAACACAGACAGGGGAACTAGGAAAAAGTTGACAAGGAAGTTTGAGAAGTAGGTGAAGACTCCCGTTCGGGCCAAGGAAAGGGGATAGATCTTCTAAACAGAGAAGAAAATACCCTACCCAGTCAAACAGGGAGTTAGTGCAGAGATCCCTGGTCTGGTGTGGTTAGAAACTGCCTTTGGAAACCTTAAGAGTCAGTTAAAACCTCAAGACAGGGACTCTTGTTTCAAGAGAAGGGGTTTGGGAACAGGAAAGAGTGCACCAGCCTTCTGGAAACCAAAAGAGTTAGAGATTACTCATAGAAAGTGTACTGAAATGTTTGGGAAAACATTGGAACAAAAGCCTCTCAAAAATTTAAGTCACTGGGAAAAGCTTAAGAAACTCTCATTAGTCTGAGACATAAGAACTAAAGTCTGTGCATGTACTGGTTTTACCTCAGAAGTTTCAACCCAATTTCACCTGACCTTTTCCCTCTATGTTAAATAAAATATTTTGTTATTTTTGAATTTCAAAACACCTCGGGTGCCATTTAAGTTGTTTAAGTTAAAGGGAGCTCCCGCTTTTTCCCTCAGGTTCCTGGACTGAGCCAACAACCAAAATATTATACTGTGGCAGGGTGGGACAGCCAGAGTTCTTCAGCAAAGAAGAAAACACGTCATTAAGGCAACTCAGTCAGTAAAAGGGAAAGAAAAACAGAGGGAAAATCTTGTCTCTGAGGGAGGGAAGCGGATGGGGCCATCATAGCTGCCATGTTGGCTGTGACTTGACAGTGCTTTCTACCACCATGGAACAAAGAAATGACTTCAGACAGACAGAAGATGTGTCAGTTTAAATTTTATTTCACATAAGCAGGGATCTAAAAAGTTAGCCCCAGACTCTGAACTCCAAAAATGTTGCTGTCTGTTCAATACAGTTTCATATTGTCTGGAATTATGCATTTGATCTTGTTTACCAGCCCACCTCATCCCTAAAGCAAATGGTGGGTAAAGGTATGATAAAGTCATATCATCCAATACAAGTATGAAAACTAGGCCAGTTTCAACTGTTTCCTTGTTAGCCAAAGCCATTTGAAATTTTGAAAACAGATCTTACACTACTGCTGGGAAATATTCCAGCCTCGCTCTTATATTATGGCTACTGTGTCTCTTTCCAGGGCCACTCTGGGAACATAAATCTATGTAGGAGGAGAAGGGTTACAGAGGAAATACCACCCTAATTTATACACGCACACACACACTCCATCTATCAGGTTCCCATATTTCTGTTTTCCAAATATTGATGGCTTACTTGACTTGGTAAGCAAATGTATTAATTATGCAAAGCAAGCACATTAATTGTTGAATCGCCTACTAGTTGTGTGTGATCTGGGTAATTACACAAATGTTGTGAAAGAATTAGAGGAAGCAATTTTTTTACCAGCAGGATTTAATCATGCAAAGTTTTTTCTTTATTTAAATGGAATCTGGGAATCTAGGCCTGCTAGTTATCCAAAAGGTACCAGGAAGCATGTCCAGAACATCTAGGCCACATTGACAGTATTACAAGTCTGGTCTCTTATGGTCATGTGGATTTCTCTTCTCTGTACACTCACGGTTTCTACATGTCTACGTGACTGGAACAGCATCGAATAGAACACAGATGAGTAGTAATTATAGTTTAATGTAAGTACTGGCCCTCAGCCTTTGGTGAGTTTCCAGGGTGACAGGATTCTTTAGCTGAGGCACATCCATCAAGAATGATGTCTTTCTGTGTACTTTAAAATCCTATGATGATAGGTGATAAAAAGATAGCAATATAGGCCAGGATTAGGGATGGGCATGAACTGAACCATAAAGCAAAATTCATCACAAATGTTGCCCTGTTTGTGGTTTGCAAAATCAAGTTTGCAGCAGGGTGCCCAGCACAAACTTTCCACGAACTTTGACATTCATCGAGGTTTGTGCCAATTTGTAAGTGGATACATTCCCAGACAGACTGCTTCAGTCAAAATGTTTACAAAATTTCAAACTTGGAGTCAAAATGTTTACAAAATTTCAAACTTGGAGGGCATGTAGAAGAGCATCCGGGGAGGTCCCCTACAGGAAATGGCAGGTGGTCATTCCCCCAGAAAGCACTTTCCTGGGGGCACCTTCTTTGGAGGGGTCATATCTTGGACCCCGTAAATCCAATCCTCATCAAACTTGGAGGGCAAGCAGACAGAGATCCCCTGCAAGTTTGATGTCTCTAGCACACCAGGGGAGGTGTTCTACTGGGCCACGAATCTCACAAACTAAACCAGTTCATAAGGCAACAAAACATTTGTGATGGTCCATGGTTCGCAAACAGGGCATGTCACAAACCATGAACTGAACTGTGTTTTCACAGTTTGTGCCCATCTCTAGCCATAATCAGACCTAACAGTGGAGATGGTCTCTCAGGTATGTTGGAACCTGGTCATTTATATCAGTTTAGTTACAAGGCTATATATTTCCCAGGAAGGAATATGCCTGATATTGTGTATACAGTGCAGTGAAAGATCGACTTTTATTGAGCATTAAAAAGCATGTTTTATTTACCCTTTTCAAATCCTCCCTTTGGTTATCAAATAATGTTCATGAACAAATCTATAGCAGCAGTATGGTCTTATTTATTTATGTATGCCCCACTTTCCCCCCAAATAGGAATCCATAGTGGCATACAACTTCCTGAGGCCACCAACAGGGAGATTTACCAGCAATGGGGGTCCTTGGCAGTAACATAATGGCATAGCCAGTGATGCACTGACATCACTCCCTGTGCACCTGGAAATGACATCAGTGCATCACCAGGAGACACTCTGGCATTTGTAAGCTGCCCTTGCCTGGGAGGGCGGGGTATAAATCGGATAATAAATAAAATAAAATATAAATAAGAGTTTCAGCCAAATGCCAGAGTGTTCCCAATGACGCACTGACCTCACTTCCAGGTGCACAGGCAGTGGCATCACCTCATCAGGATACTGCCAATATCCTCTCTGGTTTCCCGCCATTTTCTCCCCACCAGTGACAGGGAAGCACCCAGTGGCAGTGGCAGAGGGAGATCTCTTGCCCACACTCAGCACGGGCCTAGTAAGCCTATTCTGGAGGTAGGCCTCAGTAGATCAGCTGAGGCCCACAGACCATACCTTAATTGTCCCTAAATTCAGGCCCCATCTAACATGAAATCTGTGTGATAAACAGGAATCTACTGTGAACCTAATTCCATTCAAGTTGTAGTCATGACTTCTTCCTTTTGTCCCTATATACACTCAGGCAATACTGTCATGGAATCCAATAACATCAGCTATACCATCTTGGGCTCATCCACTTCCACATCATCCAATTTAATATATGCCTTCATGTACCAACAATGCCCTTCCACTATCTACATTGGACAAACAGGTATATGTATTGTTTTTAAAAATGGTTTTTAATTATTTCAACTGTTTCCTACCTTGAGAACCTTAATTGTACATAAAGGTGGGATAAAAATGTTTTAAATAAATAAATACGGGACAGAATAAATCTGCCATCAAAAATGCAACATTCAGAAACCTGTGGAGGAACATTTTCATCTTCCCATTCTGTTGCAAATCTTACTCACTGTCCCGGGGCGGGGGGAGGGAACCCTTCAAAAGAAGAATTTGAAATGGAACTCATCAAAAGATTAAATACCACATCTCATCTAGGTAAAAACAGAGACCTGGTTTTCCTAGCTCACTATAGTTCGTAGCAGTTCAGTATATAGATAACAAAAAAGGTTGAGACAAAGAAAAAGAAAGTCGAATATAGCTATGCACGTAGTGCTAATGTGCAAAATATCATGTATAATTTAACTATACACTCAAAATTGCTAAAATATCATTTAAAAACCACAATCCTATGGTTTTGCTTATGAGTACCTAATCCTAATATAAAGACAAATGTCCAATCATGTGAATACAGGCTAAAAGGTATAAATTATATCCATATACAAGAACCAATACCAAATCCGTTTCAACTAAAAGCCTTCCTCAGTGGTCAAATTCAAACTGAGCCCTCCATAAATTTAACAAAAATATACATAAAACTCATCATACAAAGAATGGACCTTACTCACACTGAGATGTTCACCCATGGAATAAGTGGTGATAAATATTCTTGAGATGCAACATGGGCAACTCATCAAGATGTACAATATTTCATACTGGTATTGGCAGGGCTTTTTTCTGCAAAAAGAGGTGCTGGAACTCTCAACAGGAAAGTGAAGTTTTCAATCTGTATACTGAAACTTAATGAAGTTTAAAACATTTTAAAAAGAATTTTGTTGAAGAGGTTCCAGAACTCTGTTCTGGCATGTTCCCCCAGGAAAAACCAACAAACCCTGGGTACTGCTTCTTGTATATGGATATAATTTGTACCTTTTAACCTGTTATATGATTGGACATTTGTCTTTATATTACGACTAGGGAGCAAAGCCCATTGTGGATGAAGACAATGGGCCCTAGTAAGGTAGGGTGGGTGGGTGGAAGGTAGGAAGGATGGGTGGAAGGAAGAAAGACAGGAAGGAATTCAGAAAGACAGGAAGGAAGGGAGAAAGAAAGTTAGAAAGAGGTGGGGAGAGAGAAAGGACGATAGTGTGGGAGTAGAGAGGGGGGGGCGCTAAAGCTTGGGGGTGTGCCATGAAAGTCTCTACCTGCCGTCAGGCTTCCCGGGCAGGCGGGAGGGAAAGGTGTTTTTTTTTAAGGATTTGGAAAGTGTATTGGTTGGCTTCTTTCTCCCTTTGTCGGAAATGACATCCCACGACCCACCCCACCCCGCAATCCCAGGGTTAGGTTGAGTTTGGCCCTAGGATGTGTTCTGTTCCGTGCTTGGCACCCTTCCAGTTATACGTCCTCGCTGCTTGTTGTTTTGCCCGCCCAGCACAGGGCAGCCACGGACTCCACGGAGACTCTCAGCAGACCAATGCTAGTGTTGGGATCAGGGGAACTGACAACTGGCAGATTATGCTGCAGGACGCAAGTTCCCCGCAGGTCCAGATAGGCAAACCCCATGTTCTCACACTCTCCTCCGGCCCCAGGCAGAGGTTCACTCACCACTACAAACAGCAGCTGGTTATGCGGGGCTTCCTCTGCCACCAGCATGGAAAACAGCAGCTGCCTCTGGACGCTGGCGGGGTCCGGGTTCAGTTTAATCACCTTGCTGAAGAGGAAGTAGATCTCCTGGCCTCCGAGAGGCTTCTGGGGGGGGGGGGGTCTGGAAACGGGGGTGGGGAGGGCCGAAAACGGGCATGCTGTGGCTGGGTTGTCGCCGCCGCTGCCAGACTTCAACTCTCTTCTGAGGGGACCGGGCACAGAGGCAGGGCTACAGCATCCGTGTTCTGAGGTGGGACTTAGGCGACGCAGCCAATGGATAGGGGAAGCTAGGGAAGCTTCTGAGGGACAGTTCAAGCGTCCAAACACTGTTGGTGCGCATTCGAACGTTGGACGCGACTACGGCTTTATATATAAGGGACAGATTAGGGTACTCCTATGCAGAACCATAGAATTGTGGTTTTTAAATGATAGTTTAGCACTTTTGAGTGTATAATTAAATTATATATGATACTTTGTACATTAGCACTCTGTGCGTAGCTATATTTTAGTTTCTTTTTCTTTGCCTCAACCATTTTGGTCACCTTTCTCATGTAGGGTTGAGTTTTTCTCCTTTTTTTTTGATCACATGAACAGTTCAGTATAACCCTCCCTTTGGAGATGTTAATAGGTTTTTCTTATCATGTTGTAATCATACCGTTATGCTGTATCATACTGTATTCCCTGTCTTCAGCTTACCACTGAATCTTCTTGGAAGGGACCTGTTTGAAGACTTGTGATTTCTCTCTGTGTAACTGAACACCATCAGAGGCTTGAGCTTGTGATCTCTCTCGTCATTTCTATAGTGTAACAGTCACTATCCATTCCATCCCCTTACATATGGATTCATTTTGAATGATTTACAAAAAAAACCCTTTACAGGCCACAACTCCCCCCCCCCAATCGTGGTTATAAATGTTGGTGAGACAGTCTTTATATTATGCATCTGAAGAAGCGAGGTTTAATTCACAGAAGCTCATGCTGAAATAAACTTGGTTAGTCTTAAAGAGTAACAAGATAGATTTGAATGTTTTTTCTGTACTTCAGTGATAGAACAAGGAATGGAGGACATAGATTTGAATATAGCTTCCCAGAGACCATGCCATAACTCGACCTCAGCAATAAAGTTAAGCTAATTGCCTTCTTGCATCTCACAGAAGATGTCGTGCAAGGTTAGACTGTTAACATCATGGCCTGAGAAATATGCCTTCTACCCGTCTGTCTTTTTAAATTTTGTAACACCAGCTGGACAGTGTCACAACTTTTTATGTCAATTTCACTGGTCCTAATAAAAAGTATTACACAGATTTCGCTCAAGCCTTGAAAGGACCACTTGATTTCTGTTATAATATTTGATTAACTTTTTTAAAAGCAGATAATTTGTAAAACAACTCCTCATTGTGATGAGAAACAACTCAACCCTTCTTGAGTTTATATTTTTTAATGATCATTTTTGAAATATTGCTAGCATTGTAAACACAAATGGAAGACTAAGCATCTGTTTGGTGTAGTGGTTAAGTGTTCAGACTCTAATCTGGGAGAACCAGCTTTCATTCCCCACTCCTCCACTTGCAGCTGCTGGATGACCTTTGGCAAGCCATAGTTCTGTCAGAGCTATTCTCTCAAGGACAGTTCTGGAAAGAGCTCTCTCAGCCACACCTTCTCACGTACTCACAGGGTGTCTGTTGTGGGAAGGGGGAGGGAAAGGAGTTTGTAAGCCGCTCTGAGACTCTGAGTGAAGGGCGGGGTATAAATCCAATCTCTTCTTCTCCTTCTTCTTAAACAGAGACTCTGCTGTTGAATCTATATGTAACTGAACTATTAATGTCCGAAAGCCACTTCTGCAGAAGTCCTGACCAAAAAATTAAGCAACATAAGAGATAGAACTTTTTATCACACTCAGCCCAAAGCTATGCATAATTAGAGGGCTCTCTTTTTCAGTAATTCAAAACAAACTGAGGTTCTTTTAACTGAGAATTCAAAAGGAGTTTGACTTTTTTTCTTTGTAGAAAACTTGGTTAGTCTGTAGACTTCTGTAGAAGTAGAATTTTATTATTTGAAATAGTCATTAGGTACTTAAGAACTGTGTAGTTACTAAATAAGAACTTCGAAGCTAATGAAAGTTCTGATGCTCAGACTTGCTGCACCATCAAAGAAAGTAGTCCGGCTGATATGCAGTGACCTCTGAAGAAGCACATCAAGATCAGGAGTCCTGCACCAGGGCAACAGGGTATTGGCTTCCACCACTGATGCCAGATGTGCATAATTTATAGCTTTAAAAAAAAATTGCATGGTCCTGAAGTGACAGAAAGAAAGCCTGGTAGAAGCGAGACTGATGATGAGTTATAGGGCTGTCTGGCGGCTCTGGTTCCAGTGGTAAAAAAAAACGGGAGATCACCATTGTGCTGACACCATGACATCACTTC
Organism: Gekko japonicus; assembly: GCF_001447785.1. Lineage (NCBI taxonomy): Eukaryota > Metazoa > Chordata > Lepidosauria > Squamata > Gekkonidae > Gekko > Gekko japonicus. The sequence continues at coordinate 1,260,081 of NW_015172004.1, read as the reverse complement.
TGGCATCAAGCCAGAAGTGATGTCATTGCATTGATGCAGTGCTCTAGGATCCCTGCCCCCCAAAAAATTTCTGTGGTTTTACCATAGAATTTTGGGAGATCCTAGGGCATCACACCAATATAATGATGTCCCAGGTTTGCGCCGTAAGTGATGTCATGGCATTGATGCACTGCCTATGTGTACATCCTCCGTAAAGCTCCTGCTGACTCCCAGTGCTGGGCTGGCAACCATTGTTGTCTAAATGCTAAATCTGTTATTATTGGTACCAAATTCTGCCAGGTCCACCAACATGTGTCCAACCATACAGGTCCTCCAATAATGGCAGTATGGAAGAGGGGCCAGCAATTTCTGCCAGTCTCCCCTTTCCCACTACAGACCTACCTTGTACTCAGTTACTGAAAGTCTACTGAATTCCATGACAGAATTTCAAGGGGCTCAGAGGGCTATGGCAGGAGGAGGAATCCAGAAATTTCCAGTCCACAAATGGTAGGATACACATCACAATAGTTGCTTTGATCTTCAGTTCCTGTTCTGGTGGAAATATTTCCCAGTCTAATCTACTTTATAGGATTCGTTTTAGGAAAAGTTGAGAATTCTATGACAGTTTAGTCTCTGAAAGTTACTATAAAAGTAATAAGCAGTATATATTGTTTAAGTATTCCCCACATGGACAACTAAGATATGTTTGGTGGCTTCCTCATAATATGTCACCTGACATAGTCATGGTCTGGAATGCCGTTTGTTTTCCTTGGTTTAATTAGAAATTCATAAAGAGTTATTCTTGTCTGGAACCATGTATTATAAAATGTGTGCGAGTGAGTGTGTGTATTTCCTTGTTTGACTGATATTTCAAAACTCTGCATCTGACAATATGATAATAACTTATTAATTCCTGGCAAGTTTGCTGTCAATTGGTTGTTCTCGTTGTATAGTTTTCTCTTGGCTGGTAAAATAATGAATGATTTATTTGTATGGTACTTCAGAGAGTAGCAAACACTCAAAGACAGGTCTCTCCCCTGAGGAACGTACAATTTTACATTTAATTGGGGGGAGGCAGCAGAGGGAATAGGGGGAGGCAAAGGTAACAAGTGAATATGCCTAAGCTTTAAGAGGAATTCTTAAATGCTTGTGAAAGTGCTTTGTCAGTTAGAATGCTGGGTACTTGAACATGCAGTTGCAAGTGGCATTCACAGCTTGATAATTTATTACCTCCAGTGAGAATTGGTGAAGCCATTAAAATTGGTCTTGTGTTCTAAGTTCAGACATTTCGAGCCAGCAAACATACTTGGAATTCTGACAACAAAATGGCTACCACAAAGTGACTACCGCAGGAGGTGGAGCTAGCCACAAAATGATTGCCACAGCTTAACTTCAGTAACACAGCGTGTAGATCCTTGTGCTGTGGTGGCTGCTGTTGCCCTGCCAAAGCAACATTTTAAAAAATCTGCAGAGCCAATCGGATCTCCAATAGTTAGTTAGAAGTCTTGTTAGGCAAAAACCCTACCTGGCCCCACCCACTTCCTAAAAACACTTGGTGACTGCCAGAAGAGGTGTTGGCGGGTGCCATGATGCTCAGAGGCACCACGTTGGGGAGCCCTGTTGTAGACGTTCTTACTCTTTTGGGAGGGAACGTTTTAAGTCCTTGTCATTTGGAGTGGCCAGTTAGGGTGTTGTTGGATGGGAAGGAGGAAAGTGGTTAACTTTGTTTCATTTTTTAATCTGTATTTATCGAAATGTAAGCAAATATATCAGTGCAAATAACAGTGCAGCAAAAAGATAAGTGGGAGAACCACAGACAGAATACTATAATTACAGAGTGTTCTTGCTGTTACTTTGTGTTGGATCCAAAGAACAGATCTTTCCTACCTCTACTGCCTTTTGCATTCTCCCATACCACCCCCAAAATGTGTTCCTTCTGGAAACCCTCAGGAATGGTATGGGATGCAGTTTTAAGGGCTTACACTCAACGGGAAAACTTGTATTCTTTCTGTAATCAGAGTGCCATCCACTAGTACAAGAGCTGTTTTGCATCTAGATCAATAATAATAAAGTAATGAAGGGGAGGGAGATTATTTACAATGCAAACCTAAACAGGGTTTACATCCTTCTAACCCCATTAACTTCATTGGATTTGGAAGGGTATCACTCTGTTTCAGATTATGTTGTTAATTTTGTGCTGTTTTCTGGTATTTTTTGTGATGCTGATATTTTATATTTATATATCATGTTAGAATGATCAAATTGCTTCAAGTAGATATCTCTGTAATTCTTAGAGTAAACCCATAAAGTAGATTGGGGAGGGGTGGCTGGTGTAAGGCCACATATGGAAGAATAGACATAATAACAAAATTCACAATTCAGTTGCTTAGCCATTATGCTGCATTGGCTCTAGTGGCTTATTTATAATATTTTGGGAGTTTATAATTTGTCTTTGAAGACAGGCATAATGTGGTCCACGGGGTCACAAAGAGTCGGACTCGACTGTGCGACTGAAGAACAAAATTTGTCTTTATATGAGCCATTGGTCTTAGGTTAGAAAAAAGCTAATTAAATTATTAGACTAATGAAACAAAATTGGAACATATTCCTAAACAGGCAGAACTGATACACAGTTTTATATGTTTCATCAATAGCTGCTTTATTACTATATTCTATTCTGTAATATTAAAAAAATCTCTAAAACGTTTCACCTCCTGCCTTTGTAGAAAAATAGCACCATAGAGAGACAGTTTTCATTTATACGTGTATTCATTTATGTGCGGAAGTTATCAGTTCAGCTAGGCTAAAGCTAAGCTGATGATGATCCAATATTTCTAACTTTGGTGATATTTCGCATATTTATATAAGTTGCTCAGTAGATTCCCTGTGAATCAAACAAATGAGAATTTGGGCTGGGTAAATGTTAATTGTAGTCGTTGGGTGTGTTCAGACAGCTCTTTAGATCCGCGTGAGGCACAGGTGCCTCATGGTTTTAAATGTAATGTCTAGGCATCAACATCTGGGAAAATGAGCATCCCATTTTGCCGTACTTAGGAGCCGTACTAAAAAGATACTACTTTAAACCTAGAGTTTTCGGTTTCAACGGGCCACTCGCGGACTTTCCCCCGTCTGATCATTCCAGCGCACAATATAAAATATTGATTCTGCGCATGCACGAATAACCAAGGATGCAATATTATGCCTATGCGCATGCGCAAAATTTTGTTTTTTTAAAAAAAGCCACCGCCCGCATGCCTCATTCAGTGGACACCGTCTAGACAATCCACAGCAGAAGCAGCACACGGTAAGGCGATTCCCCCAGGGGATGTCTGGTTGTGCAAGGATGGATTTAAAAGATCGGGATCAAATTTGAGCTGGCATAATGGTGGGATTAGCTGTCTGTCTGAACGCACCCTTATACTGTGATTAAAATATACTTTTACAATCACTTGCATGCATTTTATTAAATTTTCACTCTCTAGTATCAAGTGTCTGGCCTTGGGTCCCAAAATGCTAATTTTAAAAACAACTTGGCTTGATTCTCAACTAGGGCTGTGTGTTCGGTTTATTTGAGCTGGAAAAATACCCCCCAAAATACTTTACCTGTGTGTAGGGTGGTATTTTTGTATGTGGCGACTCCTATTGGGACATGGAAGATGTTCAGAAAAGTGGCTCAATAGCCTGCTCTGCTTCTCGTCCCTGGTATTCTTTGGAGGTCTCCCATCCAAATACTTGCCAGGGTTAGCCTTGCTTAGCTTCCAAGATCTGACAGGATTGAGCTTGCGTGGCCTATCCAGGTCAGGGCTTTTTGGGTATTTAAAAACCAAATGCAGATCAGAGCTGTATTTGGCCACCGATATAGCTGACCCCAAAAAAGCTGGGGTGGGGTAGCTTTTATTTGGTTGCATTCAGCTATATCTAGAAGGCATTTAAAGAGATTGTGCGGTCTTTTTAAATGCCTTCTCCTCCAAGCCCTGCCGTGGTGGCAGTGTGACTCGGCTAAGAACTAAGAAGGTATGGTCTCTTTAAATGCCTACTCCTCCAAGCCCTGCCACTACTTTAGTATTACAGTGGGAGCACGAGGTCTGAGTTCACTTGCTGAGTCATGCCACTGCCACACTTGGTCCCTATAGGGAACAATGGATCAAAAAACAATTCAGGCTTTCCGAAAATTTTCCTAATCCCAATGCCATACTGATATTGTGATTTGGAAATGTCGGAAAATAGCAATATTTTTCGGGTTCAATATACTCAAACCTGAAAAATAATGATTATTTTTTTTGCACACTGCTATTCTCAACATCGGAATATTATTTGTTTAGTTAAACTAGCAAACTGTTGTACACATTTAATGTGTTGATTTGTGCCACATTTCACTTATGTGTAGCATTTACGATGAGACAGTTCATGGGGAAGGAGAGTTATAAATTTTTCCTACTTGCTCTTTATTATAGGTTTGGTCACCCTTGCACCTAAAATGGTTCATAGTTGCTAACAAAACAATTATGAACATATGTACTGCTTTTGCACCTACAGGGCATGGCTCGCAGTCATCAAATCAAGCAGCCAGTTACTCTTAGTATAGCCTCAAACCCTGGTTATTTTAACTTATTAGTCTCTCCTCCTTTCCGGTAGCTGAAATTGAGCTGAGGTTTTCTAAATGACACTGTACTTTATAGAGCAATGGCCTGGTCCCAAGAGACCAACTTCACAAGCAGGTCCCAAAGATAATCCCATTGCAAAGATGTCATAGACTGTGAGCCACCCTGAGCCTGCATTGCAGGGAGGGCGGGATACAAATGAGAATAATAAATAAATAAATAATAAATCTATGGTGACCTTGCAAACCCAATTTAGAATTTTTTGGGGGGAAGCCATCTTTTTTTTCCTGTTGGCTTGCAAAGGAAATGTGTAAGTAGTGACTAGAGTATAAATATCAGGGAGCAGAGTTTCACCCATCACTGAGGTTGTGCACTTTCAAAAATTGCACTTTAATTTCATTTCATTATTTTAGAAAGAGCAGTTTTTTCTGATATTTGGGGAGGGGGGAATAGGCAGTGTTTCAAAAATCCATTTGGGGTAAATGTTTCAGGTTTGGGATTATTGGGTATCAGTAAACCTGTTCTCCATCCAGAGTCGAGGGCTACCACCCATGGAAAACAGCAGGCAGTAGACCTGGCTTCTGGAATCCTCCTGAGGGCAGTTTGTCGGTCACAGCAGTAACATCAACTGAGAACCTTTCTCTTGAGAATCCTTCTCTCAAGATAGTTCTTTCTACATTTCTTGTAGCATTTTGAGGTCTGTTCTGCATGAGCATGAATATATGTGCTGGTTATTGTACATCATCAAGCATAGAGCCCTGATTTTCATTTACTTGCTATGAAATGTGAGTGCTGTCAAACTCTTGCCCTGAACTGTATGGTCTAGCCTAGCCCAGTCTCAAAAGCTAGGCAGGGTTGGCTGTAGATTTGGATGGGAGGCCACCAAGGAAGTCCAGGGTTGCTGCACAGAGGCAGACAATGGCAAACCATCTTGTTCTGCCTTAAAAACTCTACAGGGTTGCCATAAAACAGCTGCAATCTGATGGCACTTTCCATCGCCACCAAACTCTGCCTAAAATGGAGTAATTTAACCTGGGCCCTGTTCACACGGCGAATTTGCCGCAGGAGAGCCACGGGTGGTGGGCGGATTATCCATGCGCGATCACACCCCAACATCTGGGAAGTGGAGCGCACCCGTGGCCAACCCGTGGCTTACCGCTGAAAACGCGCGATAAAAAAGTAGTACCTCCAAAGTACTGGCAAACAGTTTGCCAAGGGCTGCCTTCGGACTCCTGCGGTGTGATCGCGCTGGTGTGCGGCTTTCCCCTCCGGCCCCTCGTTTACGCACCAGTGCCAAGGGAAGGAGTCTGTGGTGTGCCGCCAGCATGTCTGATCGCATATTTGTGGATCAAAGTGCGCCGGGGCAATTTGCCACGCCTCCCCCTCGCGATATCCGGCCCATGTGACTGGGGCCCTAGCCAGTTTTCCAGACCACAAGCTGAAGTAAAGAAAAGCCTCTAGTTATCCAGGGGCTCTGCTTCTATTTGCCTTCATTCTTGGGTTTGTTCATCAATAGGGTGAGTAAAATACTAAACTGAAGAAAGGAGTTCTTAACTCAGAATAAATAGCCATATAAAGATGCCTCCCAGTCATTGGTAGAGTTGATGTGAAAGCTTATCATTGAATTAGAAAATATCATGACAGCCGAACATTCTGGTTATCTTTCAGAAGACAGGGGAAACCTGAAAGCAAATGGCTCAAGTCAGCTTCCAAATGTTGAAGTGGTCCCCTTTATACCTCTGTCTGGCTCTATATCATCAGCTGCCACGGTGGGGAAACCGTTGCCATCAACTTCCTCCAAGAGCACAAATGGAACGACTAATGCTGTTTCTGAGTCAGAAGAGGAGAAAGCCAAAAAACTGCTCTACTGTTCATTATGCAAAGTGGCTGTGAACTCCCTTTCACAGCTAGAAGCCCATAACACGGGTAAGTATCTACCAGAAATAACTAAATGCGTAACTGTATTTTTCGGGGGAGGGGGACTGTACTTAACACATATTGGCATTTAGTCACTACGGTGTGTGTAACTATTTGTCTTCAGTGTTTCGCCGAAAAAGAACGAATGTTTTATTTGCAGGATACAACAGCAATTACTATCATCCTGCCTAAAGTCAACATAGGAAGCATAGATTCTGCTGTTTATTAAAGGCTTTAATCATCTGGTTATATTGAAATAGACATCTATTAGAAGCTTAGTAAAGCCATTTTCAATGAATATAAGGCTAAACTGATGGTTTCGCTCAGCTTCTTGGCAGCCATATTTTACACTGACTCTTAAGAAAACATGTGTTTTAATGTGAATGCGGAATACTTGTTTTCACTATGAAATTTCAGGGTGGCCCTTTTAGATTTGTTTTAAATGTCGAAGACCTTGTGGAAAGCTGGAAAGCCCCCCACAAACAACACGTGCCAGGTTAAAATGAAAAAAATACTCTTGAGATGTACACGCATGCTTTCACTGTTATTGCCAGAGATATGAAGCACTGGCTGTAAAGGAGCATTTACATATGGTCTCTATCACAAGGGCCAGCACCATTGGAAAGGATGATGGGAACTGTGCCTGTAATATTTTAAACTGGAACCAGGAGTCGATCAACTGAAAGGCATTCCCGAAATGGCTCCTGCATTGTTGTAGTGCAGCCAGCAATCATCAGCATGTCTACTTGGAAGTAAGTCCCATTTTATTCAATGGTGCTTACTTCCAAGCTGTAGTCACTCTTATCAGTCTCTAAGGTGCTACTGGACTTGAATCTGAATCATGGCAAATTTTACATCCACAGTGACTGTAGAAGCTGCATTGAATTCAGTTTGGTCGAGGAAGCTTTTATAGTGAATTCTGGAAAGGGGAAGTCACATCTGTCTGTCATAGCAAAACCAATTGAGTTCTGTGGTACCTAGAAGAGTAATAAATGTATTGTGATTTTCATGGACTACTGCCCAGTTCATCAGATGGGCAAGTCATGCATGAGTGGAATGCGGCAGGTAACCAAAAGTTTATGCGCAGAGCTCTCCTGCTTCTTCGTGAGTGTTGGACTCACATCTGCTACTTGGCGTAGGATTTTTTAAAAAACATTGGGAAAATAGATGTTGTTAAAAATATACTTTTTTGTTTCTGCAGAAGAAATATAATTATGCCCATGAATCTTTTTCCTTAAATAGTATTTGAGTCTTTATTTTTATATAGAACAGTGACAATAAAGGGCCATATGTTCTTTCTGTCCCCTTATGATGGGAACAAACTCCATAAAACATACACTCTTTACTCCTCATTTTGCCAGTCAACAAAGACCATTTTCGCACAAGAACAAAACCCCAAATAAGCGTTCTTAAATAATCAAACTGTGCAAAACTTTCCACTGAACATTTTGCCTCCCCAAGAGTAGATTCAAAGTCAGTGCCCCCTTACCCCGCGTTTTCCGAATTCCCTTTTTCTGCAATGTTTTCTTCCCCCTTCAGATATTAACTTGCAGTTTTCCAGTGAGGAATTCCCGTATTTGAATTCAGTTTCCTGCCATGCTGCCATTTTAGGTCATCAGTGACCCATGTTCACCTGCCCTCCCCGCTCCGGTTGTTCCAGTGGTTGCAGTCTTCAAGACTTGTTTGTGTGTGCACATGTGGGGCTTCAGCGGGACTTCTGTGGCTTGAGTAAAGAAGTACTAGACTGCGTGTTCAGGCTTGCTTTGGAGGCAGGTGGCTGTGACGGGTAGCAGAGAGGGAGGGAGTGGGGTGGGCGGGGGAGAAATGGTAGATCCGGAGCCAGAGAACCACTCACCTTATCTGGGTCAAGGGGTGATTATCGCCTCTGTTGTTCATAATATTTCTCACAGACCCGATCAGAAGCAAGAGAAGAGATGAGCTCTCTCTGTGCTGCTGCTTCTGAGCCAGCAGCTGTATCAAGCCCCCCTTTCGTTCTGGCGCCGCCTCCTCCCTCTCCCTCCCTCTAGCAATAGTGAGAGCTTTGTGTAAAAGCCAAAGAGGTGCTGGCTGCTTGCATCCCAACAGCTTGCTACAAAACTGGCAGCAAGGTTTCATGTTGCCTTCTCCATGCAATTATCCATTCATGAAGCTCCTTTCCTTTGGGGGGGGTAGGTTTTCACGTACTTGTGGGGGTTTTTCTTCATTCTCCCCCTTCTCTTCCCTGAAGCTCCCGGTGTGTGTGTGTGTGTGTGTTTTAACAATGTCATGATATCATAATGTTACTGCATTACAGCTTGGGCCACTCGGCCCAAACCTGATGCCCAGCAGGCCACCAGTGCCACACTGTGCCTTCCTGCAGCACCACCTCCTCATCAACAGCCTTGTGGCCGCCAAGGGGTGAAGCCGCCTGGTGGGGCTCACATGGCCGAGGCTGCAGCTGGTGGGTGGCCAGCTTGAGCCCTGGGGGCAAGCGAAAGGCAGACTCCATCCTCTTGGCTGTGGCACCCAGACTCTTGTGAAACAAGTCCTCCTCAGCAGCCATGCTCAGCACCCACTCCATGCTCCTCACCACCCGGCTCCTCTCCTCCAACTCCTGCTGCCGCCGCCTCCTCCTCCTCCTCCTCACAGCCGGGCCTGGGCGAGCCAAGGGGCTCTCCCCTCCGAGCATGACTTCTCGCTGGCGGTCCTTCTCCTTCCCACCTGGCTCAAGCCATAGACTCTCTCTCTCTTTTTTTATTCACATACACCCCCCTCCCCAAATGTGACTCTTTTTCTGTATATGAATTAAACTTCACTGAGGTTTCAGTTGCACACAAGCCCCCCCCCGCCTCTTTTTCCCCCAGTAGCACCCCCACCCCCCTCCTCAAGGCGGCTGTAGCAGAAGCAAGAAAAAAGGAGGCATTGCTCTTCCTCCACCAGCCAGAAATAGGTCTGTCATCATAATCTCACACTTCTCTTAATATAGGATGGTGGTCCCCATTATAATCTCACAGTGCCTGTCCTGTGTGCAGTGGGGGGGAAGCAGAAAAAAGAAGAGACATGCAGCAGACGGAGCCCCCACCCTACTGTGTCGCTGTCCTCTTGCTGAGGACACCACTGCCAGCGGTCTCACCAAGACGAGGTGGATGCAAAAGGTTATGCAACTAGAAGGGGTCAAATCTGGACAGAAGCACTCGCACAGCAGCTCGCCTCCTAGTTCCTCCCGGAACCCTCTGCTATCACCATGGCCACACAGCCAGGAACCTCCAGCGACAGTCCTCGGAGGGAAGCTTGCTCTTTGCACACCAGGGGCCAGGAGGCAGCAGTAGCCTCTTTTTGACAATGTGATGACGTAATGTCATTGCGCATTAAAGGAAGGCTCTGTGAGGTGCATGTCGGGAGGCGGGATGGCCCTCTTCAGAAGTAAATGCAGAATGCATGGGGTGGGTCCGATCCTGGATGAAAAATGGAAATTCAGCTTGTAAGTAACAAGAAGTAAGACTGACAAATCTGGGACAGCAGATGCAAAAAATTCACTCTCCCCATTTCACCCCTCATCACCTTTCTTGGCCAACCCTCGTTTTCTCCCGGGCTTCATCGTAATTCTTTTGAAATCTGTAGGTCCTCTAAACTTACATGATTTGTAGATGTTATCAGAAATAGCAGTGCTTAGGATAAGCAATCTCCAGAACATACAATGGGAAAAACACTGCCCTGGTATCAATACCTTCAAATTAAGTATTTGTTAGACTCTTTATTACGAAATAGCAAACTTAGAGCTTTCCTTAAAGACTTTGAATGTTTACTCTTACAAGAACATAGGGCTTCCCATGGATTAATATCCATTTTATATAAAATCTTGATTTCCTTACAAGGCTCTCCTCTTCCTACTTGCACGCAAGCTTGGCGCAGGGATGGTTCTACCCATATAACAGAAGCTCATTGGAAGATGATTTGGAGATCCAATATTATCCAGTCCAAGGTGATTAATGTTAAAACCCAATTTTTTAAAATCATGGCCTGCCAGTATTTCACCCCTACAAAACTATACCATATCAACCCGTCCTACTCCCCTCTCTGTTGGAAACAGTGTGGCACATCGGGCTCTTTTTTACATTGCTGGTGGCATTGTCCCTTAATTTACAAGTTCTGGAATACCATTCGAGACCAAATCTACATCATTACAGGATACTTTCTTCCTTTATGTCCAGAGTTGATGCTATTAAATATGTGGGACTTTCCCATATGCCTCCAATGCAGAAAGATTTGATTATGGTATTATGTGCTGCTGCCCGTTCAGTAATTGCATCCCTATAGAAAAACCCATCCCCTCCTTCTCTCAAAGTGTGGTATAGGATAGGGATGTGCATTTCGGGATCCCGAACCGAAAAAAGCCGAAAATAACGTTTTTCGGCTTTTGCAATCCCGAAATGGCTTCCTATGCGTTTTTCCGAATCCCAAAAAAAAAATCCCAAAAAAATTCGGGAATCCCGAAAAAATTCGGGTCCATTATAACCAATGGGGCCATTGAAGTCAATGGCAAAAAACCTCTTGAAACTTTGCGGGGGGCTGGGGGGGAGGGGGGAAG
>NW_015172004.1:1236023-1248471 GCF_001447785.1 Gekko japonicus | reverse complement strand
TCCCCCCCAGCCCCCTGCAAAGTTTCAAGAGGTTTTTTGCCATTGACTTCAATGGCCCCATTGGTTATAATGGACCCGAATTTTTTCGGGTTTTCCGAAAATTTTCGGATATCTATGCTTTACCGAATTAGATATTCGGGTTTTTTCGGGTTTCCCGAAAAAATTCGGGTTCAATAAACCCGAATCCGAATTTTACTGAATTTTTTTTTTTTGCACATCCCTAGTATAGGACCCTTTGGGACTTCATAACAATGGGAAAAAATCTAGACTAAGTTTCACAATATGATTCAAATCCTCTCTCCTCCAATTACTTCACTTTTTGGTTTCCTGTTATAACCTTTATAGCTCAGAACTCAGAATTATTTGGTAACATTTCTGTAATGGATGTCTTCTTATGCTAATTAACCAATAGATATTGGCTTAATCATTTTCTCCTCCTCCTCTCGTTTCTCTCTTTTGGTAGTTGGTTTTTCGTTCTTTCTAATAGTAGATTTGAACAAATTAACCTTACGATTGCTCCACTGTAATTTTTTATAGTTTTATTTTTTTACATTGTTACAATTTATTGTATGTTTGAGCATCTTTTCAATAAAAAACTGGGGGGAGTATGACTGTACTGTAGAAATGGTCAAAGTGTGCTTGCAAGAGTCAAAAGAGTATTGATTTGTTAGACTAGATAAACAAAGCTTCTTTAAGATAAATACTATTAGGTCAGAAGTACCCATTACTTTCACAGGGGGCATATTTCCCAAACACGTTTGCTGCTCACCAGTAATGTGGGGATCACTGAGGGAACTGCTTAGGAGACTTGGTGGATAAAAGGGGAAGGGTAGCCCTTTGGTGCCTGCCCATTCTCTCCGCTGTCCTTGAATCTTTTCCCCCGGGACCTGTTTTCAGTTCTCAGCCTCAGTTAATCAACTTCAAACGAAACCATGTTTTTCCTAAATAAACCACGGTTAGTGTAATTGCTATGAATAGAGGCCACACCACTAATTTCAGACCAGGATCTGCAACCATCATTTGAAGTTGGTTCATTTACCACAGTTTATCTTAATTGTGGTTTCACACAACATACGGTCCTGGAAATCCTGGTTTAATCCTGGCTTGTACTCTGGAACTGCCCACACCACAGTGCAGGCTGGAATACCAGCTGTTTCTCTGGATGACGGTGGAGAAAAAGCAAAGACCAACATTTGCTGAGGCAAACCAAGATTTGAATGAACGCATGGAACTACTTTATACTGAAGCAAACTCCAGTTTGGTGTAGTGGTTAAGTGCACGGACTCTAATCTGGGAGAACCGGGTTTGATTCCCCACTCTTCCACACAGCTGCTGAATGACCTTGGGCAAGTCATAGTTCTGTCAGAGCTGTTCTTGAAAGAGCAGTTCCTCTCAGAGCTCTCTCAGCCCCACCTACCTCACAGGGTGTGGGGAGGGGAAGGGAAAGGAGTTTGTAAGCCGCTCTGAGACTCCAAGTGAAGGGCGGGGTATAAATCCAATCTCCTCTCCTCCTCCTCCTCCTCCTCCTCCTCCTCCTCTTCCTCCTCCTCCTCCTCCTCCCAGACTCTTGGTCCATCAAGGTCCATATTGTCTACTCAGACTGGCAGTGGCTCTCCTGGATCACAGGCTGAGGTCTTTCACATCGCCTACTGCCTGGCTGTTTCAAACGGAAGATGCCAGGAATTGAACCTGGGACCTTCTGCATGCCAAGCAGATGCTCTGCCAGTGAGCATCTACCAGTGATCATCTGCAAGCTGAATCCTGGTTTCACAAACTAACCGTAAGAAAAATCAACCATAAACTAAACCTCACTTTGGGGGAAAATGGGAAAATGGAGATAGGGAAAATCAGCAGGTGAGGGAAAGTTAACTCTTCCTACCACTCCACTGGTTTTCCCTTCTAAATTCACTCCTCCACACACATATACACATTAGTTGGGATCCCCGTGTTTGCTCTTAAAGTATAGTTTCACCCTTTCTCTCCATTTCTCAGATGAATGTCATTATTTACCTCTCTACGCTGTGGAAGTGCAAGTCTTTTTTAGTGCGGTAAGCTTTATCCTTATCACTTCACAACAGAAGTGGTATCTGGGCTTTCCTTTGGCTTCCCACGACACATTAATTATATTTTCAGCCTTAAATGTTAAGTGATCTCTCATAGTTTAATATGTACTGCCAGAGAAACATGGTTCTCTAATACTTATCCTTCTCTTTTGTGTTTAAATACAAAGGGAGAGAAATAGCTCTTAGATCAAGAAGGAATAAATTAGGGACGACACCTCTCCTTCCTGGATTAGCATTTTGTAACATTTTTTTAAAATTGCTTTTGTCCTGTGCCAGGAACTCCAAACTGGTGGAATGTGAGAGCTGCATTTGGACATTCACAGAGCTTCCTGCAGTAAATGTCCAAGAACTTTTGAAATAAGGCATTGATGAAAGACTAGAATGAGCCTTGAATGCACTTAAAACTTGTTCATATTTCCTTATGACAGAAAAGCCAGAAAGTGATGGAAACCATGGAAATAGCTCATAATATTTAGATAATATTTAGATAGTTTCTTTTGATCTTTTGATTCTTTTGCAAATTGCTTCATCAGGTTCCAAGCACAAGACGATGGTTGAAGCTCGGAATGGGGCCGGTCCAATTAAGTCTTACCCTAGACCTGGATCTAGGCTGAAGACTCCAAATGGCATGAAGGGCTCAGGGTTGCAGAACAAGACATTTCATTGTGAGATTTGTGATGTCCATGTCAATTCAGAAATCCAGCTTAAGCAGGTATGTGCAAGCACATAGGAGAAACTGTTGCTTTAGTAAAACTATTGCCAGGCTGTGATCACATGCTCCTTTAGATCCGACATAGCTGCAAATGCCTGATGGATCTAAAGGGAGTGATCAGACAGCAAAATCTGGGAAGCATCCCGCAGTTGTTGGCAACCCGTGCTGCTCCGCCACGGAAGCGGAGTTAAAAGACACCAGGGGAAGTCCGGTGTTATCCAGATAAGGCGGGCCACGAGCGGACTTTCCCGTCTGATCACTCAAGCACGCTCTCATGCTGTTGGGATGATCTGATCAGGCCATCCCGATTCTGTGCTGTGTTTCCCTCCCCTTCGCGGTATGTGCATGTTCGCGTACTCCATAGGGGGCCCTCAGTGCGGAGGTGCGATTCCTCGTTTATACGCAAGGGAAACAAATGGGGGGGGAGAGACTCGCCCACAGTTGCGTCTGATCACACAGTGACAGGCTGCGCCCGCAGCTTCAAAGGGGCAGTGTGATCTCGCAACTGTGTGTCAGATTCCTCCAGAAGGAATAGCTGTCCCAGAATTCCTCCAGAAGGAACAGCAGCCCCAGATTCCTTGGCCAGAAAGTCTTCAGTTTCAGGTCTCATGTTGAGTTCATAAAGCTAACTGGGTGTTTTTTGGCAAAGGGAAACTCATCAAGCCCAAAGGGTTGAAAAGGCCACGTCTGCTCTTTTTGCAATACTTATCTCAGAACTCCCTGTTGTATGTGAAGATCTGTTATTTGATCTAGATTCCTGAATTGTAGGTCTTGGAAATGTTTAGACAGAATTTGCTGATGCCAGTTCTACGTCACAGAGTTGTTCCCACAAGTAATTCTGACGTCTGAAATAGTAATGCAGGTATTATACCGTTACTGGCTCATGGAAGAAATGGTAACTATGACCTCGTGTTTTCAGCATACCCCACATCTTTTCGTGGCAAGAGATGCTCAGAGTTGGCTTGCCATTAGGGTTGCCAGCCCCCCAGTCCAGGCAGGGGGTTCCCTGCTTTTGTGGGCTCCTCCCTGCCACTGGCCATTAGGGGGAAACCCCACCCGCAAATGCCCCCCCAACACAGCGTGATGACATTTCCCGGAAGTGATGTCATTGCGCCACAACGTTCTAGGTTTTGAGCAAAACTCTATGGTATATTTCTGCACAAAACCATAGAGTTTCACCCAAAACCTAGAGCATTGCTTCCAGGTGATGTCATCGTGCCCCGTGCACTTTGTGCACATGGCAGAAGCTGCCTCTCTTTCATGACACTGGACTTTCTTGGTGATCTCCCATCCAAATACTAACTAGGGCCAACCCTGCTTAGCTTTCACGATCTGACAAGATTGGGCTAAGAACATAAGAGAAGCCTTGTTGGATCAGGCCAGTGGCCCATCCGATCCAACACTCTGTGTCACACAGGGGCCAAAAACCAGGTGCTATCAGGCGGTCCACCAGCAGGGCCAGAACTCCAGAAGCCCTCCCACTGTTGCTCCCCAAGCACCAAGATATCCTGCACTATCCAAGTCAGGGCCTGCAATACGTCAATTTTATAAATAGTTGAATTAAAACATTTTTAATCCGTTGCCCAAATAATTGAGGACACTTTTTTAGTTGATCACCATGTTGCTTTTAATTAATTAATCAATTTCCTAATTAAACACTGAAGCCCTACTTTTCAGTTTGATCCTGTTTGCAAGGTCAGCTGTGAGTCATCGAACCTTACACAAAGAAAAAACCGACCCTTCGACAAAGAAGGCTAAGGGATGAATCCTCTTCCAATAAATGGCACCGTTCGTGTCTTTTTAAACTCAAAAATCTTGTTTTAAATTTCAGCACATTTCCAGCAGAAGACACAAAGACAGAGTTGCGGGGAAGCCGACGAAACCGAAATACAGTCCTTACAACAAACTTCAGCGTAGTCCGAGTATTTTAGCAGTAAGTATTATTTAGTGGTACTCACTCTGCAGAGGACATATACCAAGGGTGGGCACCAGGGTGCCCATCAACACATTTCCTTTTGCCCATGAGTGGTTTTTAGAAAGTGGGTGGGGGCTTTTGTTCAGCAAGGCTTCTGACTGACAATTGGAGGTTTGATTGGCTGGGCAGATTTTTTTTTAAAAGGCTTGGCAACAGCTGCCAGCACAGCACAAGGATCTTCACTATGACAGAAGGCAACCTGTGGCAGCTATTTTGTGGCTGGCTCCGCCTCCTGCAGCAGCCATTTTGCGGCAGCTATTTTATGGATGTGCCCACCCTGCTGTGTCGGAATTCTAAAGGTGCCCAGAGACTCAAAAAGGTTGAGGGGCACTGACATAGAGCCTCGTTTACATTTACCATCAGCCAAAAGAGCCACATGAATACTGTACGCCCTGTCCATTGCCCCGTCAAGCACACGCATACAAGAATGCAAGATGTAACTATTAGTATTAAATATGTAACTGTGACCTTTTAAATAACCAGAGTACCTCTGAGCATGTAGGGTTGTCTCTCCCTACCACTGCTGAATCTTAACCAACCCTCATGTACCTGGTGTTAAGGGAAGGGCTTTCCCCTGTGCCTTCTCATTCTCTCAGCATGAGGCACAGTAGCTCAAGCAAGAGAGTTTGCCCAGAGGAGAGCAATCTGGCTGGGGCAAAGGGGTGTAAAATCATCTCTAAACCACTGCAGCTTTCAGGCCACTGAGTGAGTTGCAGCCGACTTACGGCAACCCCACAGGATTTTCAAGACAAGAGATGAACAAGAAGAGATTTGCCATTGCCTGCCTCTGCATAGCCACCCTGGACTTCCCTGGTGGTCTCCCATCCAAGTACTAACTCAGTCCAACCCTGCTTTAGCTGCTGGGATGCGACAAGATCAAGCTAAAGATCTGAGATGATCAAACTAGCTTGGATCATCCAGGTCAGGACAGCAGATGTTACAGCGTATAATATATTCCCGCCCTTTACAAAACCATTAGGTTCTGGTGATCACCAGTGCAGATGTTCAAAGAATGACTCTGAGAGAATTAAAGTGTAGTGCTGCCTCCACTCTCCTGATTTTGATCAGTTTTTAGCTTCCCAACATAGGCGTAATCTTCGTGGGGGCGGAGGGGCTTCAGCCCCCGCCGAAATTTTCAGGAAGGTGCTCAGCCTCCCCCGGGAGCCACCCTTGCTCCTAGCAAAGCAATGCCTCTGGCCCAGCCCCAGCCCCCCCCGGGAAATTTGAAAGTCTACACCCTTGCTTCCCAATACCCACTCCAGCAATAAGCAGAATGTTTTCTGAAGAGGATAAGAGGAAGAGATTGGGTTCATACCCCACCCTTCACTCGGAGTCTCAGAACGGCTTACAGTCTCCTTTCCCTTCCCCTCCCCACAACAGACACCCTGTGAAGTAGGTGGGGCTGAGAGAGCTCTTTCGAGAACTGCTCTTTCACGAACAGCTCTGACAAGACTTGTAACTGACCCAAGGTCACACCAGCAGCTGCATGTGGAGGAGTGGGGAATCAAACCCGGTTCTCTCAGATTAGAGTCCATGCTCCTAACCACTATACCAAACTGGCTCTCTGCTATGCTATAGGAAGTTTCTGGTTGCTTAAAGGTATTTTACTTTGAGTCCTGGTTGGAATTCAGTTTTCCTTGTTCAGATGCAATCCCAGGGTATCATTTTGGAAGGCTTTCAGTGAGCCTGTCTTTGAATGTGTGTGTGTGCACTCTGCAAAAATAGGCTTCCCATTGAAGTCAGTGGCAAAACTATTTTTAATGGAACTGGATGTCACTTATGTTGCTGCCTGTCAAATATACCTAAGAGCCAAATATTTTAATTTTAACGTATCCACTCCCTAAATTACCTTTCCAAACAAACACAAAACTAATGTCCCTGTATAATTATAAAGAGTGAAATTAAAATGCTTCAGGCTTTATTAACATATTGGTTTCACGGTGGGAAAGCTAAAGGTGCGTACTTTAGTGCAGAATCCGGTTAAGTCTCGTAATTGGTATCTGCGGTCAATCAATGGGTTGGCTCCAACTAGCTTTTCTTTTTGGTGAGAAGCAAAGGAGACGGTCCCCTTTGACCACCAAAAAGGTTATGTTGGGGATTATGGGAACTGCAGAAGCTATGGGGCATGTACAACAGGGGCTGAAGCTAGGAGGGAAACTAGGTGAGATTGAGGGAAGAACCTAGCTGGACCCAATCCAGTGTGTCCATTTTAGAAACACACAGGACGATTTTCCCTCTTTGCTTGTAAGATGCAGGAGTACTTTGGAATATCTTTCTCAAAATGTCACATCAGTGAAAACAGATTACCTGCGGCCAACAATAGGAATTTGTAGCTCTGGTTTTCCTGGCAGTTACATACTGGCTGGCGCATAATTGTGGTGGCTGTAATCTGAAAAATGTTAATTATAAAGGTAGTTGGCTTTTACAGCTGCGTTACAGGGGGACAACAAGGGAATGAGATAAGTGTGCAGACAATTATGACCAGTGTGTGTGACTGAGTTAATTCAAATGAGGTATCTTTAAGGAGGAACTCACTGGTTTTATCTGAAGTGTCACATCAATCAGTTTCATTCCAGTGTGGCCACAGAATGGAATGGCTGCCTGCCATTTTGGATTCTCTTCATTAAATGTTGAACGTAATTGGCTGTATGACAGGTCTTTTTTCTGTATTGCACTTGGGGGTTGAAATTTATTTCATGAGTAACTGAGTATTTCTGCCCAATGTGAACACTAGTGTGATCACTAATGCTTAAAGAAGGGGCTATTTCAAACGGGTCATTACCTAGAAAGGTATTGTGGTACACAAGGGTTGACAGTATTTGTGTTTGTATTGTAGTTAACTTTTATCAGTTTGGGGTCAGTTTTGCTTCATAAGTATAGTCAAGCCATTCTAGGATGCTCAGTGTACTTTTCTTCTCAGTTGATAACATGCGATAATCAGGGCTTTTTTGGGGCAGGAACGCCCCTGGAAGGATCAGGGAGGCATTTAAATGCCTCCCCATGCCTTCCCCAGCCTGTCCTAGGGCCAGCTTGTCCAGGCTCCCTGCAGCTGCGGGGTGCCCAGCAAGCCAAGGGAAGGCATGGGGACATGGCCTAATGAGCTGTGCTGTCAGGGGTGTGACCTAATATGCTAATGAGTTTCTGCTGTTGGGTGTGACTTATTATGCTAATGAGTTCCTGCTGGGCTTTTTCTACAAAAAAAGCCCTGGCTATAATATTGTAATTTTAGCCATAGACCACCTGTGTCATTAAAAATAGAAAGAAGGAAATGGTCTTCAGAATTGCCTAGAGTTGCCAAATCCAGGTTGGTAATTCCTGGAGATTTGGAGGTAGAGCCTGGGCAGGACAGAATTTGAGGAGGGGATGGACCCCAGCAGGGTACAATACCAATAGAGTCCACCCTCCAAAGCAGCCATTTTCTCCAGGGGAACTGATCTCTATGGTCTGGAGATCAACTGTAAGTCTGAGAGATCTCCAGGCAATCCTAACTGTATCCTTATTGGAGTTGGGGAACAAATTTCTGTAAAAAATTGTACCCATAATGCCAGGCTTACTATCTTTTAGAAAAATCATCATTTAAACTCTTCTGAGAGGTTACATTTCAGTGGCCCGGTTTGTCTGATCCACCCAATGTGTGACCGTATCGACTTGCTCTAGAATATTAGGCTTAATGGAAAATAGCTAATTGCACTTTGATCCGTAGTAAGTGAGGTGTCTTAGCCCTGTGGTGTTTTTTCATACCTCCTGTACAGATACAATATTTTTTAAAAGATCTAAAGCTTTGGGGTTGGATCCAATGCAAGCACCATGTGAGGTCTCCATAAAGATCCCTGATCTTTTCAGCTCCCCACACACACACACACACACACACACTGCTATTCACGACACTGGGAAAGTTTATTCCTGGGTCATGGGGCATGCCTGGCATTATGGTCTTACGGGTCATGTGGCTGCTTTGGGGAGGAAGACAGGATCAAAACCCTTTCCTTCCACGGTCGAATCATAGGATCCCATCCTTTGATCCAGGAGAAGATGTTTTGAAAAACCCTACAAAGTGGGGAAATATCCATGCTGTTGTTTTTTCTCCTTCCGCACAGGCGAAACTTGCATTCCAGAAAGATCTCATTAAGCCCCTGGCACCTGCGTTCCTTTCCTCTCCTCTCGCTGCCGCAGTATCGACAACTCTGTCTCTTCCTCCTCGTCCTTCTGCTGCTTTGTTCCAGGCACCAGCGATACCCACCGCTCTCCTAAGGGCAGGGCACGGCCCCATCCGAGCTACTCCAACATCGATTCTTTTCACACCGTACTGACATTTGAGTGGGCAGCACACAACTATGGCCATCCAGATGAGAAACAAGGTAGAAGGCAAACAAGGATTCCATATTTTTAAGCTGCTGAATCTTGAAACCAACGTGCTCGCTTGCTTCCCAGAAAACAGGATCTGGAAGTCTTTGTTGACGGGTATGATGCACTGGGCAATATAGGCTCGTTGCTGGGGTTTTGATTTTGTTTTTTAAGCGACTCAGATCAAAGTTTACGGAATATGTAATTGTGCACAAAATACGTCAAGGGTTCACACGTCTGCTTTTTGACATGGACGCATGACATGCATTGTAAACAAGGAATGTGGAATATTTTCCTGACTGACTTGAAGACTGGGGTCTTCCTCCCGCTTGTTGATGTACACAGGCTCTGGAAACCAGCTGGATAGATTTCTGGTGTGGCACTAACCTGGGGGGGATCCAAGTACTTAAATTACTGGTAACATCTCAGTGGTGGATTGCAGCTTCTGGCTTCCTGCGTGATCCCATTGATAAGGGGTTGTGTAATGTTTTAGGCCTCAGTACTCTAGTGTATCTTGTGTAGTACTCGAGATTTTTTATCTCTTGTCTGATTTGAACTGTTTTAGTTGCTGTGTAAATGTTTGGAAGCAGAACAGCCTTGAAGCTTTTTTAAAAAAGAAATGTTAACATATATGTCTTTTAATTTAACATTTATTTAGAAGTATTTCAGAATAGAAAGCCATATATCAAATAGTAGAGATTACGATTCGTTTGTTATTTTCGTTTAACTTATTTCGTTTTGTTTCCCCCCCCCTTCCCCTTCTCACTGGTGTCGCCGACCCACCGTTTCGGAAGACAGCTCCATCATTTATATGTTTATCTCAGATTGTGCTCATTGTTTACTGAGATGATGGGCCTGTGTATTTATTCATAAATATACATATATAAATATATATATATATATTAAAATATATTTTTTCCATTTTTAAACTTCTTTCCTATATAAAAATGCCACATTCAATTGTGGCTCCCTAATGCAATAATGTACAGAAGATTTAAAAAAGATATTTATAAAACATAATTGTCTCTTCTGTTGACTAATATATTATTGTTTTGGCCCGTCCCCTGGCTCCTCCTACTTTGTTTTGTCAAGGGGACCTGGGTGCTGACCAACACAGTGGGTTCGATCCTTTGGATCCACACTGTTTGCAAAGGCACTTTACTCTAGCAGAGGGAACCTTCCCCTGACATTGTTCCAAGTGTCTTGCATCAGAAGAAGACTCCTTCCACTGGAGGAAAGTGCCTTCCATAGCAGAGCAAATCCACGGGATCTAACCCAATGTGTGACATCAAGGGGAAACAAGGGTAATTTCCAAAAACAATCTGTAAAGTATAATATATATGTGTATTTTTAAAGGCATGACTTTTTAATAAAATAACATGGAAAAAATATCAAAATGTTTGTTTGTGAGCGAAAGGGCACCAATGGAATTGTAAGCTTTGGGGGAGAGTTTCTTGCCAGTGTTAACTTCTTTTTAAAAAATGTATGATAAATATGACAGTCAACAGGAAGTAAATGAAAGATAACAAAAGGAGGCGGGGAAGGAAATGTATGTTAGTCCAATACTTCACTGAATAAGATACGGACTATTTGAAATTGTTTCTTTGTTGTTATACTGCATCAAGTACAGTTCCTGGGAATAATACAGAAATTGCTTTTGTCCTTTTGGTACAGGTAAATGCGTAGGGCTTTTTTTTAAGATGGGGAAGGAAAGAGGGAAGAAACAGAATGGGAGATCTCGGTGGTATAATAGACTGAAGATTAGGAGGTCAAACTGATGGATCAAACGCCAAAGAAAAAGTATTAAGTTACTGTAGTTGGAATGATAGACCCATACATGACATTCAAGCGTACCAGGTAAACAGATGTAGAGGAGAAATGGGATGAAGGGCCCTTCCTCTGCAGGGCACTCAATCAGCAGGACTCCAGCAGGACCCACACACACACACACACAGGGTCCAGCTCACAGTCAGGAGCACAGTTCTTTCAATGTTCCTGATCTTTCTTACTTATCTTACTGTTCTTTTGACTCAAAAGTCTTGAACAGCACAAGATCCACCCCTCTTACAGGCAATCACTGCAGCTAAATATTTAGCAACTGCTAAGGTAGTTTTCCGATCCTCATCTACAAGGAAAAACTGAATGATATTTTTTTGGGAGATAATAAATTTACATAACCTATTAAGAGAGAGGAAAAATACCTTCCTCTCAAAGCAGACTAGATTTCATACTTCAGTCAAATACATTCTAAGGACTCAAGCTGACCAGATGCACATTTACAAACTCGGTCTGAATATGCTATGACCTGCGAATTTGCCCTCCAGTGTGGCTGAGGAAAAAGAGCTTAACCGAGCAAGAATAAATGCTCTTCTATAATGAGGGATCGTTAGGTCTTTTAAGTAGCTTGGAAGGGAACTCCAAACAACATCGGAGAGCATACATACCTCAATAGATCTTTGTTTGGTGTAGTGGTTAGGAACGCGGACTCTAATCTGGGAGAACCGGGTTTGATTCCCCACTCCTCCACAAGCAGCTGCTGGTGTGACTTTGGGTCAGTCACAGTTCCCTCAGAGCTGTTCTGGAAAAAGCAGTTTTCAAAACAGTTCTCTCAGCCCCACCTACCTCTCAGGGTGTCTGTTGTGGGGAGGGGAGGGGAAGAGAAAGGAGATTGCAAGCCGCTCTGAGACTCCAAGTGAAGGGCGGGGTATAAATCCAATCACCTCCTCCTCCTCCTCTTCTTCTTCTGACAAGATTCAGTATTGAGGGTTTTATTTGATTTATGATGTCCACAGTTTTGTCATCAAATCCTAACCACTGGAGTCTATTCTTAACAATCACCTTCCCTGGCTCCATATAAGGGTCTTTCTCAATAAGATTCAAAATCCCCGCAGTGGAGAATTTTTGCTTTAATTTAAAAATGTTCCTGATCTCAGAAATGGAGCTGGGGCATGAATAGTTTTGTTCATACACTGAGGCGCAGTGCTCATGTTGAAGCAAGCGTGCCTGGGGAGGGCAGGCATATCATGCTTGTTCCCCCTCTGCACATGTTGTTGACTCTGTGCTTACAGTCTCACGTTGTTAGCCAAATTGCTCTATTATTTAATAAAGATGGGGAATCATAATTATTAATATGCAATTGGCTTATCTATAGGATCTGACCTGTGTATACCAGAGTTAGAATTCCCAAGAACCCAGGAATAGACACGGAAACTGGGTGGCTAAAATAATGATTTCTTTACTAAACATACAAACAATATTCAAACACTCACACACACACAATATAGAGGGGTTATACAGCCTGGTCCAGATGTGCAGAGGTCCATGGATTGTGGCCTAAACTCAGGGCTTAGGGAT
>NW_015172004.1:1219835-1235926 GCF_001447785.1 Gekko japonicus | reverse complement strand
GGATTTAACAATAGAAGCCAGGTGCTGGGTGGCTAGTTAAATGGATTATCTGGCCACTAATGGTCCTGGCCAGGGTAAACAAAAGGTGGGAGACATCCCTGATTAGCGTCAGGAAGAATCGTTAATAATTTGAATGCTTGATTGGTTTATCCCGGTATCTTGAGGGACAGAGTAGAAAAGACGAGTATTCAGACAAAGAATTAAATAGACTTTAGAAATGTAGATACTTTACCTGCTAGGACTCATTGTTATTCCATAAGCATAATCTCTGCTGGGTGGAGGGGGAAGACTGGAGGCTTGCTCTGTGGTTGCCTGTCACCTGAAAATGGAGACCCCTTTTTCAGAGCTGTGGCTAGCTCTGTGTTTCAGAACCAAGAGTGCCTTCCTTGGCCTGAGTTTTGTGGGTCTCTGGGTCAGGTTAGAAGTGGGGTGCTCTTGCTATTGGGGCTACCCAAGAGTGAAAGGCAGCGCCTCTGGCAACAAAGTATTCAGAGCTGTTTTTTTAAAGCATTGTGTTTCTGAAACCATTATAGCTTTATATTTTCCAACAGGTTTGATTGATTTGATATTGCATACTAGTGAGCCAACAAATGATTATACAATAATTCAATTTCACCATCACTGGTAACAAAATCAGATCTGCTATGATTGAAATTACAAGTAGATGGATAACATGCATAGCATATTATTATAGACAGTTTCATGCTGTGCTGCTGTTATTGAAACAGTCAAAGCAATAAAGGGAAATAATCACAGAGCATATAGCCTGATCTTGAAAGTGGGGAAAGACCATCTATTCTAATTTCATCTCCAGAAGGACCATCCAAGAAACTCACGAAGGATGTGACCTAAGAACAGGGGTCATTTTGTAGAAAAAGAGGTGCTGGAGCTCATTAGCATAACTCATTAGCATAACTTATTTGCATATGCCACACCCCCTGACATCACTGAAAGTCAGAAAGCAACACCCGCCGCTCAGGTTTTGGATTGCTAGCTATTGGGGGGGGGTTTTTTTGGGGGGGGGCGTGCAGATCTGTCCTCGCAGAGGAGGGAGAGCTTGTACCTGAATAAAACTTGGTCTTAAAAGTGCCACTGGACTGTTTTGGACTGGGGGGCCGGGGGGGGGTTCTGCAACTTACCTGGCTGCTTCTTGCTCTGACTGAGGGCTGCTGGGAGCAGGGGGTGGGGCTTGTTGCATGTGCCCACCCCTTGGACTCTTTACTGCTGGAGCTCCACTCCTGTGTGCTCCTGCAGGAAATGACCCCTGCCTAAGAACATAAGAGCCCTGCTGGATCAGACCAATGGTCCATCTAGTCCAGCATCCTGTCTCACACAGTGGCCAGGCAGTTCCTCTGGACGGCCAGCAGCAGGGCATAGAGGCCAAAACCTTCCCCAGTGTTGCCTCCTGGCTCCGGGATTCAGAAAATTAGTGGCTCTGAATGTGGAGGTGACGTTGATACCCGTTTTCTTTTGTTGTCCCCAGTGCCTTGTCTATTGGAGCCATGCTTCCCTCTGAGTGTGGAGGTGCCATTTAGATTTCATAAAGGCTGTAGGTAGGCCAGTCCGCTATACACTAACTGATATGCAGATAATCATGCAGCAGAGGGCATGTGAGATTTAACAATTCCCAACTGCAGAATGAGGACTGCTTGTTTCTGTTATTACTAAGCACTCAAATAGCACAATCTTAGCCCTTCTAAGTCCATCTGCTTCAGATGGCACTGTAATTCTTCCTTGGTAAGTATGAAAAGACAAATGGGGGGGGGGGTTGTCTCCATGCAAGCCTTGTATGTGTGATCCTTTAGTTGTGATGACTGTTTTCTTCTCTCAGCCTCTAGCCTATTCCCAGTTGGAGGCCAAAGAACACTTAGAACATCATCTCTGAAGGATGAATTGTCTTGAACAGGACATGCTCAGGATGGGTCTACATTCCTCCCCAAAATTCCTCCACTTTAAAAGCGGAGGTACATCCTTTTTAAGCGCCAGCGGTCTTGGCGTTCTTTTGTAGTTCCATTGGAGCTGTCTCTTTGATGCATGTTCCACTTGCCCTGAAATGTTTCCCATATGGCATCATTAAAACGTGTTGCTTAAGCATGCTTGAAACCTGAAATTCACTTTGGGTAGCCAGGTGAGGCTACTGAACCTTGCTAAGTTGTCTCTTTTTATACCAGCATATGTTTGGCAATGCATAAATAATATCCTTTGCCACATTGGCACCAAGGGACTGTAACTAAAGTACAATGTCTGATCCATGAAACTTCGAGGGCTGGTATCCGTGGAAAATATAAGAACAGGCATGGAATTTTAAGTCCACCGCAAAAAAAGGAGCTGTTTATATTGTAACCCTTTATTCTGCCCATCTGAAGTACGTGGATGGAATCTTTTGCCTCAGGTTTTGGAGCAAAATGAACAGCTTTTAAGTTATCTGTGTTATGGCTCCTACAAGTGAATGCTTTGCTGGGAATTACAGATATCACACATCAATGTAAGTATTCACTAGGGATGAGCTGATCTGGTCCCAGCCTTGAAAAATGTATTCATTTCATTGGAGAGAGGAAAAATCAGCCTGAGGAAAGAGAAGCTGGTGTGAAAATGGAGTCATTGGTTCATTTCTCACAAGGGAGAAACAAAACTGAAAGATATCTTTGAATCAAAGACAGTTTTCAAAATTCGGTCTCCCCCTAACAAGCTACCTGCTGGGCTACAGCTTCTTGCAAGTCCCTTTTAATAGAAACTAATTGCCTTTCAGAAGAATTTCTCAGCATGGTTTGCAGGTCAGAAGAGAAGCCATCAATGTGTTTGGTTGTGGGGGTGGTGTCATGTCATGTGACACACAGTACACTGCTATGAGCCATCACTGAGCACCTCAAGTTGTGCTACTAAGGAACCTTGAATTGTTGATGACTAGAATTTAAAAGCACAAGATCCCTGCTACTTGTGGAAGACTTGTGCTTGACAACATCTTTGTGTAGAAGGAAAGTGGTCAGCAGGGGACACATTGGGGTAAACCAGCTTCAGTAGTTAAGATACTTCTGGTACCCTTGGGATCGGGGGCCCCCATTATCATGGCAATGAGTGGCCCCCCCTCAGCATTCTTACTATATGTTGCCATCCTACTCAAATTAGATGGGCTGGTCATCATCCTTAAACTTCGGAGGGACATCACCCAAACACACAGGGATACATGGATGTCCACTCCACTCTGTTTCCATTCCAGTCTATGTACCATGAACCTGATGAAGAGGTTGCTGCAGCATCTCGTTGTAGTTCCAAGAGTGCCTTGGACCCATAACCTGATGATACTGATATTCTCTACAGAGAACCAATTTTAAGAATGGCAAAAACCCTTGAAATTGATGTTGATGAAACTGAGGACAGAATTTGAGCGATCTCTACTCTGATACTCCAGGGATAGTTGCATTCCTGATTCTGGAAGGTCTCTCTGACCTCACAGCTCCAATCCGTCAGAAACCAACCTCCATTCAAGCCACACCATGTAAAATTGAAAGTTTATACAGAGTAAAGCTCTGTGAATTTCTGTCCACACACCCACCACCGTCTTCATTAGTAACGGCCCAGCCAGCATTCTTCCCCAGCCACCAGGGAAAGTCGCCATCTGGATGCTTTGGGGAAAACGTTTTATGCTTCCTACGCTCTCAATTTTCAAGTAGCAAACTATCAAATGGTTATGGGAGGCTACCAACTTTTCCTCTGGGAGAGTCTTTCCCAGTATCTGGACCAATTGTCTGATGAATCCGAGTTCCTGGCTAAATTTATCCAGTTTGAGGCAATTAAACACTGGAAACAGCAGATTAATGTGGGCAGGCATGCCGCTGATGTATCAGCCAAATCGATAGCTTCTGCCATAGTCCTCAGGAGGCACTCATGGCTACACAACACTGCTCTCCCTCTGGAGACACACTGTAAAGTTGAGGATCTCTCTTTTGAGGAATCTACTCATTTTTCCCAGTCCACGGATGAGTTCCTCTCCACTATGAAGAGAAATTGCCAGACAGCCAGATCGCTGTACGTTTTTTCCCTCAGCCCCAGCTCAAAGGCAGCGTTTCTCCCAAAGGCAACACGGCTTTGCTACCCCTATCTACAGGGGTCAGAGACAGCAACACCAGCCATCGTTCTCAACACCCTTTCCAGTCATCCCCCTTCTCAAAGAGAAAGGGCACCCCACAGCCAAGGCCCACTCAACAGAACCCCAAGAGGGATCAGGGCTAACAACCAGCAAAGTTCTGACTGTCTGCCCCAGTAGTTGTAGATGTCTCCTGTTTTAAGGATAGGCTGCCACAATTTGAAGAGCCTTGGTGCCAGATTAGTTCTGATAGTTGGGTTTTGTCTATAGTTCAGGAAGGTTACAGGTGAAGGGTGGGGTAAAAATCCAATCTCCTCCTTCTCCTCTCCTCCTCCTTCTTCTTCTTCTTCCCCACTAATAATTTCATGACTATGAATATATCCTGAATCAGAATATTGTGTCTTCAGGGCTTGTGCCAAGTTACCTTTAAAATGCATGTTTTAACTTTTATTAAATTTAAAGAAGAACATACAAATAACGTTTGTCATAGTCATACAGTATTTTGAATTATGAAATACCAGTATAGTTATAACAATAAGGAAAGGGTAATACAAAGAGACGTGAAGATAACCACCATGTAACTAGAATTATGCAAACAGATTACAGCTGTAACAAATCAATACAGGAGAGGGGTTTTGGAACATTGTCTATCGATACCATGTAGTCTGTGAAAGCCAAATTGCTGGAAAACGAGAACTTTGTTCTAAGTTGTCAATCTGGGTGTTATGATAAGATATTTTTTGCATTACATAAAATTTCCATATTTTTTCAAAACCATAATGAAATAGATGGAGGTGTTTTTTTCCTTCCATTTGGTTGCAATTGTTCCTCTGGCAGCCGCTAATAAAAATTCAATGTTTTTGTAGACCAGTGTAGTTTACATTCTTTCCATAGCAATAACAATATTAATTCTGGTCTGCCCCTTAGCATTTTTAAAAATCTCAAGGGAAATGTGTCTTTCTCAAACAACACTTCAGAAATTTTACAATCGCTTTTCCTTGTGGTCTCCACCCATTGTTCCTTCTAGAGATTGCATAGCAGACCTCCAGTGCTCCATTCGTCATATTCGAAATTTCATTAACCTTCTCCAGTTTCTCTGTAGACCCAATCGCTTTCGAGGTTATTAAGGAATGTGGAGGGGATAGGGTTCTGTTCTGTGCTGGAATACAGCCCATATGACTAAAGGTGGCATTTCACTAGATCTGAGGCTTGCATTTTTGCCTCCTTTTTCTTTCTAGATGGGCTGCAGTGGCTCAAGTGGTTAAGACGCTGAACTGTAGACTGGAAGGTCTGTAGTTCGGCAGTTTGAGACCCGAGTGCTGCATGACGAAGTGAGCTCCCGTCTCTGGCCCCAGCTCCTGCCAACCTAGCAGTTCGAAAGCAAGAAATTGCAGGTAGATAAATAGGTACCACTTCAGTGGGAAGGTAGCAGCATTCCATGCGCTTCAGCATCTTGTCATGCTGGCCTCATGACCACAGAAACGTCTTTGGAGAGCGCTGGCTCTTCGGCTTGGAAACGGAGATGAGCACCGCATCCCTAGACTCAGATCCGACTGGCTTTCGAGCAAGGGAAACCTTTACCTTCTTTCTGGTACTTCCAGGTGGAAATACTTTCCAAGTGCTGGTGAAGCCTTTTGTTTGTTTTTGCATTTTGCATCCAGTCCGCTGAAAATAAACAGGGTTTGTTTTCTATTATCTGACCAAGGTTACTTTTCCTGCAGTTTAATAATTAACTCCTTCCCCCACAAGGCTCTTTTATCCAACCCCATTTGGAATAAAAGAACTAGTCTTGGGGGGATTTCGTTGCTTCTCTGTTTCAAGAAGTCATCCGTAATTACTAATCACCATCCATTTAAGCAAACCAACCACACGATTTTGCATAAAATGTGCGGTGACTTTCAAAGGTGAAAAGTTGTCGCAAATGAATTATTCACAGGGAGAAAGAAGACCAGAGGCGAGGAACACCAATCTCTGTGACACGAGTTCAGACTTCATTAGTTGGCTGTCTTCACCTAGAGCAGTCACCGGCCAGCAAGTCTCTTTGCCTGAACTTTTTAGCATTGGCATCGTTCTCTTCTTCCGTCTGCCTGTTTCCACATTACCGAGAACGGCAAAACATGGTCTTGGGGAATCCCCCCCCCCCTGGAATATTGTATTGTTCTGTCATGCTGGAGCTTCTGGCCTGCCAACTCTAGCACAGGAATCATTAATCAACTTCAGCAGTCGCTTCCTGTAAATGATTGAATGCAACCTGGACAAAAATCTGATTAATGATACTTAGGACTGTGCATGTGTTTTAGCGCTCTAAAGCATGTAAAGCAAAACGTGTCCTCTTTAGTGCTAAAGAAACCCCTGATGATAAATCTTTCAGGGGAGAAACTGGAAATTATCTTGATAACCCTCTTCTCTCTGTAGCATGACTTGTGAGTCTGCTTGAGTTAAGCCAAGTTCAAATGAACAGCAGAGAAGGTCATTTTAAAAACTGGGATTCTGCTCCTGAACTTCAGTCTGCAGGTGTGAAAGAACATGGTTGAATGTTTCTGCCTCTTTTTTGTAGAAAATCCCTTCACATATACAGTGGAAGTCTAAGATAGAGCTTTCTCCCCTCAGGTCCATTTTTCTATGTGTACGAAATCCTTTATATAAAAGAATATTCAGTTGTATGACTTGCACCACCACCCATTCCTGCAGTACGAACTGGTAAAGTCTGGAAACAACTTTCCCACCTTGTCTGGCCTATGAGTACATATGAATTATGCCTTAAAATAAACTCCAGGTAGTGAGTGGCCTGAAATAATAATTCTAGTGTAATTTTTGTTACAGTAGGGGTTGGCTTCCGGCTCTCTCTTTGGCTGCGATCACACACTCTAAATAATCCACTTTCAGTCCACTTTCCAACTGGATTTTACTTGTGTGAACTGTCAAAATCCAGTTGGAAAGTGCATTGAAAGTGGATTATTAGTGTGTGTGACCGCAGCCGTACTTCCTGATTCACCTTATGGCTCAGATACTTCAGGGATGGCAAAGTAGTAAATACATTTTTTTTCCCTTCCCACCATCTTCAGCAGAGAGGGAAGTGAAAAGGAGTTGTATTTGGGGTGGGGGGTGAAATTACTTTTGCCAGAAGTTCAGGAAGGGGGCTTCCTCCCTCCCTCTATTGCTTTGCTGACATTTTCTCCTAAGTACTATATATAAAAATATTAAAAACTGTAACTTTCATGAACAGTGTCATTGATGAACAAGGGAAATCTTTATAAATGTTTAAGGAAGGTTCAGGATCTTGTTCAGTTAATGTTTCGGAAAGACTCTGAACTGGAAATTTCCTTTTGTGCCTCTTCCATATCATGAGGACATTCTTACAAACAGCTTAACTGATACTACTGCCTTTGCTTAGGTAGCACTATAATCTTCGTTACAAGGACAATCTTCATTGTCCTGTTTCGAGTTTTCCCTGCCCTTAATACCCTCTTCCAAACCTGATATATTGTGAATCGTTTTTGGAAGGAGCACAGTGCTACCATTTAGGCATGCCATGCGGAAAGAATACTGCACATTTCCCTACTCCAAAGATCTCATCCACATTAGTGCCGTTTCCCCACTGTGAGTCCCTCGTAGGTGCCATTTTTTTAAAAAAAATCCTACCTTGCCATGGCCGGGCTTTTTGTAGGCTGCTTTTTTAAACTAGTAATTCCCATAACTCTATAGTGATCAATTGCCACTTACTATTTCAAATTGTATTAGAACCTGTAATACTTGTGTAAAAAGGGGAGGGGATTGGCAACCATGAAAGGGGTTGGCACCACAGCAACCATAAAGACCACACCCGAAGAGCCAGAGATCATTTCGTGGGGGGGGAACGCGGGGGATTGCAGTTCCCCCGGGTGAGGTACGGGGGCGGGCCACATGACGAAGCCCCGCCCCCTGCTTCCAGCCGCCCCGCTTCCGGCCCTCATTCAGCCAGGAGGAGGCAGGAGAAGAGGGAGGGTAAGTTGCTTCCTCCCTGCCTCTCGCCACCCCTGCCTGCCTGGGGCCAGGGAGGGCCTTTGCGGGGCTTCCTTGCACTCCCGCCGGTCTTGCAGGTCCACCACCGGGCCCCTCATGGGGCTCGGCAGTGGAGCTGCAAGGCCGGTGCCGGTGGCCGGGACCGTTGGGGGCGGGGTGTGTGGCCTTATGACACACTTCCGGTGATGTCAGGGGGGGTGGCATATGCTAATGAATTATGCTAATGAGTTCCCCTAGCTCTTTTTCTATGAAACAACCCCTGCAAAGAGCCAATGTAGATTCACCGTGGAAAGGAAAGTATAGAAAACTCAGCCAGGTGGCAACTCCACCACCAGCACAGTGGAAGTGAAAGCAACATGCAGACTCCTTGCCACGTGGAAGCCACCTGAGTCACATTTCTGCAAATGCATCACAGGCATTTCATACAACTCCAGATGGTTCTTCAGGCTTCCTGAAAGACTTAAACCTAACCGTGAATGTGTAAGGAGCACTCTTCATCCAGAAGAAGTTGAAGAGGAGGGGCAGCTGTGGTCTTTGTTCTTTTACCCGTGGCAAGCATAAAATAAAGGCACACTGTTCGATTTTGTTCTTGTACAAGTAAGTCATCCTTGGTGTATGGCGTTTAGGGGGTGGAGCAAGACAGGCAGTCTTAGGGGACAATGGGGATTGTAGCACCACCACTGGGGGGTGGGTTAGCAAAATCCAGCACCAAGGCAATGAGGTATCTCCATGAAACAGCAACATGTTTTTATTACTGCCAGTAGACATCAGAATGTGATACAAGAGTCCTCTCAAGACTTTATTGACATGAGCAGATGTCTTTTATCACATCCTATAGCGATTGTTGATCTCCAGCCAAACATTTTGTAAATTACCAGAGTCCTTCAAAATGTGCACATACCTTTGTTACTTTTTTTAAAGCAAGAAAACCTTAAGGGGAGGTCAGTAGAAGCTGAGATGCAAAGTACTACCTGTTTTTTGTTTTTTTAATATATGACATATAAAAATGAAGAAAGTGCCACTCATGCAAGGAGAAGATTGCACTGCCTCCTCTTATCGCAACAAAGTGAGATTAAAATTATCAGCCATTTTCTGCTCCATATTTCCAACATAGATAGTATACAATTACTCCCTTCATTTCTCTGAGCTTTTGCATATTTCGTTTTGAGCTGCTTTTCATGCTGATACGCCTTTCACCCGCTAAATGTCTGCTCAATTATTTGAAGGGAGATATTTTGGATTCTGATTATCTTTGCACACAATCGGGAACTGGTTCCTCCCTCTGTAAAGCAAATCCCCCTTTAAAGAGGAAAATAATAGGCAACGTTCAGGGAGCTCGCGGGAGAGCGCTACCTTCTTCCAAGTGAGTCAAAAATGAAAGAAGCATTGGTTGCTGTCGAGCAACTGATTGAGCCATGCCCACCATCCACATCAGGATACTCACCTCAGCTTCACTGAACTGGATGGGTGTGTCTTTGAATGGGAACCAAGACGTATGTCCACATCTGTGACTGGCTACGTGGCTATAGATGAATTGCCCTGACCTGGATGGCCCAAATCAGCCCACCCTAGCTAGATGTCAGGAGCTAAGCAGGGTCAGCCCTGGTTAACATTTCGATGGGAGACCACCAAGTAAGTCCGAGGTTGCTATGCAGAGGCAGGTGGAGCTATGCAGAGGCACTTTCCACCACCACCAAAGCTGAGATGGACCCATTTTCCCTGGAAGGGTTCACATCTAAACTTCGTGGTAGTTATACTTTTGCTGTTGGCATAACAACTGGGAACTTAAAATCTAATTCTACCACCGTGTGTATTGCTGCTGAAACCTAAATATTCTGGTTGAAGACATTGAGTAATATGGTGTATTGCTGCTGAAACCTAAATATTCTGTTTGAAGACATTGAGTAATATTCTATGAAACATCTGTGGAAGGCAAAAGGTGGCACTTATGAGCAGAGGTCCATCAGTGGCTATTAGCCACAAGGTATAGATAGGGGCTCTGGGGCAAGTGATGCTCTGTCCTCTTGGTGCTTGGGGGGGGCAACAGTGGGAGGGCTTCTAATGTCCTGGCCCCACTGGTGGAACTCCTGATGGCACCTGGTATTTTTGGCCACTGTGTGACACTGAGTGTTGGACTAGATGGGCCTTTGGCCTGATCCAACATTGGCGTCTCTTATGTTCTTATGAAGGTGGCTGTTTTCCCACCTCCCCCTAGCAGACATCTGGAGCGCCTAGAAATCTGTTGCTGAGGGTTGGGCCCAACAAGAAAAAAATGCCATGTGGAACAAAGGTCTGCAGAGCAAGCAGTCCCTTCGACATGAGTGGCAGGATCACCTAATTCCCCCTTCTCGTTGTAGGTCATCCATTGCTGCAAGGGCATTTTGTCCAGGGGATCCTCCCAACCCTCAGCACCAGATTTTCAAGTATAAAATATTTTCAGGAGTGGAGAAGGTGGGGATAATCCATCTCCACAAGCTTCTAGCAACAGCACATTGTAGGATTTGACCCCTACGTTTATCTTTGTGAGTATCAGAAAACACTCGTGTATTATAGATAACACTATTGGACCACCAATACTATAATACAGGCATCAATATTATATCTGCTTTCAGCGGATGAGCATTTTCAGGCCTTTATAGAAGAAAAAATAGTTATTCACAGCAAGGAGTGGTGAAAATAACTGCTTTGCAGTTATGCAAACCTAGGGAAAATGACAACTGATGTACAGGTCTTGTTGGCCTGCTAACTGCTTTGCAGTTATGCAAACCTAGGGGAAATGACAACTGATGTAATACCAACAACAGGTCTTGTTGGCCTGATAGATCAAGTGCACTTTGTCCCACTGTCCTTCCAAGAAGCTCATGGTTCTCCCTTCCCTATTTTATCCTCACAACAACCCTGTGAGACAGCGAATGCTAAGAGTCTGTGACTGTTCCAAGGTCACCCGGCAAGTTTAATGGCAAAGTGGGGATTCAACCCACAGTCTTCCAGATCCTAGTGCAGTGTCCTAATCACTACACTGTGCTGGGGCTCTCACTTGGTCTAAGGCCAGTGAAAAGTGTGAAAATCCCCAGTGTTGCTTCAATGTTCTAAATATTGAACGATGTATGGGAGGGCCATAATTCAGTGGTAGACCAGACACTATGCATGCAGGAATTCCTGAGTCTGATCCGAATAATAATAATAATAATAAAAGATGGCGGGGCTGAAAGAGCTCTTTCCAGAACTGCCCTTGAGAGAATAACTCTGACAGAACTATGGCTTTCCCAAGGTCATCCAGCAGCAGCAAGTGGAGGAGTGGGGAATCAAACCAGGTTCTCCCAGATTAGAGTCCACGCACTTAACTACTACACCAAACTGGCCACCAAACTAAGTATCGCTAACTAAAAGGTCTACACACAGAAGAACCTCGCTAAAGACCTTTGGGAGCCGCTCATGGTGAGAGTAAGTAATACTGTATTGGGGGGTGGACCAGTGAGAGTCTTGGCAAAGACTGCTTTGCATGAGTTAGAAATTTGAATTTTTCATCACTTGTGCATCCTTCTCTCTACATTTTTTGAACCTCTTGTTGGAAGAGATGTGGTCAGAGGAAGACATTCAGGCTGTAACCTCCCTTTGCTCTGCTTGATGCCCATTACAGGGGAAACTCGGCTCTTTGGTTTTAATAAAAGGCTAATAGTGAAATTGGGCAATTAGCTGTGTGATGAGCTAATCTCCGTTCTCATTCTCCGTAATCAATATACTCTAAATATACAATTCCTCTAAAAATCTATAATTGAGGAACATTATGCTAGTTTAAAAAATTTCAAGGGTCTAATTTGCTTTCCATTACTTGCACTGGGGTATTTAACTACTTCCTGTCTCTGATGTTGTTCACATAGAACTTACTGGTTCTATTTCTCTTGTTTATATACTTCCCATCCAAAAGGAAAAACAGCAAATATGTTTATTCATACAGATGAGCTAGCTTGGAAATTCAAGGGCAGCCCCATAGCTGAATTACTACTGAGATTTTGCACAAAGATGCATGTAATACAGGCCAGTGGTCTACATCACCAGTCCTCAACACAGTGCCTCCCTGTATGTTTAATGACACTACTTGCATCTTGGGTTTTGAGGATACAATCCAAAGGGATTGAATGGAACCAAAAACACAGGGACCTTCAGTTCACTTCTTAACAAAATGCAAATCTTCCCCTTTCTTTGGATATTGAAACCAAACAGCATCTCCTCCCAAATGTATAGTTGACTCTGTCCTATGGTGGCCATTTTGTGGTGGTACCCGTTGCCCCTTTCTCAAAATTCCAAAAGTGCTTCAGGCTCCACAAGGTTGGCTATGGCGATTCTACAGCTTTACTGGACAACAAGACTGTTGTTGAGTGTACGTGATAGACAATCAAGGATGGGTTTGAGATAAGATATTTTAGGTTTTCCCTCTTTATTTGCAAGCAAAAAGATCACATCCAGTGCTCCAGTCTTCCTAGCCCAGCTAAGGAAATACTTCTCAATCTCATCTTGCAAGCTTGGTCTTTAAGCGAGAAAAAATACAAAAGCAAAGTGAAGTTGTCACTTCAAGCAGCAGTTGGGGGTACCACTTCCTGCCCTCCATTCTAATTTGGTCTGTCATACTTCAGACAGCCATTTTAACTGTATTTTCAGTGCTTTAGCTTGTGAAGTAAATTTCTGTCACTAAAATAGTTTTCAAAACTATTGTTTTAAATGTTAGAATGGTAATTAGTTAACTAATTATTGTATGGCACTGTGTGTAGAATAGGCAGGAGATCCTAAGATTGTCTGGCGGCCAGAAGTTCTAGCTCTTTTATCATTATGCACCACTGGGTAGCAAGCTAGACTTGTTTTTAAGGCAAGAGACATTTCAGAGGTGGTTTCCCATCGCCTGCCTCTGTGTGACAACCCTGCTATTCCTTGGAGGTCGCCCTTCCAAATACTAGCCAAAGCCAACCCTGCTTAGCTTCCGAGATCTGACGAGATCAGGCTAGTCTGAGCTATCCAGGTCAGGGCGTTAGAGTGGTAGATTGATCCAAATGGATTTCCATCTTGTGAATACTGAAAAGCTGGATTCAGGTCCCATGGCACCTTAGAGACAATCAAGATTTTGGGGGTATAAGCTTTCAAGTATCGAAGCTCCCTTTGACTCTCAAAAGCTTACATCCCCCAAAATCTTGCTAGTCTTGAAGGTGCCACGGGACTCGAATCTAAGACTTCCACTGCAGACCAAAACAGCTGTCCTCTGAAACAAAAAGACCAAAAAAACACTTTTAAAAGAATGAGAAAGTCCCTGCCCCAGGCCGTATAACCATTTTTCAATTTGTTCAGGCAAAAGGTTAAATATATGTTATCTGAAGAGCTAGTCAGGAATTAAGAGCTCCTGCCAAGGCTTCTAAAGAATGTTCATACCAGACAGAAGAGTCAGTATTTTCAGTCAGCTCTGACAGTTGCCTGTTACTGAACAGTATGTTAGTGGCTGAGCCAGATCACTGAATTTTATAGACAACATCTCAAGTAAACGCTTTTGAAATTAAATATGCATTTATAAGAAATCATTGCCGCTCATTTTTTTAAAAAAAAATTAAGTGAGCAGTTTGTAATTTTATATTTAACCCGGGCACTGGAACTAAGGGCAAGCTCAAGGCTTAGGACTTCCTTTCCTAAAGACACCCCCACCACCACCACTCACACACCTTCGCTTAAGCAAAAAACCTGTATTTATTACAACAGGGGAAATAACATTTTGCACGCAGGGTATGGTATCCCCCACCCCAAAACGCCTTTCCCTTTCCTTTGCTGTTCCAAGTTCTTTGGAGAGAGAGAAGAATGCAATAAATACACCAGCGTGACTTTCAGTTCAATGTCATCACTGACTATAACTAGGCTTTTGTTGTTCAGTCGTACAGTCGAGTCCGACTTCGCAACCCTATGGACCACATCACACCGTCTGCTGGACCCTGCTCAATTTCATGTTCGCTGCATCGATAACACTGTCTAACCATCTCATCCTTTGCCTGTCCCCGTCTTCTTTGACCTTCAGTCTTTCCCAGCATCAGGGTCTTCTCCAGTGAGTGCTTCCTTCTCGTTTGGTGGCCAAAGTATGTGAGCTTCAGCTTCAGTATCTGGCCTTCCAGGGAACAGTCAGGGTTGATTTCTTTTAGGATCGACTGATTTGATCTCCTTGCAGTCCAGGGGACTCTCAAGAGTCTTCTCCAGCACCATAATTCAAAAGCTTCCATTCTTCGGTGCTTGGCTGGCACATGCAAATTGTGAAAAACAGCACAGTTGCTACCAACAGACTCCATACATTCCCCAGGTAGGCAGAAAAATACAATTGTGTAAATTAACCAAAGGAAAATGATCCAACAAAAATGGCTTGATGAGGACTGAATACGCTGCAGGAGGCATGTAATGTTGATAGTTAGTGAAGGGGGAGAAAGTGGTAGGAAGGGGAAATTCATCTGCACAAGTCCCTGAAAGTTTATGGAATCCTGGAGCAGGGAAGTCTTGGGACTGCACAGATTTCCAGAACATCCCCTATCCTAGAATGTCTCCCAGGCCCCATCTTGTTTCTATTCTACAAGGAGGAGGAGGAGGAGGAGGAGGAGATTGGATTTATACCCTGCCCTTCATTCGGAGTCTCAGAGCGGCTTACAGAGTCATTTCCCTTCCCCTCCCCACAACAGACACCCTGTGAGGCTGAGAGAGCTCTGAGAGAACTGTCTGTGAGAGAACAGCTCTGACAGAACTATGGCTTGCCCAAGGTCATCCAGCAGCTGCAAGTGGAAGAGTAGGGAATCAAACCCAGTTCTTCCAGATTAGAGTCTGCGCATTTAACCACTACACCAAACTGGATGATTTACTTGATTTTAATACCAGGAGGGCGCTAGTGCTGTTGTTGATGTTAATAAGACCAGTCTTCTTAGGACTCAGTTTCTTATTTGCCAGTCAAATGTGTTTTAGGTGTTCAGTTAGGCATGCCAGCCTCCAGGTGGGACCTGGGGAACCCCTGGAATTACAGCTCATCTCCAGACTACATAGAGATCAGTTCCCCTGGAGAAAATGGATGCTTTTAGGGTGGGCTCCATGGTATTGTAGCCCACTGAGGTTTCTGTCCTCCCCTGGCTCTATCCCCAAATCTCCAGGAGTTTCCCAACCTGGATCTGGCAACCCTACGTGCCCCCATCCCCTACCAGTGGCCAGGGAGGACCCTATCAGCCCTATGTTCTTTAGATACGTGCACACAACCTATGAGGGCAAGGACAGGTTCTCTATTAGGGTCGCTAAAACAACAGAGAAGTCAAATAGCCAGGCTACAAGGAGCTGGAAAGAAAGACACATGGCACCAGCAAAGTCCACGCAAAAGCTAATCTGGCCCTGCAGCTCCATAGCTTCTTGGAGTGCCAGTGGAACCAATCTGGTCACATGGTAGAACAAGGTCTTTCATCAGAGTTGATTGTAAGAGCCAGAAGACCCTTTGCTTTAAGATGGGCATGCCACTTTGTAACTGGGTGGTTAAAAGTGCTATCAAGTTGCAGCTGACTTATGGCAGCCACATAGGGGTTTTCATGGAAAAATACGAACCGAGGGGGTTTGCCAATGCCTGCCTCCATGTAGCAACCCTAGACTTCCTTGGTGGTTCTCCATACCAACCAGGGCAAAAACTGCTGAGTTTCCAAGATCTAAAGAAATTGGGAATAGCCTCGGCTATCCAGGTCAGGGCTTTGTATTGAATTACTTTAAATTTTGCCAGACAGGTTTGCATGGGGTTTCTCAAAACCATGCGTGAGCAGAAATGCTGCTGATCCAAACAGATCAGCAGTCCTTAATGTTGCTAAAAACTGGCTAGATGAGCACCAAATGGTAAAACAACACAGCATTGGTTTATGATTGATCTATATCATTTATAATTTATTTTAACTGTCTAAACAATTGCCTGCAAAAAAAAGAAAGCTGAAGCAGGAGGGGGAAGGCAAAGGAAGCCACGTGTCACTGT
>NW_015172004.1:1217714-1219788 GCF_001447785.1 Gekko japonicus | reverse complement strand
GCAGGTTTGAGAAGGGGACACTTTCAGGAAAGCTGGGTGCCAATGAAATGGCACCACAAGAGATGGGTGGCAATTCGGCGGGGGCCAAGAAGTGCAAACACCCAGGGCATTTTCCCCCCTTTAAAATGCTAACAAGCAGGGAGCCAGGTTTCAAATAGTGAAACTGAGTGGAGGTTGAAGGGTTAAATCCCCTCTTCTCTGCACAACTGCAAGACAAATCGAGGCTGCAATTTTCAGTTTATCTATGCAGTGAGATGGTGATCTCCAACTCATCTTTTGAACCTTAGATCCCCAGCATCCCAAACATCTACATCAAAATATCCAACGTTGAACTAGAAATGACTGTATTGCTTCACTGTTTACATATACAGGTGAAGCATGTTATTCATATCATGATCTCACAAGTTACTTTA
This sequence comes from Gekko japonicus, assembly GCF_001447785.1. Classification (NCBI taxonomy): domain Eukaryota; kingdom Metazoa; phylum Chordata; class Lepidosauria; order Squamata; family Gekkonidae; genus Gekko; species Gekko japonicus. The sequence continues at coordinate 1,219,375 of NW_015172004.1, read as the reverse complement.
ACATGTGGGGTATCTGCTGCTCACGTTAAAAAGGGAAAAGTTGTAGCCTGGAGCACAGATTGTTCAGACTCAGGAGAGAGTTAACCTTGGGCTCTGAGGCAGAAGGTTTAGTGCTGTCTCAGTGACAAATATAATTGGAACAACGGCTTTCTTAATAAGACCCTGGAAGGAACGGCTTAACCAAGCACCTGAAACAACCAGTAAAAACATTTTCTGCTGTAGTCTTTTTGATGGACAACAGAAGCTGACACTATAAAAGGTTATATTTTAAAGAGTCAGTATGCCTGAGTGACATTGTGACTAGATAATATTTTTAGGTTTTTACTAATTGTAAAGCTCAGTGGTTGCTATAAAGAAGAAGAAGAGGAGATTGGATTTATACCCCGCCCTTCACTACCCAAAGGTGTCTCAGAGCGGCTTACAAACTCCTTTCCCTTCCCCTCCCCACAACAGACACCCTGTGAGGTGGGTGGGGCTGAGAGAACTCTGACACAAACTGCTCTTTTTCAAGGACAGCTGTGCCAGAGCTTGTGACTGACCCAAGGTCACATCAGGGGTGGGGCTGAGAGAGCTCTGAGAGAAACTGCTCTTTTTCAAGGACAGCTGTGCCAGAGCTTGTGACTGACCCAAGGTCACATCAGCAGGTGCGAGTGAAGGAGTGGGGAATCAAACCCGATTCACCCAGATTAGAGTCCTCACACTTAACCACTACACCAAACTGGCTTTCCCTCAGACAAGAAAAACAATGTTTTGTATGGACAAATTTGCTTCTGTTTTCATTGAATCCTTTTGGAACCATTAAAGGCTTGGGTTTGCTATCCCTTTAAGAACATAAGAAAATGCAGGATGAAATAGTTAAAGAATGTATGGTTAGATGGATGCAAAATGTGGGTCATAACATCAATCTGTCACAGTGGAGTAAAGTATGGAAAGTGAGTGTTAAGTTGACTAAATCTATTACATTCAAAGAAAACTAACCTCATTTAGGTTGGCTAAAATGTATAAAAATTTGAGTAATATATGTTGGAAATGTAACAACCATATTGGGTCATACTACCATATGTGGTGGACATGTAAAAAGGTTCATAAATTTTGGATTGAAGTTCATACTTTCTTACAGTCAATCTTGAATATCACAATACACTTTAAGCCAGAAATATTTTTGTTAGACTGTTTACCAGATGAGTTAGATAAGAATTATAGATATCTCATTTTACATGTTATAACTGCTGCCAGAATCTTATTTGCAATGGCATGGAGAACACCAAAGATTCCAACACTACATGAGTTGATATTGAAAATTATGGAATGTGCTGAAATGGATAAGTTGACAAACATATTAAAAGGAAAAATGGAAGAAGAATTTATGATACCTTGAAGGGCGTTTTATGACTGGTTATAACTCAAGCACTGAGAGAATATGATTAAGTGAAGAATACTAAGAATGACTGATGAAATAGTTGTGAAATCGTAATGAGAAGACATGCATGTAAAATGCTAAATTGGAATTTTGTATATTTCTGTCTAATTTCTTTCCTTCCCTCTTTTCCCCTTTCCTCTTTTCTTTATATAAACTAATAAAATTCTTTTTAAAAACAGAGAGAGAACATAAGAACATAAGAGAAGCCATGTTGGATCAGACCAATGGTCCATCCAGTCCA
>NW_015172004.1:1201016-1217151 GCF_001447785.1 Gekko japonicus | reverse complement strand
GGGGGAACATGGGGGATCGCAGTTCCCCCGGGTGAGGTGTGGGGGGGGGCGGGGCACACGACGAAGCCACACACCCCGCTTCCGGCCGCCCCGCTTCTGGCCCTCATTCAGCCAGGAGGAGGCAGGAGAAGAGGGAGGGTAAGTTGCTTCCTCCCCGCCTCTCCCTACCTCTGCCTGCCTGTGGCCAGGGAGGGCCTTGGTTGGGGCTTCCTTGCACTCCCGCCGGCCTTGCAGGTCCACCGCCGGGCCTTATGATGTCAGGGGGTGTGGCATATGCTAATGAGTTATGCTAATGAGTTCCCTTAGCTCTTTTTCTACGAAAAGACCCCTGCATCAATGTATATTTATAGTTAGGATTTTTGGCTCCAGTGTGCATTACTTTGCACTTGCCCACGTTGAACCTCATTTGCCACATTGATACCCATTCGCCCAACAATAACAGATCTTTCTGGTGTGCCTCACAGTCCTCCCTACTTTTACTCCAGTGTTGGAGAAAATTTTAATCTTTTCCTGTTTCTTACGGTATTTCTTTATTGACCCTTGTGTATTATTCCTCTGACTATTTAGTATTCCTGTATAAACGATATTGCTTTTAGAGGACAAGCCAGAGAAGGCAAGTGAGTAGGATGAAGGGGTAAAAAGGATAATTTGACATTAGTATGTAATGAATAGACTGGCTCTAAATTCAGAGAACCTCACTTGTCAATATATATAGTTTAAGTATATTAACTGGTGTACCTGCATGGGCTTAATAGCAAAAAAATATATGTTAGGAAAACAGCGCCAAGCCTGAGCAATACAGCTGTGGCCCATGTGAGAGTGTCTCTTCTGTGGTGAAGAATGAATGCTAAATTGTAAGGAGGAAAATGCATGAGCTAATGAGGAGGAGGAAATTGAATTATATTTTCCATTTGCCTGGTGACACGTTGACGAAGTTCCACATCCATTACCCCTTCAATCTATATTCCACCAATGCTGCTTCCTTGGCGGTCAGGAAGGCAGACTGGAGAAAACAGGATCTGATATCTATTCTAATTTTTCAGGAAATGCAGCAATTTTTGAGCCATAAAAATTGATTTTTTCCATTTCTTGAGTGCTTTGCCACTTCGGATGCCAAACTGGAACAGAAAATTGGTAATGTCTAAATGATCAGTTGATGATTTGAGCATTACAGATGGGTGGAACTGAAAGTCTGAAGGTCTTTAAGTACTCAACAGGGGTTCAGCATACATGGAAATGCATATGCTAATAAAATTGGGGCTCTAAATTAAAAATGAGAAAGAGGACACTTTCCCAGAAGTAATCCCCACTGAGTAGACTTCAATAGGATTCTGAATAGACCTACTTAGGGTGGCACTGTGAAAATCCTTACTAAGTCCTTAAACATCACAGGTAACTAATTTAACTAATAGACAACCTGAGAACTCTTTCATGTCTAGAATCCCAAAAAGAGTTTTCCAAAAGTGTGATTATGGGTGCCACCTAGTGGCCGAAGTTTGCAGGAAATAAGAAATTGAAAGATTTGCATGGGATGCTTGTTTGTTTATATAGAAGAAATGTGATCAGGTGATGTTTTCAGTTAGAGCCTGGATTGAAGAACATGTTTTAAAAATATTAGGTAGATTGGAATAAGGATTGTTTACATGATGGGACTGGGGACAGCCCATTATGTAAACTAGAATGGTTAACCTGTAGTGATATAATAGAAACATCAATAGTAGCTTTGATCTTGTTCAGCCCTTGCAGACACTACTCCTTTGCACCGACCCCTTCAAATGTCACCAACCATGCTCATCTGTGTGATGGAAAGTGCTGTCAAGTCACAGTTGATTTGTGGTGACCCTGTAGGGTTTTCAAGGCAAGAGCCATTCAGAGGTGGTTTGCCATTGCCTCCCTCTGCGTCCCAACCCTGGTATTCCTTGGAGATCTCCCATCCAAATACTAGTCAGGGCTGACCCTGCTTAGCTCCCAGGATCTGACAAGATCCAGGTCAGGGCTGCTTATCTGTATGTCTATACATTTCTCACCCAACCCATGTAATCATCCACAACTCATGTATCATGTACAAATGACCGCACCTGCCTAAATTTGATGAACCCTGACTATCTGCTTTCCATAGTTTAAAGAAAGGTTAATAGAAGAGAGAACATAGAAATGTAAGAAGCTGTCTGCGGAAAGAGGGTGCTAGGTATCTTTCTAGATCTTTATGACCCCTCCTCACCCATCTCACAAAGCCTGCCCCCAAGCCTCTGGATAGACTTAGACTCCAACAGACAGTCAGGCCCTGGACTGCAAAATACATTTAGGTTTGGGGTTCCCCTGCCTCAACTGGCTTTCACATCTGTCATGCAGCTGTTGCAAAGAACATCCCTTTTACAGCTTGCAGAAACCAATTTGAATCAGGACAATGGTGTGTGTGTGTGGGGGGTCCTGCCTACCCCCCCCATGTCCTTTCCCTGAACCAAAAGGCCCCATTGGGGATTTATTTATATAACTCTGGAGATGTGTGTGCTCGGAATATTCCATGTGAAGCTCCAAAGTCATGCAAATAACTGTGCACGGCAGCCATTTAGGGTCAGGAAAAAGGTGTGGGGGGAGGCGGGGCCCCCTCTTCTCCTCACCCCAGTTCTGTCCTGAGTTTTCTTTCTCTCTTACTTGTAGCGGCAAAAAAACCTCCCAGCCTTGAACTGGAAACTACCCAGGATCCCCACATTGGACCAATGGAAATCTAAGCTTTGGGATATAGCAATATTGGATAAAACAGCCACACAATTAGTAGCAATGGATAACCCTAAAATTGTCAACAACTTCATGGAAAAATAGTACACCTTTTTTGAATATGTCACAATACATCATTCAGGGCAATATAAGTTACCACTAAAATATAAGAATTTCATATTTTACTGAATAACCATGTTTTACTTATAAAGGTTTACAGTGGCCTACTTGACTGTTAATGGTTTCATGTTATATGTTACAAATGTCAGGTATATACTTTAGAATTGATTTACCTTGTTAAAATAGACATACTACCTTTTGTATAGTATGTCTCCTTTATTCTATGTTCTATGTAAAATTAATAAAAAATGTTAATTGCAAAAAAAAAAAAAAACACGATGCTCCCTACACCTGTTGTGTGACTCAGGTGAAAGTATGTTGGGTTGCAGGTACCCAAACATAAGTCATTAAACAAACCTATTGTGTAGTCTGGCCCTTAGTTAAGAGCCAGTACTGTCCTGCCTGTTCCGCTTACCTTCCTTTGGTGGAAATTGATGAGCCAGGCAATTAATTATTTGAAGCAGGATGTAATGTCATAGTATTGGAGTTCAAAATAGGGAAGAAGGGAGGAGGATGCTTCTTGGAAGGGCCATTTTGGTAAAACTGTCTGCAGATCTCCTTTCACGGTTGTTCAAGGTCCTGAACCAACTACCTTTGCTTGTACTGGCAGCTCAGGGTCGGTAAGCATGGGAAATAGTATAGTCGGACCTACAGTTGGTGCTTTTTCATTTGAAAAGCAGTCTAGAAAAAAAACAATACCTATTTCACAGATTTCTTTGACTGTGGTAGTTTATTGGATTAACACAGAAGTCTTGTTTCATTAAAACATTTTTTTCCCAGACAAGATTTTCTGAGTAGTATGTCTGTTGGGTTGATAGTCAGTTAATTATCTGTTAGTGCCACCTCCCGCCCCATGCAGGGCCTGCCTAAAGCATCTCTGACAAATATTCATTCAGCCTCTTCTTGAAAGTTGTCAGCAGTGCAGTCCTGTGCAAAGTTACTCAAGTCTGAGAGCCAAACTACACTTTATATTGGTCATAGGTCCAACTCGTGGCCACCAATGCCATTTTAGAGGGAAATGAAGGGTTTTAAAATTGCAGCGAGGGCCCAATCCTGATTGTGGTGGTACCAGGCAAACTTGTTCCCCCTCCTCACCTTTTCAAGTGCCAAAATACTGTTTGAAAAGGCTTGGGGGGGTGGGATGACAAGAAGATCACCTGGTGTTGCCACAGTGTGGGCCTGATTAGCGATAATCTTTAAAGCACTGAATTTTCCTCTAAAATGGCATCAGCAGTCAGGGGTTGGACCCATGGCCACTGTAATGTGTAATTCGGCCATAAACCTATCAAAATCAAGGATTATACGACAGCTGATCTAGACTGTACAGCATCTCAGTGTTGCACCAAACTAGTATAATATTTTTCTGAGAGAATCATATACGCTCTTCTCAACCAGTTTTCCTGTTATTCCTAAAGTCTGTTTCATCTTGGAACTATGTTGTTATCCCATTTTTCCACAGGTGCATGGGTATGTGATGTTCATAGATGCTTATCTCACACACAAAATTTTTTTTTTTTACGATTCAGACCTTTCCGGCGTACGCTTGACATGAGTGTTATTGTTCAGTTTCCTGTCAGTGGTTCTTTGTAGAGTAATTTTATTTATTTATTTTATTTATTTAAAATAGTTATATACCTGCATTCCTCCCAGGCATCCCAGGGCCAAAAGTGGGTATATAAATATTTGAGAAATGTAATTTGAAATGAAAAAAAAATGGGGAGTTAAAAAGATTCTTAGGAGAAGCACTAATGTGAGGAGGGAAAGTATCATGAATTAAATATGGAAGTAGTATTTCTTCTACTTGAAAAGCATTTCTTCTAAAAAATGTGTGCCTCATGTTTTCTTGTTTATTGATAAATTAAATAATGATATAATTTCTTATCCTTTCTATAGCAGTTTGGCATTCAAAGAGTCTTGCATACATAGGGTGAGGTGGATCTCTCTCTCCCTCTCTCTCGCACTCTTGCTATCATGTTGCAGTCGACTTATGGTAACCTTGCAGGTGTAGTGGTGTAGTGGTCAAGAGCGTGGAGAACCAGGTTTGATTCCCCACTTCTCCACATGCAGCTGCTGGTGTGACCTTGGGTCAATTACAAGCTCTTTTAGAGCTGTTCTCTCATGAGCAGTTCTCAAAAGAGCTCTCTCAGCCCCACCTACCTCACAGGGTGTCTGTTGTGGGGAGAGGAAGGGGAAAGGATTGTAAGCCACTCTGAGACTCCTTCAGGTAGTAAAGGGTATAAATCCAATCTCCTCCTCCTCCTCTTCTTCTTCAGGGTTTTCAAGGCAAAAGATGTTCAGTGGTGGTTTGCCATTCCCTGCTTCTGTATAGCAACCACAGTGTTCCTTGGTGGTCTCCCATCCAAATACAAACCAGGGCCAACCTTGCTTAGCTTCCAAGATCTGATGGGTTGGGCTAGCCTGGGCCAGCCAGGTCAGGGTGAGGCAGATCTCTTGATTTGTCCAGAATCACACAGTTATCATTGTTCATACTTGCAGTTATCAGCCATTCCGAATGACACCATTATCGACCCACTGTTCCCTCACTTTTTCTCCTCCATTAGGCTACCAGCATTGCCAGGAGCTGACCTGTTGTGATTTTTTTTTTAATGTGTATGCGAAATAGAAGTGCGGTCTCTGTGGTGTGTGGGATGTCTTTAAGCTATCTGGTAATCAAATTTTTTCATCCTACCTAGATTTTCAAGGCAATGAAGCAACAACTGCTGCCGTTATCTTTTAAAAAATGTTTATTGGCACTTTAACACCATTAAGAATTAACATTATTGTTCACCATGTGGTTTCTGAGGAGAAAATTTCGGTTTGAGAGCAAGAGCTTAGTGTTTCTAAATAGAAACTGATGGATACTGGAGTCCATCCCTGGTGGGGGAGGTTGCATGGGTTGCTCCCTGAGAATTGGGTGCAGGGTCACACCCCCTCCTCTCCATTGCTGAGGCGTTGCTGCCAAGCATGTGGGAAAAGAAGACACTGGAAGCCCTGCCACACACACACCCCTGACTCCAACCCCCAACAGGAAGAATCTGACACTTAGTGATGTAACTGGATTTTGAGTGCAGAGTTGCTCCATTTTAAACACACTGAAATCTGTGAGTTTAGACTGTAATAGCTCTGCATAGGACTGCAGTTTACTGATTCAGTTTGAACACCGGGACCGATTCCCTACAAGCAACTGTGCCGCCCTTGCTCTTCCCTTTGCCCCAGTTGTATTGGTCAGTTTCACACTATTGGCTGTGCGATGGCATTTTGACCCGCATCTTCCCCCAGTTTCCCCCGTGCCTTCTTGATCTCAAAAAACAAGGATCAAGAAGACGTGGGGAAAATCGGGGAAATGCAGATCAAAATGCAGCACAGCATGAATAGGATAATAGCAGGTGCAGTCCTGATTTCTTTCCCTCTGTGCCTTCATTGAGCATGTGACTAGGACAATTCTTTTCTTTTTTCCCCTTAGATCACAGTATCAATATCTATCAAAATATCAACGTAGAAATTCTGGTACCGTGCAGCATTTACTACTACTGCAAAGAATTATCAGACTTCCAAATGAAATGTTTTTTTGCACTATATCACGAAGTATTCATAAATGTCAAGTAATCGGAATGAAAAAGGAAGTTATGTTTATGTATTCTCCTGTAATGCACTAAATGGTGTGGTCTAAGGCTAGGTAGGATGCAGTCAGATTATTAATTATGTGTTGGACTCCTTCAACAAAATGGGTGACATTTGGGAAATAAAATACTGGATTAGGCATCTTTCCGATGTCTCGTTTTTGTCTAGCTTTTTTGCTGACAAGTTACCAAAGGTCATTTATGTTTGTATAATGAAGAATATGTCAGATATCATTGAAGAAGGTTCAGAAGCTACATCAAAGACTGCCAGCTTGCATTCTACAGGCCCCCAAGTACAACAGGTATCCAATTTTAATCCAGGTGTGGGAAGCACACTTGAAAATGAAAAAATTGAAACATGAATTGTGTTTCATACAAAAAATGTTGCTATCTCATCCATACTTTGGAAATATAAAGGAATGTGTGCATGACTTCAGGAATCATATCCATTCCTCAAGACCCACCGACCCACCCTACTCAACTAAGGGGAACATTTCAATTGAATACACACACACACATACATACATACATACATACATACATATGTACATACACACACACACACATACACAAGAGCTCCCTGTTTGTATAGCTCTCAGTGCTCAGGGAAGATAATTTCTTCCAGAGCCTCTCCACCACAGCTCCTCTCTCTTCTGAGAGTAGTTCAAATTCTTTGGGCCTCAGAACTGAACTAAGAAGAATAATTGAAAGGCTATCCTTGATCTATATTTTGAGTTCTCAATGAATGCTGAGTCAAAAATGGCTCACTTCCTTGTGGAAGCAAATAGGTCCCGGCCTGAGCCATGCCTGGATGGTAGACCACTGAGAAACCACAGACAAAAGTTGTGCAGCTCCTTTTATTGTGTGTCTGAAGTGCCTTCAAGTCACACCTCACTCATGGTGACCCCTCATGGAGTTTCCAAGGCAAGAGTGTAACAGAGGTGGGTTGCCATTTTCGTGTTCTGCATGGCAACCCTGGAATTCCTTGGTGATCCCTCATCCACGTACTCACTCAGGCCAACCCTGCTTAGCTTCTGAGATCTGACAAGATCAGGCTAAAGATCTGACAAGATCGAACTAGCTTGGATCATCCAGGTCAGGATAGCACATGATAGCAGCCTAGAAGATATTCCTGCCATTTACAAAACCGTTCTGTTCTGGTGATCACCAGTACAGATGTTCAAAGAATGACTTGTGGCTCTTAGAGAGTTAAAGTGTAGTGCTGCCTCCATTCTCTTGATTTTCATCAGTTTTTAGCTTCCCAATACCCATTCCAACAATAAGCAGAACATTTTCTGCTACACTATAGGGTGTTTCTGTTGTTTAAAGGCATTTTACTTTGAGTTCTGTTGGAATTAGGGATGGGCATGAACCAAATTATGAACTGAATTTCATGATGAACCGTGCTGGTTCGTGCGATCACTCCACGGGCTGGTTTGTGCGATCGTGAACCACAATTCATGGAATCGCACTGTTCACAAACTGCCCATGAACTGCCATGGGTTTTGTGGTGGTTCATTTGCTTCATAAGAGGGTTTGTGGGCCAGACAGTTTAAATCCCAAGAGCTTCAGAGGGCTAAAGCGTCATTTGTGGACACATGAAACTGCCTTATACTGAATCAAGGTTAGTACTGTCTATTCAGAATTACATTACATTACATATTACATTTATATACCGCTCTTTCCCGAAAGCTTGGAGCGGTTTACAGGGCCACTGTACAGGGGAGGGTGAGTGCCTACCGGGCACCTGAGCAGCCGAGCTCTTCTATGTTGTTCCTTCCGTGGAGGGATCTTCGGTCTCCAGGCGGCGGTTTCTCGGTGAAGGTCTGATCTTTTTCGCAGCGACTCCAGGCACGGTGCGCACGGTGCGTGGCTGTGTGGCGGCTGCAGTGGCTGGTCTTTGTCCTCATAGGCTCCGACCATGCTGCGTCGTCCCGTCACGCGCCCTCCAGGCCAATCACCATCCGGGTCGCTTGCTGCCTTTCGCCGTCAGCCGCCGCCATGTTCGCCGGATCGCCATTCGCCATCCATCGCCGTTGCTTCGTTGCTGCTTCTGCTGCATTCCAGTTCATGGGGGAAGGTGCCCCCCCCACTCCTAGGAGTGGGCACCCATTCATCTACTTGCCCGAGGGCTTTCGAACCGCTGGGTGGGCAATGTCTCTCCAGGATCCCAGGCAGAGGTCTTTCACGTCACCTATTACTTGATCCTTTTAACTGTAAATGCTTAGGAATAAATGCTGAGATCTACATATGCCATAAATCTGTTTGCACACTCTGGGGCCATTCGTGGCATTGCCATTGACTTGATCATACAAGTTGTCTCCAAAGCTGAAATGGTTGCAGGAAAGGATAGAGTGACACAGTTCATCAGCCAGCTGCCCTGGCGTCACCCGGAACATCCTTCTTGATGGGAAAACATGGAAGTTACAGCTCTGTGAATCATGACCGTTACGGATCTCTTGGTTCTCAATACATTGCCTACCCTTGCTCTTCAGCTTCTAAAATCATTGTGGATTAGTAAATACGGTGCAGGCACTGAGCAGCAGGAAAAGAGGCTTTGAAATTAAGGCTTTGAAATGAAGTATTTTAAAGAAATAGCTATGAATGAGAAACCCAAACAAAGACGGGGATCGGTGAAAATGGAAATCAAAGCACACAAACAACTTCAAGCAGATTAATTCCCAGTGGAGACGAAGAAGTTCCTTGACCTGCAAAGAGTTAAGTGGCCGTTTTCTAATTCTCCACACTCCTGTCCACATCACCGTAGTTAAAACACCCATAGCAGTTTTTTAAAAAAATTAGCCAAGTGCCCTGGCACCTTTACTGTGTATTTTCCTCACTCCAGATTTGCAAGCAATACCCCCCTTTCCATTTTACATAGGAGAGGCTGCAAGGGCACATCTGCCAGGGGCAGGGCTGAAAGGCTGCCCGTGGGCACACTAGAAGAAGGAGAGAAGAGCTACAGAAGGGATGCTTCCTCTCCCTGTGCTTGCACCTGACGGAGAAGCAGTCAGCCACTTTCTTTCTCCAGCATTAGACAGGCTGCAGCTACACCTGCTCACACAGAGCTGTAGCCAGTGGTGGGACACTGAGAGTGGCACCCCCTATTGGATTTGCAGCACCTCTGCCTCTGGGGCCTGCATTGTGCTGGGGCTGGCTGGGCGGCGAGGGCTGCATAGCCCGAATGCGGGAGGTTGGCCGGGAGGAGGGAGGTCTGCACTAATATCTCCCGGCCACTCCCCTGATGGGGAATCCACCTGGGAGGAACTGGTCATGTCCTCCCTTCCTCCATCCAGGCGGGCAAATTGAGAAGCTCAAGCTGTGGGAGCAGCCTCTGCACACTGCCAACTGCAACTGCTACGTGCTGGTGGAGACGCTGCTTCCACTGCCTGCCATACCCAGCTGTCCTGGGGAGGCTCCCATGGGCTGAAGGTGCAGGAGAGCTGGAATGAAGAGCAGACATGCAGTGTGGAAGACAACGAGCTGCACCTCCCCTGCCTCACCACCGCCTAACACAATCATCCTGCGCACCCTTGACAAGGACCCTGGAGGGACACCGCCATACAGTTCTTCACCAAAGACCGCCAGAGGAGCACCTGATGGGGAAGGGGTGGGGCCCAGGTCCTGGGGCACCCCTCTAGCCGATGGCGTGGGTCACAAAAGCTCCTACCCTGCCACAAATGTTGTTAGTCTTTAAGGTGTTACTGGACTCTTGCTCTTTCCTTAGGTTGAGACTGTGCAACTGGCCCAGGGTCATCCAGCATGCCACCATGATAAACTGGGGATTAATTAGCGCCCCCCCAGTGCCCCCTGAAAAAAACCCTGGCTATGGGACTGTGCACACGTGTATCAGCTTGCCTTGCTCGGCTTGTACTCCCTCCTTGAGTCCTCCAGCAAGGTAGGTAGGAAGTTAGTGTTGTGTCTTCATTATATCAAAACCCATGTTAAGCTTGAGACCTCAGCCGGATTCTAATCTGAAACAACACCATTGGCTGAAGGTTGTTCAGTAACCAATCAAATGTATGAGAACTGTGCTGGAGGGAACTGTGTTTATTGGTTGTTATCTCTGTAATACGATTGGACCTTAACTATGTGAGGGCGTGGCTACACCAGCCCGGGAGAGTTTAAAAGGAGCTATGCTCCACTGTTGTGTGTTGTCGTGTCGTCTGATGCTGTGTGATCTTTGGAAGTTCTCGTTCTCAATAACTTACTTACTTCGTTGTTGAGTTGCATACTTAACAGCTAGCTTCAGGGCTAAATATCTGTGTGTGGGAGTGAAGAAGACTCTTCCTGCCTCTCTTCCTCTTCCCAGCTTTTCCCCAGCAGTCTGGACATGGCATTTTGTTGCTGCATGCTTGGGAGGAAGTACGTGATGTGTATTTGCTGCTGTTCTCGGACCGCAGCTTCGATGGGCTATACTAAAAATGGACAGGATTGCCCATTGGGAACAATGGGAGAGGCTTGAAGACCTAATTGGATATAATGGGAGTCAGGAATGCTAAATGACTTACATAATTGAAATACATCATATGAAAGAAACATTGCAATGAAAATGCAGAAGAGATTTGGAGAAATCTGCTCTGGGCCTGGAATAACAGCCTCCAGAATTGAATGATGGTTCCTGGGACCAGATAAACTGCTCTGGGACTGGAATGACAACCCAAAAATGGAATGTCAGTCCCTGTGAGCTAGGGACTGACAACCATCATTGTTGTAGATTTTCCGGGCTGTATGGCCGTGGTTTTAGCCATACAAGGTGACAGAGAGAGTATGCCATCTTTCTGTGTTATACCTCTTCCTGGCCCAGTCACAGCTGCTGGCAAAACATCAGGTACAACATTGCCAAGACCATGGCCATACAGCCCAGAAAATCTACAACAACTAATAAAGTAGCAGAATTGTTCTGGGCCTAGAATAATGTTCCCCAGAGTGGAATGATGGTCCCTGGAAGTAGCAAGAGTGTTCTGGGCCAGGAATGACAGGCCCCAGAGTGGAATGATGGCCTCTTCCAATATAATCAGTGCTGTTATTCTAGGCTCAGAACACTTCTGGTACTCCCAAGGACTATCGTTCCACTCTGGGGCCTGTCATTCCAGATCGGGAATTCAGGTATTTCTGCCTGTGGTTTTGATAGTGAAAAGTTGACACGGAGATGCAATGGTTCAGGGCCACTTGATGAAGCTCCAAGATCTGTACACACACACACACACACACACACACACACACAAAGACGGAGATTGACACACTGTGATTCTTGGAATTACCAAAACCTGAGATTACATTCTGTGATTTTAGATTAATTTAAAAAATAAATTCATGTTAAAAAATAAAGTTCAGAACACAGCTGTGACTTTTAGTCCTAATAAACTGGGGATTTTTCTATTGCTTCTGTTTAATTTTTTAATGCCCTAGGCTGGCCCATGAGATCTCATTTTTACATTCTAAGTGTGAACAAAACACGATGCAAGCACATTCTTTTCCATGTGGTAACAAAACACTGTTCGGTAATTAACAGCCTTTGCGCTGGATTACCAACAGCATGTGCTATATTGGAATTGAAAGGCGAGAGCTTGATGATAGTGTTTGACATGGACCTTTAAGGCTAGGTTTTTAAAAAATTTCATCACTCAGCCTTAATCTAGGCTCACTGTGTAATCTTGACTGAGTCGCTACAGCTTTTTCTAATTTACCTCTCAGGGTTCTTTTGAGATAATTATTGATTTACTTGATTTATACCCTGCCTTTCTTCACAACAAGGACTCAAAGTGGGAAAGGGGGCCCCAGTTATACTCTTTCTCCCAAGACCTACAAAACCTGGAACTTGCCCTGCTAGGGGAGACCACTTTAGTTAGAGAGGAGAGAACTAAAGTGACCAGGCAACAGCCTAGCCTGTTGAGGAAAAACTTGAAGAAGCCCTGCCCCCCCCCCCAACCTAGTTCCTAATGGCCAACAGTGCCTAGGAAGGAATATTTTCCTCAGGGCTGCCACTGAGAAAGGAAATCTTTGCCGTAACCAATATAGAATAAAGTCTTGGGTTAAGACTCAGGCGATGCCAGTTCATATCTCCACTCAGCCATGAGTGACTTTGGGCCCATCTGTCATCCTAACCTGCCTCACATAGTTGTTGTGAGGACAAGGGGGGGGAGGGGATTGTGTTTGTTACTCTGAGCTTCTGAGAAGAAAGATAGGATAAGATGAATAAATAGCTAGATAGCTGCAGCAGCCGAGTCAACAATAGGCAACAGGGGCAAAAGTTCTTTAACCAGGTGCTTCACATTTCAAACACAAAGTCAAACAACAATACAAATTTTTATATAAACATAAATAAATAAATAAGCAAAGATTCTCTCCAGGAGTTTCAATGACGAACTTCAATACACAATTGGTGCCGTTCTGCTTAGAAAATGTTGGCAGGAATTTGAATGCTAAACTGCTTTGGGGGACAATCCAGCTCAAAAGTATAATATACTTCAAATACATGAAATAAATACAACGTTATGAATGTAGTACAGCCTCCCAGCTGTGAATATTTCAACCTATCTTCACAACAATAAGCTCAACCCTCCTTTTACTACTAAATTTGCTCATTTGTAAAAGGATGATTTACTAACTCTGTTAAATAACTTCCAAGAGACTCTGTCTGCACATAATTCCCCCAGTGACTGTCAGTTGTCTCTCCCGTGATCATTTGAAAGCCAATATTCTCTTAAGCAAAAATTGCCACAAGTGGTCACAGTCCCCACAGACTATTACTGATTACAATAGAACATAGATTCTATAACTGTTGCTCACAGCTGTGTGGATCTTTCATTATGGTAATAAGGAAATGAATCATTAACCAGAATGCACTCATGCTGCTTAGATGTCTATCAGGAACACTGAAAACCCATGTTTCTTAAATGGAAATATTATAACATTAATAAAGTACAAAATAATTCATCATTTCAAGATATGGTTCTGGTTTCTGGGGAGTAATAATTGATGATATACTCTTTTGAATTATTTCCTTTGTAATTATCACCAAACAGACTGTTGAGGACATTGAAATGGCAAAAGAATTGACGGCCTACAGGCACCGTGGGAAGGCTGATTGTCTGTAATGCAGAAATACTTGTACCTATAACATGTCCCGCTCTTGTGCTTGCTTATCTGTCTTTCCACATTGACAGAATCCATTGTTTTTCCAGACACCTGTGTTATATCACATTTTCTCTACTGTCTACCAGATCTTGTAGTTTTAATCGTGCCTTTCTCTTTCCAACATAACCCACCTAAGAGACCTCCCAGCAACTTGGTTTGCTGCCTGCCAGCGCCTGAAGTGCTGGTGGGAGCAAATGAAGGCATATTGACACCTCTTCCACTGAAAAGTATTATCATGGGATGCTTGATGGCCAACGGTGGATTGGAGCCCCCAAAATTGGGGGAAAACCCAACCAGGGGTCTGGCAACCAATGTTCCCTCTAAGCTCCACAGTGTTGTGAGCAAAAATTCTACCATGTGACCAAAAAAACCCCCACCTAGTAGTATTAAAGTTGTGAGCAAGTCTACATTTGACTTAGTTTTTAGAAGAGTATTAGTTTTTAGAAGATTATTTCCATAACCTTGTAAAAATCTGAGAACAAATTCTTTTAAACTATATTTAAACTATATTTTAAGAATAATTTAAACCTGGGGGGCGTGGCAGCTGAGCTGGCTAGCTGCATCCCTTCCAGCTCCTGCTATTCCCACGAAAGATTAGAGCTCTGCTTATAGAAAACACAGCCTTGACTGGAATAAAATATCAATGCCAGGTATGGGAAGAACTAGAGCAAATAAAGCTGTCAAAAATCCTTCTTACAGACCTCCTGAAAGAAGCAATATTGAAATAGAACATTCAGATGCCTCAGACCTGGAGGCTTCTCTGTTAGAGGAAATGGTGGCAGGGGAGAGTATCTGTAAACTTTGGTGAAAAAGAAAATCTCTCTGCAGCTGTAAACAAATGACTGACTCAAATCCTTCTCAAAGCAGGAGAACCAGCATCTCCTGAAGGGATCATCAGCTCCGCCTTCCGTCTAAACATCTCCAAAAAGACCCCTGAAAATGCTTCCCCAGACATAATTGTTCAGTTTAAACAGATGCAGATGAAAAATAAACTTTTTGCAATCACGAGAGACAAGCAAGGACTGAGCTTGGAGGACATGACTGTATATCTGTTTCTTGACATTCCAGTGGAGGTAATTATTGCAAGAAGACGTCTCAGGGAAACAGCGAAAATCCTCAGAGATAAAGGAATTCAGTATAGATGGCTGCCCCTCGGACATCTAGTCATTAATTTGGAAAACAAAATGTTTACAGCTTTTAATGAGATTACAGGGGAAAATTTAGTAGACGTAGTAACTAAATTAAGGAATGAAGGTGTTTGAATGGAGACATTATGTTTGGTAGCAGAGTGGTAGAAAGCAATTCATAAAGTAAGGTAGAGTTAGCATGTTAGTATGTAGAGTAAGATAGGGTTAATAAATAGGATAAATATGAATAATAATAATAAAGAAAAATAGAAAATAGGAACTGCTAAACCAACAGCATAGCAAGGAGGGGAAGGGTGTGCCCCCCAAAAACCTCCGATCAGAGGGAGGAGGGTTTCCTTTTGTTGCGGAGGCTTCTCTGCAACACCCAGTTTCGGAGGCAACCCTGTTCAACTTTTCTTTCTAGGTTTGGAAGAAGACACAGTATAAGTATAAAATAAGTGTGTATGGTGGGAATCCAGCTAAAGAAGATAAGAAGTCTAAGATAAATTAAGGAAGAATCTAATAATGTTTAGAATATGAATTAGAGGAAGTTGTACGGTGGTTTGATTAAGTTGGTTTGATTAAAGGGAATAAGATAACGAGGATGGAGATTATTTATATGCTTTCAAAGTTTAATATGATTTCTTGATAGAGGAGAATATACAGAAAATGAAGTGTTATGAATTGTATAAAATATATGGATACATGTACACTTAGTAAAATATTAATTTAAAAAGAATTATTTAAACCTAAGAGAAAACAGAATCAAGTCAAATTTCATTACAGAAAATGTCCTCTATGGGGGTAGACCAGACCTCTGGAGAACAGGTCTTCGTGCCCTTTTCCACTATATTGGTAACTTGACCTCTGGAGAACAGGTCTACCCTCCCCTTTCCAATGGAGAGAAAAATGCCTGTGAGCTGAAAGCTAAAATCCCTGAGCAACCAGCTAAAATGTTGTACGCCATCACCCCCTAGCACAGTTTAGAGGGAACACTGCTGGCAACCCTACCTGGAGTAGAGGCGGGACTTTTGAGGGTGATTGCCACAGCAACTCTCAAGGATAGTCATCCTGTTATTTCATAGTCCCTAGGCTTTGGGAGCCAGGCTCAATACAGTCACTTGAGATTAACCATCTTTGGCGTTCTTAATGTATTAATTTTAACATTTCTCTCACCTTGTTTCTCTGAAGTTCAGGACTGACTAGTGTTATGAGCACCTGAATAAGGCTGGTCTCATTCACCTATTTGAATCTATGGCTGTCATGGTTTATTTACCTGCGTATAGGCTAAACAAGTGCCCGCCATCCACCATGTGCTAAGCTGAACTTGGGTCATCTTGAGTCATTTGCAATTGCAGTTTTTCAGCTGGTTGCAATTGAATCGGCAAAGCTCAGTACGTGGCCATTGGT
>NW_015172004.1:1195887-1200962 GCF_001447785.1 Gekko japonicus | reverse complement strand
AAAACGTGTGTTTGTTGGAGGTACACATAATTGTATGAATGATCTGACTCAAAGGATGTCAAGGCAGCTGTGGTATGCCAGAGATGATCCACTGACCAGATTGGTTATTGTCTCCGGATTGTGTATGATTGCTTGTTTTGCCCTTGAGTCCAGGAGAATCCACTCAGCCCCCCTCCCCAACAAGCCAATTAGGCCAACTTCACAAGCTAAGATTTTAATGGATGCACAGTCTAAACCAGCTAAGACTACAATATTTGAAATATGTGCATCTTTCATTTTAACCTCACTTGCACTTCAGAAGCATATGGCAGGAAGCCACACTGCAACTTGCCTTGTGGGGAAGGGGCCATAGTTCAATGGAAGAGCATCTGCTTGGCATGCACAAGGTCCCAAGTTCAATCCTTGGCACCTGCT
This sequence comes from Gekko japonicus, assembly GCF_001447785.1. Taxonomy (NCBI): domain Eukaryota; kingdom Metazoa; phylum Chordata; class Lepidosauria; order Squamata; family Gekkonidae; genus Gekko; species Gekko japonicus. The sequence goes on along the minus strand of NW_015172004.1, from coordinate 1,200,548 downwards.
ATGTAAAGGCTGAAGGTAGTAAATGAGCCGAAAGACTTCTGCCTGAGACCCTGGAGAACCGACCTTGATAGTCCATTGAGTATAAGGCAACTTCATGTGTTCATGTGAAGTGATGCAGCTGCTGTTGTATTCATATATCAAATCGTAGTCTTTCTATTGACTGTTAGGAGGAGGAGATTGGATTTATACCCCGCCCTTCACTCGGAGTCTCAGAGTGGTTTACAAACTCCTTTCCCTTCCCCTCCCCACAACAGACACCCTGTGAGATAGATGGGGCTGAGAGAGCTCTGAGAGAAACTGCTCTTTCAAGGACAGCTCTGACAGAACTATGGCTTGCCCAAGGTAATCCAGCAGCTGAGAAGTGAAGGACCTGGGAATCAAAGCCGGTTCTCTCAGATTAGAGTCCACAAACTTAACCACTACACTACATTGGTCATTTCAAGCACAGTTAGCAGTGAAATTTTTAAAAAACCAAAATTTTAAAAACCAGCTCTGTATGGTATACACAACCATGCATAAAACCTTTAGGGCTGACAGGACAAAAGAGGTGATATCAGCTAGACCAGTGGAAGCCTGATTTACGTGTTGCCTTCCAAATGAGGAAATGGGTTATTTGGGTCACTCCAAACTGACTTGTAGGAGCTGCAGTGGCTCAAGTGGTTAAGATGCTGAACTGCAGGCTGGGAGGTAGGTAGTTCAGCAGTTCGAGACCTGAGTGCCGCATGACGGAGTGAGCTCCCGTCTCTGGTTCCAACTCCTGCCAACCTAGCAGTTCGAAAGCAAGAAATTGCAAGTAGATAAATAGCTACCGCTTCGGTGGGAAAGTAACAGCGTTCTGTGCGCCTTGGCGTTTAGTCATGCCGGCCACATGACCATGGAAACGTCTTCGGACAGCGCTGGCTCTTTGGCTTGGAAAAGGAGATGAGCACCGCAACCCTAGAGTCGGATTCAACTGGCTTTCGAGCACGGGAAACCGTTACCTTTAAACTGACTTGTCTGGTATCTTGTGGGAGTGATGTTCTTTCCACCGATATAAAATACAAGGCAAGTTGCAGAGGTGAACAGGGATTGGTTTACTCGTGGTCTCTTTGCCCTCCCTCCCAAAGGAGGAGGAGACACTGTTTCTGAATAATGTCAATTTCCTGGGCAGAAGATAGTCACAGTTTTGTTTTTGCTTGTTTGTTTTAAGCAGCAGTGCTTTGTCAGGAGGAGATGAGGAATGTTTTGTATTTTTAAACAGAAAAATCTTGCTGGGAGCTAATCCTAACTGTTTAATTTGCTGGCAGGACCACGTCTTGAATTCTGTTATGTGCTTCGAGACAACTCCATTCATATGCTGATGCTCGAATTGTTTACCCATTCTTGTATGCAGAGTGTAATACATAAACACATCATCTGTGTTCATTAGATAAAACCAGGCCTTGTGAAAAGGTGAGACTCTTATCTCCAGCTTTATGCAGTCGTTTAATCCTAATGCGGACAAAGCTACCCAGTCAACAATGTTTAAAAGTTGTCCATTCTAGCAAATGCAAGCAATACCACCCCCACCACCCCTGTCTCACTCATTATTGGACAGACTATAAGTCATGAGGTTTTGAGAGCCGGTTTGGTGTTGTGGTTATGTGTGCAGACTCTAATTTGGGAGAACTGGGTTTGATTCCCCACTCCTCCACTTGCAGCTGCTGGATGACCTTGGGCAAGCCACAGTTCTGACAAGAGCTGTCCTTGAAAGGGCAGTTCTTGGAAAAGTTCTCTCAGCCCCACCTATCTCACAGGGTGTCTGTTGTGTGGAGGGGAAGAGAAAGGAGATTGTAAGCCGCTCTGAGACTCCTTTGGGTAGTGAAAGGCAGGGTATAAATCCAATCTCTTCTTCTTTTGTGGACTATTATCACTAATTTGGATTTTTTTTAAATGCAGAACTTATATTAGTGATCAAGAGGCATACAGGAAAAAAATATGCTGTGAATGAGGAGGAGGAGGAGGGGATCGGATTTATACCCTGCCCTTCACTATCCAAAGGAGTCTCAGAGCGGCTTACAATCTCCTTTCCCTTCCCCTCCCCACAACAGTCACCCTGTGAAGCAGGTAGAGCTGAGAGAGCTCTTTTGAGAACTGCTCATGAGAGAACAGCTCTGAAAGGACTTATAACTGACCCAAGGTCACACCAGCAGCTGCATGTTGAGGATCGGGGAATCAGACCCAGTTCTCCCTAACCACTACACCAAACTGTTAAGAAGGAAGCTCTGCATAAGCTTTGTGCACACAAAAAATGTGGTTTCCTTCATGAATTGAATGGGGAAGTCCATTATATTTTATAGACGCACCATGTGCCCACTGATATGCATGCTAAGCTCTGGATGACACTCCTAAAAGGGAAATTATTTTGTGGGTGTAATATTTTTTTTTTAAAAAATATGGAAAGCAGGGTTGCAATGTCTTGCGATAAGGGCTAGAGAGCAAACGTGAGCCCTGAAAATAAACCTCTGAGGTTCAAACAAACTGTCTGCACTAGTGTTGATTTGAGGCATCACTAATCAGCTTGATCCTCGTCCTCCCCGCCAGTTAATAAAGACTCTGCCTGAAATGTTGCCAGGTGGTACTGGATGGCTGCTAACAAGTTCTGACTTGGCATAAGGAGCTGCATACGTTCCTCATCAGCTTCAGCTGGTCTCACGGCAAAAATACAAAGAGGAACAGAAATCCATCTCCTCTCGACGCAACTTGGATCTGCTATCCTCATCTATGTGGTGAGTTTTTGTAATATGTTGTGCAATTGTGTCAATTAAACCTCAGTGTTTGCCATGATCGAGAAATAAATACTAATGAACTAAGGGGGGAAAAGGCCCATGATATGTACTCAGATTCAACACGTCGACTGCAAGTAGGTAAATAGGTACCACTTCGGTGGGAAGGTAACAGCGTTCCGTGAGCCTTGGTGTTTAGTCATGCCATCCACATGACCACGGAAACATCTTCGGACAGCACTGGCTCTTCGGCTTTGAAACAGAGATGAGCACCGCAACCCTAGAGTCGGATTCAACTGGCTTTCGAGCGAGGGAACCTTTACCTTTACCTTAAATGGAAGCCGGAAGTGGAGCAAACCAGCCCAACGTTCAAATGAGCTAACCTACAGTCTAGACACGAGCTATATTTCAGACATCACAACAAAGTCTAATTAAGCGGAGCTTTATCAACATACACGAACATAACGTGTGACCTTGAAATAAATTCTGATGCACCTGGATTTGGACATCACAGGAGATTGCGGGTTGATTAAACTGTTAACAGTTTAACAGTTGAACTGTTAACAGTTTAATCAGGCTCTGCGTGCAAAAAGAAGGTGGAGGTGGGAGGAGGGAGCGGAGCGTGTGAGCACAGTTTGTTAACACCTGAGACTTCCATTGGCCACTGGAATCAAGCATCCAAGTTCCACAAGCACATGCGAAGCACATGTTGAGTAGGCTTGTGGAAATTTGCATTCCACAGCTGACAGTGGGACATAGTTGCATGTGTGGATCATGACCACGGCTTATTTTATCTCAATAATTGCATAAAGAGCTTCGAGTCATAATATTTCAATGGGACTTTTGCCTGTAGAGATTAAGGATTGTCGCTCAATCCGGGGTACTAGATTACTAGATGGTTTTTTAGGCACCATTTTGTCTCTCTGTTCTACTGTCCCTGTTCAGCCTCTGCACAGAACGCCCCGTTTTATTGCCCCCTTTCAGATTTTCCCATTCCCCCCCCCCCTCTCTCTTCCCCCAGAACAGCTCTGCAGAGAAAGGGTTTTCTATTTAAAGCGCAAACGTGCAGGGCCTGTTCGAAGGTCCTTTGCCAAGGATCAGGGAGCACACCGGGAGACTCGCCAGAAACCTGTAACCAAAACCAGATAATATTGGTGGATTCTGCTCTTCATGCAAATGAGAGTTAGCCTGCAAAGAGAGGGGGGGAGGGGTGGTTTGGGGACTTGCTGAGAAACCCACACAGAAGTTTCTATTTTAAGGTAGCTCTTTTTTTTTTTTTTTTAGTCCCAGACTGTTTATAACAGCTTTCATATGAAAAGTGACAGGGCTCCTAAACTTTCCTGTGTGGGGACGGGGTCACTAAGCAGAGGCTGACAAGCTGCCAGTGCGGATGGGGAAGAGGCGCTTATCCTTGGACTTTCGGTGCATTTGTCTGTCTCTCAGAGGCAGTTACTTTTGCTTACAATCTGCTTCAAGGAGGCAATAATGTTTGTCTGGCAGGGTGGGGGGAAGGATTGTTTCCCAGCACTGCTTTAAAGTGGCATTGTACCCATTTCTTCTTCCCCTAGCTAGCATAGCTGAAAAGTACTGGGTTCGCCGCATGGAGGACTCGGACGACGACATACTGTAGCACACGTTTATTGTACTTCACATAGACAAAGACTAACTCTAACGGCCAACAGGGCCAACTCTATACATATCCAACAAGCAACCCCCCACTCCCATTGGAGGGTTTGAATGTCCCGCCAAGGTGGCTATTGGTTGGGGCTGGGGGATCCAGGATCCGAAGTTTCCATTGTTCTAGGATCCAAGCTCTGGCCTGTCCGCGGACCCCTGGTGGCGGTCCACATACATAACAATAGCCTTTTCGGTTTTTTGGTTCCCCCCCCCCCCCACCCCCAGTACCTTTTGGGGCTG
>NW_015172004.1:1190036-1195869 GCF_001447785.1 Gekko japonicus | reverse complement strand
GCGCCCCCCCCCCAGCTCCATGTACATTTAGGGACTGTGGCTCAGTGGAAGAGCCTCTGCTCTGTGTGCAGAAGGTCCCAGGTTCGATCCCCAGCACTTCCAGTCAATGCTCCCTCTAAGCTGTGGAGTCTTGTGAGCAGAAATTCTACTTTGTGAGCTACGGGCTTTAAAGTCGCGAGGAAGCCATTTGGCTACTGCATAAATTAGTTTGCTCTGGAGCCCTCCTTCCTGAGCTAAGACAAAACTCTGTGAGCCAGAGGCTAAAAAAACTGTGAGCTAGCTCACACTAACTCAGCTTAGAGGGAACATTACTTCCAGTTAAAGGGATCGGGTAACTGGTGATGTGAAAGACCATCTGTCTGGGACCCTGGAGAGCCGCTGCCAGTCTGAGTAGACAATATTGACCTTGGTGGACCAAGGGTCTGATGATTCACTATAAGGCAGCTTCGTGTATTCATGTTACAAGCCCCTTGTGTTTGTTGTGGGAAAACACAAGGCCTTTGTGTCACACATGTGATGGGAGTTTTGTGCCTCCCAGAGGCACACAGGCTCTTTGTTTGGGACCACAGCATGCAGGGGGAAGCGGCTCTGACCTTTCCCTCACAAGCTGTTTCACATCCACAAAGTTCCCCATGGAGCTGTTATTGGCTCCATTGTGAAACATATATGTTGCTGTGTAAGTAATGTGATTTTTACAGTATAGCCAATAGCAGCACCATGGGGCAGTTTGAGGACCCCAAAACAGCAGCCGGGGCTAAATCCCCTTCTCCCTGTCAGCTGTGGTGGTTGCAAACAAAAAAGAGGCAATATGATTCTGGGAGGCACAAAACTCCCGTTGCACGTGTGATACAAAGTGCTTGTGATGTTTCCCAACAAACAGGAGGATGCTGTAATGTGTAGATGGAGTCTCAGAGTTCAGAACAAGAAGAGGAGGAGGAGGAGGAGGAGGAGATTGGATGTATACCCCGCCCGTCACTCAGAGTCTCAGAGCGGCTTACAATCTCCTTTCCCTTCCCCTCCCCACAACAGACACCCTGTGAGGTAGGTGGGGCTGAGAGAGCTCTGACAGAAACTGCTCTTTTCAAAAACAGCTCTGACAGAACTATGGCTTGCCCAAGGTCATCCAGCAGCTGTGAGTGGAGGAGTGGGGAATCAAACCCAGTTCTCCCAGATTAGAGTCCGTGCACTTAACCACTACACCAAATGGGAGGGGGTGAGAAACTACACATGAAGCTATGGCAGAGTAACTGCCCGATGAATTTTCCTACTGGTTCTAGACAACCCAAAAGTATAGGTCATCATGTGTTTGCAATTATTCTCTAAACCTTTTCATACTTCTTATCAGAAACATTGTAAGAGGGAAGGGAAAAGATAATTGTTACCCACAAAAGAAACAGCATCTGTGTGAATGCATTCAAAAGTCACTCTGTGGAGTATACGTGCCAAATGATTAGGTCTAAACTAGTGTTATGGGTAGGGGAAATTCCTTTTTCCAAAATTCACTTTTTTAGATATAGCTATTGATTTCTCTTATTCTCTCTTTCTCTTTTAACACCCCCAGCTCTTTAAAAAGTTATGGCCACCGTTGCTGTTCTCAGTGGCAGCTGCGACGCCCGCACGGGGGGAGGGGGGGAAACGTTCCCTTGCCTCTCTGAGCCCCGGGGTGGTGGCCTTGGACTCGTAGGGGCAAATTCCACCTCTCGCGTGTGATGTCCCCGCTCGGATTTGCCCCTACGAGTCCAAGGCCACCACCTCAGGGCTCAGGGAGGCAAGGGAACGTTTTGCCCCGCCCCTCCCCCCGAGCAGGCGTCGCAGCTGCCGCCAGGAACAGTGATTGCGGCCATAACTTTTTCAGGCTCTGTGCTAGAACACCGGGCCTGAAAAAGGGCTAGCCGAATGTCAATTTCGGCCCCATTATATCCTATGGGCCATTGAAGTCAATGGCGAAAGCATAGAGTATATTCTGGGGGCTGGAGGGGAGAGAGTTTGAGGGAGAAACTCCAAACTCACAGGGTAGATTTTGGAGCCTCTCCCCAAGATGCCAACCACGTTTGAAGAACATTGGACCAGGGGGTCCAGTTCTACGGGCCCCCAAACAGGTTGCCCCTATCCCCTCCATTTTCCCCACCATAGAGAACAATGGAGGGGATGGAGGCAACCTGTTTGGGGGCCCATAGAATCGGACCCTCTGGTTCAATGTTCCTGAAACATGGCAGGTATCTTGGGGAGAGGATCCAGCAGCTACCCTGTGATTTTTGAGCCTCTCCCTCAAACCCCCCTCTCCTACAGCCCCCAGAATATACCCTATGTTTTCGCCATTGATTTCAATGGCCCATAGGATATAATGGGGCAGAGCTGCGGGAAGCCGGTTCAGATCAGAGAATCGGATTCGGCCCACAGCAGCCTGAAAGTGGCCCAAATGGGCCATTTTCGGGGGTGCATTCGGTTCAGACAAACCGAATACACATCCCTCCAGCAGCCGGCTTGCTTGGTCTAGGATCCTTGGTCCCTATTGTGTTTGGAACCAAGCTAAGGACTGAGGCCGCAGACCCCTGGTGGTGGTCCACAAACACAACAGTGGTGTGGGGGCAGGGTTGCAAACTCCAGGTTGGGGAATACCTGGAGATTTTGAGGGTGAAGCCTGTGGAAGGCAGGGTTTGGGAAACAGGAGGGACCTTGGGGGGAAAGAATGCCACACAGTCCACTGTCCAAAGCAGGCATTTTTTCCAGGGGAACAAATTTATGTAGGCTGGAGATCTTGCTGTAATTCCAAGAGATCTGCAAGTCTCACCTGCAGGTTGGCAAGCCTCTGTTTGGGAGGAAGAACCTGTAATTATGGAGGTTAAGATGGATGCCAGAGGTGACGCATTTCGATCCTCTAGGCCCAATTTGCATAATATGTAAAGAAAGATTTCATTTCGTAAGCAGCTTGGATCACTTATTTGTGAATCCTCAAGGATATTAATACATTTATATAATATGTAAAGAAAGATATTTCGTAAGCAGCTGGGATCACTTCTTTGGGAACCCTGGAGGATCTTCATAAATTTGGTGTAGTGGTTAGGAGCGCAGACTCTAATCTGGGAGATGCAAACAAGGGCACAGCAATCTAAAGATACCAAAACCAAAGAAATTGCTGCAACAAGTTCATAGAGTTACAGAATGATGACAATAATGTATGGGCATTTTTCTGATGTTTTAATCCCAAATTCCTTCTTTTATTCCATAGGTCAGATGACAAACATCTCGCGTTTCCAGAGTTCGTTTCGAGGTCTTTATCAAAATTCCTATTTGAAACAAACAATATTCATAATAGGAAACAGGAATCCTGACCTCGGCAAATTTTAAAATATCAATAAATAGTAATTTCATACATACTGTTTTGCTGTGATTTTTCAAACAATCCAGTATTAGGAATCTCAATTTCTATAAAGGATAAATATACACTACAGTCAACACAATTTACATCACTATTTAGAAAAAGGCTCAAAAATAGCTCCTGAGTACATAAGCACGTATTTTACCAGAATGGCTATGAATTGTAAGCCACTCTGAGACTCCAAGTGAAGGGCGGGGTATGAATCCAATCTCCTCCTCTTCATTACAACATGAATATTGTAATAGTGCTATAATTATCCCTACCAGTTGGTGGTGCTATTGCACGTCTGAGTGTTTGGGTTGGTTTTATATTGGTTTTAGTTCCTGATCTGCAGAGAGGTGACAGTTTTAACATGTGTGTAACTGTTTCAATATCTGTGCTAGAGGCTGTGCTGGACACCACTTGGAAACCTTTTATTAAAAGGGGTTCCTTAAACCAGGGTGGAACAATATCTCAATAGCCTGTACACAGAAGCTGATACCATGAATAAAACTTTGTTGTTCTTAAAGGTACCACTGAACTCAAACTTTCAGTAGCCGGAGTCAGGTTTTCTGGCAACAACCAGTTCCTCCCAAAACCAAAATGGTTTTGCCATAATGTTCCCTATACCTTCCCTTTAAAGCCATGACTCTGTAAGCCGCCCTGAGCCCATTGGGGAGGGCGGGGTATAAATGTGAAAAATAAATAAATAAATGAATAAATAGTTTATGAAGGCATGCAGCTTGCCTGATTGAGTGCTTTATAGCAAGACTTGTAACTTAGGTAGCTACCACACCTAGTCTAGCCTAATCTTTCTTTAAGATAGAGATGCCATCCTCCAGGTGGGACCTGGGAATCCCCTGGAATTACAGCTCATCTCCAGACTACAGAGATCAGTTCCTCTGGAGAAAATGGCTGCTTTGGAGGGTGGACTACATGGCATTGTATCCTGCTGATGTCCCTGTCCTCCCCAGGCTCCATCCCCAAATCTCCAGGTGTTTCACAACCCCCCCCCCCCCCCATTCTCCACTGGCGGCCAGGCAGGACCGGACTACCCTACTTAAAGGAGGTCAGATCAGCACACACAGTTTCCCCCTCTTCTGTTTTATCCTTACAGTTCTGTGAGGTAGGTTAAGCTGAGAGAAAACGGCTGACCCAAGGATAACCCAGTGAGTTTAATGGCTGTGCAGGGATTTGAACGCAGATCTCACAAGTCCAACACTCTAACCTTTATACCACACTGGCTCTTTGTGTAAAGGAATCAAGACTGCTGATATTCACATAGGCTTTGGGAACAATAACTGTGTGTTTTGTACAGAGGATTCTGTGGTAAGCTTGGTTTAGGTCTTGGTTTCTGTGGCAACCATGAAGCTAAGTTTTTGGGAAGCCAGCACCCCCAGGAGGCGGGGCTAGCCAGATATCCCTGCAGTGTCTTTAGTGAAGAAGAACACTGTTTTTCTCTGCTTTGAGACTGAGTACTCTTTCGTCTGTTGTTTTCCATTTGTTCCCCTCAGCTGCTTCTTTTTCATCTTCTTCTCAGGCAACAGCCTTGCAGGCCGAGTACTACCTAGTGTGCTTTTTCCTTCAGTGTCCAAACTGCTGAAGTTGTAGAAAATGTGAGTTACACGTATAACATCTAGTTGTGCTTGTCATTCATCACTGCTAAGAGCTTTACGGAGGATGAATTACAAATCGTCACACGTATTTCCTAAAAATATAATAGGAATTTCTGCTGACATTTATAGCAGAACTTATTGCATAGTACAATGTCAACATTTTACAATTAGATGTTTTGAATTATTAAAACATCTTATTACATATATTCACACCACAGGTAGAATCTGTCTGCCCTGTTCTCTCTTTATGTTTAATCAATTTGAATTAAACTATCTCTGTCTACAGGGTTTTCATAGGAGTGTGTTATCTGAAGTGAAGGCTTCCATGATCTATCAAGTCTATTAAAAGGGGAATGGCTTTGGTTTGAAGCTCCCTCCTCTCCTTATTTATTTATATTTATTTATTTATTATTTGTATTTTTATCCCGCCCTCCCCGTAGGCTCAGGGCGGCTTACAGGGCATATTGCCGAATCATACCATAAAACAGTACAAATATTAAAATATTAAAACCAGTTATACTCATAGAAAAATATATTCAGTGCTCCTCTCATAAAAAAGCAAGATGGCCGTCTCTTAAAATCTCATCCAAGTGCTCAACCTCCAGATGCCCCTGTACCCAAATTCTAGTGCGTTGATGGTACCATGGCGTTGGTGGTATCATGGCGGTGGCGGCTCCTATTCGAACGCCTGGCGGAAGAGCTCCGTCTTGCAGGCTCTGCGGAACTGTACTAGGTCCCGCAGAGCCCTGATCTCCTCCGGGAGCTCATTCCACCAGATAGGAGCCGCCACCGAAAACGCCTTATTCCTGGTCACAGCATATTTGATGGCCTGGGGACCTGGCACATCCAGCAGGTTCTG
>NW_015172004.1:1184665-1188350 GCF_001447785.1 Gekko japonicus | reverse complement strand
CAACAACAACAAATGGATTCTAAAACTTCAGTCCCTTGACAGCTGGTTGAAGTCTTTTCACCCAAACAGGACAGTATCTCCTTACACATCTCTCTCCCTCTCTCTTTCTCGCTTGCTTGCTTTCATATATCTGGAAAATTGTTTATATTTTCTAGCATTTAGGATTCTAAGTAAACAACATGTTATTTCTATTACTGCTAGTTCACACAAAGAAGGAGAGTCTCTTGAGAAAGGTTTACAGTATCTCCTTACACATCTCTCTCCCTCTCTCTTTCTCGCTTGCTTGCTTTCATATATCTGGAAAATTGTTTATATTTTCTAGCATTTAGGATTCTAAGTAAACAACATGTTATTTCTATTACTGCTAGTTCACACAAAGAAGGAGAGTCTCTTGAGAAAGGTTAGATGCAGTGGAAATAATAATCATATCAAACATAAGCAAATATAATATCTCAGCCTTTAGAAATATGAAAACATCAAAGCAGGGGGTGGGTTGGCTTTATAAACAGGAGCACACAGCAAAATGAAACTGTGTTTTCTCCAGGGATGCCTAGCTTTCATAAAATGTGCCACTGAATAAAATAATTAAGCACAATTTAAAACGGCCACAGTATCAACTACCTTTTTTTTTTAATTTCAGAAGTTTGAAAATGTGTATTCACACATTTAATATGGAAATGAATTTCTAGTCCTCCTGTATGACTTCCTATAGCTAAGGATATATGTAGAGCTTTGGGAATATAGGGTGTTGGGTGCAGCAATGCAACTTCTTACTTTGCATATTGGGAGGAGTGTATAGCTAGTTTGCTCACTGTATTCACTGGAGTATGAGGCGTGACCCTTTTTAAAAAAACTTGGAAAAGAAAGAGAGGAAGGAATAGGGTTGCTGGGTCCCCTCGTAGCTCCAGTGGGGAGATTTGGGGGGCGTTCTGGAGGTGGGCGGGGACAACCCAAGCCCGGCCACCCCTCTCCCTCCCATCCTGCAAGATTTAAAGGGCTTCAGCTGATCGGCGGGGAGCATGTGGCCCACTGATCAGCTGGAGGGCCCTTTAAGTCTTTCAGGAGGGACGGAGAGGGGCTGCTGCCGCCTGCAGCTCCACTCACAAAAAGACCCTTTAAAGGGCCTTTTTGCAAGCGGGGTGGGGGCCACCATGCATGGGGCTGATTTCCCAGTGGTGATTCGCCACTTTTGATTCAGGCCCGTGTGCCACCACCCCGCTCGCTGCCGCTGGGAAATCAGCAAATCACTGCTGAGAAATCAGCCTTCTTGGAAATCAGATCTGGGGCCGGCAACCCTAGGAAGGAACCTTTTCAGAAGCTCCTGTCTTTGCTAAAATTGGCTGCTTTATTGTTGAAAGGCCTTAGCTAAAGAAGTAATAGGTAAAATCTATGCAGAAAGCAAGTTTAATTGAACTCACGTTCAGGACTTTGTTGCACAACTGTTTCTGTAGATCGCAGAATTGATTTTTGTCTGGGCTGAGCCCTCCCTCCTAGCGTCTCTTCATTTCCTGGCAAGAAAGGTAGCCCTTAGAACTCTGCTTCAAATTGGAGGCCAGCTTCTGAAGAACTCTGGTTGGGCCAGATCTAGAGCTGCCAGGTCTTGTCAACGCGCTGGCAGGGGGTGGGAGGGAGCCTTCTGGGAGTAGGGCAGGGCTCTGTGATGTGATGACATCATGCGGAAGTGATGTCATCACATTGGAGATGTTGCACGGCCATGCTCTGATTTGAGGGCAAAACACTAGGGTAAAATTGTCCTCAAACCGTAGAGTTTTACCCCAAAACCAGAGTATCGCACATGACATTGCTGTTTGGGGATGAGGTTTCCCCACGTGCCAGCTGGCCAGTGGTGGGCAGAAGCCCCCCAAACTGGGGGATTCCCCACCCAGACCTGGGGAATGGCAACCCTAGCCAGATCCTGCAAGAAAACAATGCTTCTGGGACATTGGCTACAGGACCACAGGAGCTACCTTCTGCTACACCACATTTTCCCAAGGGGCAGTACTTTCAAATCCCAGGGCACCAGCTAGGGTTGCCAGCTCTCGGTTGGTGAATCCCTGGAGATTTTGGGGGTGGAGCCTGAAGAGGGCAGGGTTTGGGGAGGGGAGGGACTTCAATGGGGTATAATATTATAGAGTCACCTTCCAAGTGGCCATTTTCTCCAGGTGAACTGATCCCTTGTCATCTGGAGATCAGTTGTAATGGAGGTCCTCAGCCACCAACTGGAGGTTGTATTCATATTGCTGAATTACGCTGTAGAGACCAAGATGCATTATACTGGAAGTGTAGACCTAAGTATCTAAAATTTTTAACTTGTTCAATTGGTTTGCCTCCAATTGTCCATTTGAATGGTTTCCAAGTTTTGGAAAAGACAAGTATTTTTGCTTTTTCATGGTTTAAACGTAATTTATTTGTTATAAAATATGAAAGACGTCTATTTAGTGAACACTTTAAGCCAACTTTGGAGCAGGACAATAATACCATGTCATCCACATATAGCAGTAGTGGGACATGGACAGAGCCCAGTTTAGGAGCATGGCAGCTTTGAGGTAAGGGGAGAGATCATCAAGGAACAGGTTAAATAGAAAGGGTGCTAATATACAGCCTTGTTTGACTCCTTTATTTGATGAGATTCTTGTTGTTAATTTCCCTGTCAGTGAACATTTGATTTGGCATTTTGTTGATGTGTATAGCTTTCCTATAAGGTTAAGGAGTCTCTTATCTATGTTTAGTTGTTGTAGTTTAGCCCAGAGGAGTTCCTGTTGATTGAATCAAATGCCCCTTTAAGATCTATGAAGGCAGCGTATAATTTTACATTGCTTCTTTTGACATACTTATTAATCAGGTGCTCTAATATAATGCAATGGTCTAAAGTAGATTTCCCTTTACAGAATCCCAGCTGTTCTGGACTCTCTGTTCTGTCATCCATATGATCAGCTTAGATAGTAGATGTTTGGCATACAGTTTGCCCATAATGGAAAGCAGGCTGATTGGTCTGTAGTTGGAGGGAATTGAGCAATTACCTTTTTTATAAATTGGGACTACGATTCAATGTAACCATGCATCAGGGATAAGGCCGGATTTATCAATCATTGTAAAAAAAGATGCAAGAGGTGCCACCAATCAGGGTCTAGTTTTAAAATTTCCGGGAGAATTATATCAGGACCAGCTGTTTGTCCTGGTTTTAATTGGCCAATCAGTTCTTTTATTTCATCAGGTGTTACATGAGGCCAATCAGGTAAATCCTCAGACAGAAAATCTGAGGGATCCATAGTGCAAACATCATCCTGATGGAATAATGTCGAAAAATATTGATACCACATTTGGGGAGAAAGAGCAGACATAGAGGGGGCCTCCGCACGACATGACCCAGAGACTATGGCCCAGAATTTTTTTGTATTATTTAAAATCGTGGCCTGGTATAATTGTTCCCATTGTGTATTAATATATTCAATCTTCTTTCTGTTCATACTCTGTTGTAGTTGGCTCTTAAGTTTAAAGTATTCTATCTGGAAAAAAGGGTCAGTGGTCTCACGGTATTGTCTGAAGTCATTGCGTAATTGGGTTTTTAAGTATCTACATTCCCTATCAAACCAGACATTTATAGGTCTACTACTCCCCCTGTTTCCACTCTCAAGTTCTTTGCCCAGTGACGTAGATATGTGAGATGTTAAAGCATTATAGGCTG
>NW_015172004.1:1179410-1179579 GCF_001447785.1 Gekko japonicus | reverse complement strand
CTCACCAAAGAATCTCTCAATGAAAATGTGACAACTGAATAGATGGAATAGTTTTGAGACAAGGGTTGCTACTTTTTTTGTGATGGGACGCCTTTGCCTTTGATGACTGAATGATAGACGGATTCGATGTGTATAATCGCTCCCAACATAAACATACACTGTCATTGAA
>NW_015172004.1:1164362-1179304 GCF_001447785.1 Gekko japonicus | reverse complement strand
ACACCTGGAGATTTTGGGGTGGAGCTTGAGGATGGTGTGGTTTGGGGAGAGGAGGGACTTTAATGGGATATAATCAGGGCTATTTTTGGGCAGGAACGCAAAGGAACTGAGTTTCGGCTGGCTTCCAAGTTGGCCACACCCAGCAGGAACTCATTAGCATTATAGGCCACACCCAACAGCAGAAACTCATTAGGATTGGCTACATTAGGGGTGTGTGGCCTAACATGCAAAGGAGTTCCTGCTACAAAAAAAGGCCCTGGGTTTTGACAACAAACAAGGTAAACAGAATAACAAGCAAAAGGTGGGTGTGGCTGGATGACCACACTTCTGGTAACATGGGGGTGTGGCCTAATAGGCCAATGAACTGTGCTGTCAGGGGGTGTGGCCTAATATGCTAATTAGTTTCTGTTGTTGGGTGTGGCCTATTATGCTAATGAGTTCCTGCTGGGCTTTATCTACAAAAAACCCCCTGGATATAATGCTATAGAGTCCACCTTCAAAAGTGGTCATTTTCTCCAGGTGAACTGATCTCTGTTGCCTGGAGATCAGCTGTAACCACAGGAGATCTCCAGCCACCATCTGGAGGTTGGTAACTACTTAACTACTGCTGCTCCCTACGCACAGCCCCCCCCCCAACATGTAGGTAGGAAGACGTTCCCCTCCCCTATGCGCAGTTTTGCTAACTTGATGGGTAGGAAGGAGTTGGTCATATGCTGAATTCTCAATATTTAACGCCAGTGTGGTGTAAGGTCTTGGGCTATGGTCTGGGTTCAAATCTCCACTATGCATTGAAGCTTGCAGGCTGACTCTGGGCCAGTGTCTATGCCTAATTTACCTCATAGGTTTGTTTTGAGGGCAAAATGGAGGAAGGAAGAATCACATATGCCATTCTGAGTTCCTTGGAGGAAGCATAGGGTAAAAATATAACCAGTCAGACAGATGTTATACTCAACCCAGTTTAGGGGAAATAATCCTGATCTCAGCATTACATCTAAAAAGAGCCTCTGCATAGCAGAAACATTGGGTTGGATCCAACCAGCTGTTTGGCTTCTGAAAAAGGGGAAAGGGTGTCCCCTTTGACCGCCAGTGCTGGGGATTATGGGATGTGGGCTGTAGTAAGAAGGAGAACTGGGTAAAACTATGCAAAAAAACCAACAACCCTGGCTGAATCCAACCCATTGGCTTTAGAGGTGAATTTTTACGCGGGTTGAATACCTTTACTGAACTGTTGCTATTTTTCCTCAGAGAGAGCTGTGCCTTTAAAAATAAGATATATAATTCGGTTATGGAGCTTGCTGGAAGGAGCCTAGGAGCTATATAAGGGAGAATTTTGTCTTTTTGTGTTCAAAATATAATTCTCAGCCTGCGTAAGCTCCAAAAGGTCAGAGCATGATTTAATAAATTCATCTTTCAAGAGTATAAGATTCCTTCTTTAAAGTTTAACGTAACCACTTAACTGAGGGAATGGATGCATGGGGCATTGCTAATGAGCTCCTTAACATGCACGTCACAGATATGAATGCACGCCACACAGCCACCGAGAAGACCTCCTTAATGAATTTTGTGTGATCCCTACTGTGGGGAGCCTTTGATGGTTCTGACTACCAAGAAACAATACAGAGGAGAGGGTCCCTTGCCCCAAACCCTGGATCATAAGCAAAATGGATTGTCAGATGTCTGTGGTGCAGTAGGCTACAGCATGGGCTTTGCAGAGGGAACTGTCCAGTCACATGGCTCTTACTACACCAGCTGTGGTGTAGTGGTTAAGACCGGCGGACTCTAATCTGGAGAACCGAGTTTGATTTCCTCACTCCTCCACATGCAGCCAGCTGAGTGACCTGGGGTCAGTCACAGTTCTCTCAGAGCTCTCTCAGCCCCGCCTACCTCACAGGGTGTCTGTTGTGGGGAGAGGAAGGGAAACAGCTTACAAAATAAATGCAACATTACAATTTAAACAAAGACTTTGATGCTCCAACATCCTGGGTGATTCTGGTTTCACTAGTCTGGCTCGCTTTGGGCCACAGGTAACAAGACAAGGGCAAAGAAGAGCCTTCTGGCATGCAATTTTAGGGCTGCCAGGTCTCCTGGTATGGCAGGTGAAAAGTACTGAGTTCGGACATGTGGCAGAATGATCAGCTCATAGTTTATTAACTCACTGGAAATTAGAAGACAAACTAGCTGGTCTGCGACCGGCTTTTATCCGTGCACAGACACACTCAAAATCCGTGATAGGCTCTATTTACACTACCTACTCCCCATAGGTACATACCAGGATCCGCCTGAGCTCATTGGTCCACGTTAGGATCCTACCAGTCTATTGTTCCTAGACCCGAAGGTCTATACGACCACATGGCCAGGCTAACGCTGGTGAGGCTATCTTAATACATAACAGCAGGAGACCTCCAGCCTGACAACCCTGGTCCTGCTGGGGGGAGAAATCTAGCGTTTCAGCGGAAACCTAGAGTGTCAGCTTGATGTGATGACGCCACTTCTGGGTTCAGCACAGGAAGTGATGTCACACATGCGAGCAATGTCAATTTACGTGTCTCACTGTCTCCCACCAGTTGCCAACACTGGGCTGGCAACCCTAGCTTCTGTCTTTATCCTATAACAAGTACCTATAACAAAGGAGAACATAGGGTCACTAACTACCATAGAGTTTTTGCCCAAAAACCAGAGCGTTGCCCCCAACGACCCTGTCACTTCCAGGTCACGTAGGCATGTCACTTTAACTTCCAGTATTCCTCCCTTGGGGGGGGGGGTAATTCCACCCACTGGCCAGGTGGGCAGCAGTGGAGAGGTGGGGGTTGGTAGTGGGAGACCCCCATTCTCACCCAGGGGGGTCTAACATCCCTATCCTGGGTTCACCATGAGTCAGTTGTGACTTGATAGCACACATTTATTATTATTACCAGAAAATAGTTGTGGCTCAAATCCACCATCTAAGGTTGCTGCCTTTCTGGCAGAACCCCTGTGTCTTTAATATTGCAGATATAAATTCAACACAGGACGCTTTCCCCCACAGGGGCTTAAAGCCCTGGGGGAAAGCTTTACCCGCTGAATTTCTTTCTATTCAAGGTACAGCCACCCTGCCAGAGGAAAAGATGGCAGGACTATCTGTTTCATACTGGATACGCCATGCTGCAGCTAAAATTCTTGGCAGAGCCTCCCAGGGTAATCTAGCTGCAGAGGGAAGCAAAGTCGTTTGGCAGAGCAATAACTCAGCTGCAGATAACGGCTGGAATCCAAAGAAGCAATTTAGAGTTGGTCAAGGGAATGCTATGTGCAAGCTGGAGCTTTCGGTGTGCGATGTCATTCCCGGTACCGTCTCCAACTTCTAACCACATGGTCAGAGTGGACCACATGGTGACATGCCATGCTATTAATAACTGGGCATCACAAGCATGGTATAGACCCAAAAGATCAGCCCTAACTATGTGGAAGATCTAAACTACAGCAAGTGTTTGATTGCACAGATTTCTTTATTCTGTTTGCTAAGAAATCTGTGTAATTCAAAAGCCTGGAGGGCTCAAAACGTATGCAGCTTATGACCTATTTTATTCTAGAGCAATGTTCTGCTGGTATGTTTGCCAGGTGCAGAGAAGCACTCTTCCTTTTATGGGCACAAATATAATTTAGAGGTTTTAAAGTCCAAACAAGGTAGAACTGCACAGAAAAATACTGCTGTCAAAAATACATTCGCAGTGATCAAATCCCTTATCTGTATAGACACCCCCACCCCCCGGACAGGTTACTGATTTGGGCCTCTACTGTTGGGGCAGCTCAGATGAATCAGTTGCTGATTGTTGAATGTCCAGGATCCTGCAGAGATGCCTGGATGAGTCTTAAAAACTAACGACATAAATGTGCTTCTATCGCTTTTCAAATGTTTACTGCTGTGTAAGAGCACAGAGGTGGAGCTGCGGTGGCTCAAGTGGCTAAGATGCTGAACTGCAGGCTGTGGAAGGTCAGTCGTTCAGCAGTTCGAGACCCGGGTTGCCGCATGACGGAGTGAGCTCCCGTCTCTAGTTCCAGCTCCTGCCAACCTAGCAGTTCGAAAGCAAGACATTGCAAGTAGATAAATAGGTACCACTTCGGTGGGAAGGTAACAGCGTTCCGTGTGCCTTGGTGTTTAGTCACGCCGGCCACATGACCACGGAAACGTCTTCGGACAGCACTGGCTCTTTGGCTTTGAAACGGAGATGAGCACCGCAACCCTAGAGTCGGATTTGACTGGCTTTCGAGCAAGGGAACCTTTACCTTTACCTTTAAGAGCACAGAGGAAAACTGAAACCTTGCATTCCATTTAAAGACTTGTGAGATGCTGTATAACCTAACTAATATGAAGTGTGTCAGCCTTTGGAGAAATGGAAAACGTCATTTTAATAATGGAGAAGGAATGATGACAAAGGCACATTCTAATAAACAGTGGCCTTTTCAAACAGCCCGTAAGGCAATCTGGATTTTGACATGCGCTAGGTGAGCTGCAACTGCATGACCCCCTGACGGAAGCAGCTTTTTTTTTTTATTGTGATGCATTTTAAATTACTTCTCTGATGGCACTCAAGACTTTTGTGTTTGGAAGGCATGTTCGATTCCGGAGCCACTTAACTTCCAAGTTAAAGAAGAGGAGTCGCTTGTGTCAAAAGAGGATATTGCCTTGAGTCAAGAGCTATACATTCTGTCATTGTTATGATCTCTTGTATCAAAGGGGGAGGAGAAAAGCTTTGTATAACTTTTATTTTAGATAGACTTGTTCTGATACAAAGGGCTAAAATACATGTAACAGCAACAGATCCAGGTGTGGTTGCCAACCTCCAGGTAGCAGTTTTCTTATCAAAAAGCCTTTCACATGTAAATAATCAAAAGGCTTGAGTCTGATAGCTCAAAAAAAAGATTATGGTTTCTCCCCTCTCCGATTTTATGTTCACAACAACCCTGCAAAAGTATTTTAGAACAAGATGTAGTGACTGGCCCAAGATCACAATAGAAAGGAACTCTGCTAAAATAATGTATGGGTGACAGCAATGAATGTTAAGGAAGTGCTGTTACCACCAATGGCCTGCCTTGTTGTTTGTGGAAATTAGCTATGCAGCAGGGAAGACCAGAGGGGTACAGGGACCACACACAACTTGTATACCAAGATGTATTATTGCGGATGAGGAGTTGCTTGAGATTGGGCAGTTGTCTGTGTGCAAGAAAAGGTTTGCCCCCCAGTACTTGTGAAAGAGATCTGTCTTTGTCCAGTAGAGGTTTTAAGTCACTGATGATACCTTGAACTGTTTTGAGTTGAGAACTGTATGTGACCACTAATGGTGTTCTGTTATTGTCTCTTTGTCTTGCAACAGGTTTTCTCTGGCTATCAGTCTGGCTTTGTTGATCTGTTTCTTGACTTCATCAGGTGGATACTTTAATTCCAAAAAGGTTCGTTGTAGATCCCTCAAGTGAGACTGTCTGTAGGACTGGAGCAGATGCGGCTGTAGCGCAGAGCCTGGGACTAAGAGAACTTGAGGCACAATGGAGCATTATACGCTTTTGAGAGAGTCTCCCAGTGGCTGGTTCTCCTGTACTTCTTGAGGTGTGAACTAATTATATTATATTCCTCAAATGCCTTTCATAAGAGATTACAGCCTCAGGGTCCATAGTATCTTCTGGGGTCTGGTGTGCATAGGGTTGCCAAGTCCTCGCTGTAGGTAGAGCGGAGGACTCCAGTGCTGCTCCAGGAGTCCGTGCACATGCGCAAAGCGTGCACGCGCCGCAACCACGTTACCCGGACGTGACGCAACCACGTTGGGCATGCCGGGGGCAGGGCCACAATCATCCGAGGGAAAACCATAGAGTTCTCTTAGCCCCTCGAATGACTGTGGCCCCGCCCCCAACACGCCTGACGCGACTGAGTCACTTCAGGGTGACGTGCTGATGCCGGGCACGTCGCGTGCTTTTGGGGGTGGGGTTCCCCCCGGGGCCCGATCCACCGGCGGCAGGTAACGGGCCTCTCGGGCGGGGGTTTCCCCGCCCCCCGGGGGGACTTGGCAAGCCTAGGTGTGCAGGATTCAGTTTACCTATCCAGTTAGCACACAGGAGACTCTTGCAGCTTCAGCTACATGCTTGCTTCACATAAACTTAGAACTACAATCTACACACAGAGAACTAGAACTAAATGAGGCTCCGCCCGTACAGGCCTTGATGTGGGAAACAGAAACTAGGTTGTGAGGGCTCACTTAAAAGCATACTCATATATACACATATATACATCACAGGGAGCTATGATTTAAAGGGGCAGTCTGGCACGGGTGTGCAAGGAGAAACAGCCTGTTTAGCTCTTTCTCCTCATGCCTTTTTTTCCTGCCAAAAGTCAATACCTTTCCAAGTGGCCTTTACTACCACTGGGGAAAATTCACATGTAACCAAATTTGATTCTGGGTGTCTTGCTTGTAAGTTTTTTTTTCTTGCAGGTTTAAAATACAATCTCTCATTTCCTCTTACTTTTCAGTCAAAAGGCAAGTGCATTTTGAACCCCAACATAAAAGCAGCGTGAGAAGGATATTGGTTTTGATTATGCCATGAATCTGAGCTGCTTGAAAAACCTATCAGAGATTATCCCCCCCCTCCAACCTGTGGGCATATTTACTTAAAACATTTCTCTACAAGCATCCTCAAGGTGGTTTACAAAATCAGTTTAAAAAACAAATTATAGCTATTAAACATTAATAGCTGCATGGCAATTACAGATCAACATGATTGAGTAAACCCACACTTAAAGCTAGGCTTGCCAAGTCCCCCCGGGGGGCGGGGAAACCCCCGCCCCAGAGGCCCGTTCCCTGCCGCCGGCAGATTGGGCCGGGGGGGAACCTCACCCCAAAGTACGTAATGTGCACGTCACCCGGAAGTGACGCGACCACGCCGGGCACGCTGGGGGCGGGGCCACAGTCATCCAAGGGAAAACTCTATGGTTTTCCCTCGGATGGTCGTGGCCCCGCCCCCAGCGTGCCCAACGTGATCACGTCACTTCCGTGTGATGTGATTGCGGTGCGCACGCGCTTCGCGCATGCTCCGGGAAACAGCCGGGAGTCCCCCGCTCCAGCTAAAGGTAAGACTTGGCAACCGTACTTAAAGCCATAGATAAAAAGTAATATATTAATAATAATGTTAACTTGATATATTTTCAGGAAAAGCTGTTTCTACCAAATCCTTTGGCAGAGTTATAAGAAGAAGATGGTCTGACCGATCACAGGAGGGGAACTGAGGGCCATTTTGACCCCATCTTTTATTTTTATTTTTTTTTAAAAAGGATAGGAGGTAGAGACCACTCAATTCATTCTTTGACCAAGCTGATAAATGGGATAAAGGTGTTATTCTCTTAATTTATTGTTGACTAAAGATTTCTCTAGCATTCTAGTAGTACTAGAATTATCTTTCACTACTACTCTGGAAACTCAAGGACTTTTTTTTTTAAGGAGAGAATCTTGTCAGCTCATTTTCTGATTCTGAGCTAGAAATGTCAGAATAATTGTCTGACAGTGCAGTCATAACCAGAGTTAGGCTCTTCTAACCCAATTGACTCCAATGGATTTTGAAGGGCGTAACTCTGGTTAGGATGGCACTGTAAGTTACTTGGAATAGTTTAAAAATAGTGCATGTTATCGTCATCAGGCAGCAAAAGTAAAATGATTTTAAGCCTTCTGTGACTTGAAGAAATGGCTCTGTGATCATTTTTAACCTTTCATCAGGATAATTGCAAAAAAATTAACAATGATAGAATGATTATAGTGTGTGAGGCAGGAGAGTGATTAGCATTAAAGTGCCTATTGCTTTTGACTGAGAGGTGACCTATTTATCTTGCATTTTGTCTGGAGAAGTAAGTGCTATGAATTCAAAGGAATCTGAATGTTTCTGATGGGTATAATATTTCCTACAAATGTTTCCTGGTGTTTTAAAAATCAGTTCCCCTGGAAAAAATGGCTGGTTTGGAGAGTGGTGGGCTCTACAGCATTATACCCTGCTGTGGTCCCTCCCCAGGTTCCACCCCCCAAATCTCCGGGAATTTCCCAGCCTGAAGTTGGGAGTCCTAGGGAATATAACAATTAACCTCTGATCTGCCTTTTCACAGTTCTCACTGCACATCTCAAGGCTTAATTACATGAGATTTTGAGGAAACTGTGATCTAATCTTCCTAGCATTTTTTAATTGAATTAGCCGCCGTGTGCGGTCCAATTCTCTTATTTATTTAATTAATTTATACCCTGCCTTTCTCCACAGTGGGGGACCCAAAGTGACTTATCTCATTCTCTTCTCCTCCATTTGATCCTCACAACAACTTTGCGAGGTGGATTGTGCAGAGAGCATGTGACTGGCCCAGCAAGCTTATATGGAAGAGTGGGGGTTGGGTCTCCCAGAATCCACCAACCCAGGGTAAGAAGGAAAGGTTGACTCTTCCACTCTTGCATGCTTTTGTCTCTTAGAAACAGCCCCATTACCCGAGGGAAAAATGATGGGTAAAAGTTGGGTTTGTATGTGTCTTTTTTGGATCCACAAGTACATGTACTGTCTAGTTTTGATTGGCAAAATCCTGCAAGGGCAAAAGAGTTAAACCCTCTTTTTTCCCATTGCCAAAACGGCCCTGGTCCAAAGCAGTGTCTGTCTGCCCAGTGCCCACGTATCTAGCTAATCTTCCAGTCAGTTCCTATGATCACTTCAAATGACACAATAGCACGGATGGGGGTGGGACTTTCAAAATTGCACACCTTCCCATCCGCATAGCATTCAATGGTGCTTTGACTGTGATCTCTTCAGAAAGATCGTATCAAAGGAGGTTGGGGAATGATCTCAGCGAAACAGGGGGGAACCCCAAAAGCTGATGACTAGCAGCCAAACTGCACACAGTATGTTCCTTCACTTGTTTACACTCGTTTTCCCATGTGCCCAGCAGGCACACATCAGCTGCAGGGAGCCAGGACCATAGCTAGAAAAGTTTAACTGCGGGGTGGTGGTGGTGGTGGAGGGAATATTAAAGTGGTGGTCAGCCCGTCATGAGGGAACTGCCTCTTTAAAAATATTGAGCCCAAACAGGCTTGGAATAGCACCAGAGGGAGAAGCAGAGGTTCTGCCTCCCCCACAGTGGTTTTCTTACCCAAAAACTCTGAGCGGAAGGAGTCGTTTTGCTGATTTTGCTGCTCCACGTGCACAGATACTCCACATGGAGAAGCAAAATTGGTGACATTACCCCCTGCACAGTCATTGGGTGAGAAAATAGTTGGGGGGGGGAAGGAGCCCTATCTCCCCCTGTGGCACCATCACAAGCCTATTTGGGCTCTCCCCTTTTTAAAAGAAGCAGTTCCCTGCAGCTGCTGTGTAGCTATGGGGAATATGGGGAAAAATTAGTGTAAACAAGTGAAGGAACATATCATGTAGTTAGGCTCTAGGGGACAACATCACATGGATACTCTTTAAAAAAAAAACCCTCCATTTTGGATGTCAAACCAGAGCAAAACTGTTGTGTGGAAGCAGCCAAAGTAATGCAGACTAAATTCACCAACATTATCAAAGAAGGAGACCCAGCTTGGCAACCCTATGCCTCAATAGGTAAGGAAACCCCCCCCCAAGCCTTTATATATTTTGCTCTAGCCACCTAAGTCTGATGAACAACATGTTAAATTCAAAAACTTGGTGGCAAAATATACCACAGATCTGTCTCTTACACTTAAATTGTTGCTCAACATCTCTGGCCCAAAGCAAGAGAAAGAAGAACTGTGCCCACTCTCAAGCAATAGGGACCATACTGTGAAAGTGTCAGATGCTCCAAGGAATAGAAAACTTGAAGATCTGGCACCAAGTAGAGAGATTTCATAAATAAATAAGCAAAAGCTTCTTTGGCTCAAAGACACTTAAGTTGGAGAAGGCAGGAACATTCACACAAGTTCCAATATCCCTTCTTAACCACTTGACAGGGATCACCCCACTTCTCTAGAAGTTATTTCCCTCAGACTGGATAGGGATCACCCTCCTTTAATAGGAGCTATTTTCCTCAAGCTTGGGGATCCTTCTGGATCCTCTCACTCCCTTAACTTTCTTTTCCAGTCAATGGTCAGTTCTTTTTTTTAACATTTTATTAAGTGTTTGAGATACAAAGACACAATACATACATACATACATACATACATACATACATACATACATATTAGATTTCTATACCGCTCCTTTTCCATAGACTCAGAGCGGTTTACATAGTTTTATACAATTATCTAACCTAGGGGCACATAGACAGGGGAGGTGAATTCCTTACCCAGGCACCCCCCTTATTTAGGCAGAATCTTTTCTTCTTAGCTTTCCCCCCCCCGGCGGATTCTTTTGTTGGTACTGGCAATGTTACCGACGCAGGTCTTCAGGTCTTTCCGGCACAGGCACAGATCTGTCCATTCTTTTCAGTAGCGACCCCTCCCGGTTACGGCAGCACACAATCTTGCCGTGCCTCGGCACCCCTCCAGTCAGCCGGCTTTCGCCTCACATCACTGCCGCGCCATCCTCCGAGGCCGATCACTCCTGCTTGCAGCCTCGCCACTGCCGCCGCCATCTTCCTCACAGCCCGCTCGCCAGCCTGCCGTCGCCGCTGTCACCATGGAACTTCAGCCAAGGGAGAGAAGGGTGCCCCCCCACTCCTAGTGAGTAGGTACCCAATTTATCTAATTGCTTAAGGCTTTCGAACCGCTAGGTGGGCGGGAGCTGGGACTAGGACCAGGAGCTCACCTCGGCCACGGTGGGACTCGAACCGCTGAAGCTGTTCGGTCAGATGGAATACTGCAGGCATTTACTGCTTGCACCACCACTCCCATACATTTCCAAAAGGATAATCATAACAAATTACATGCAAGAACATGAACAATGGGAATGAAATTACTATAGAACAGTTATAATCAGTTCTTAACTCTCCTTCTTAACCGTCATTCTTAACCAACACTCTCAGCTGTAGAATTCTGTTTGACTCCCCTGTCACTCAAGGTTCTCTGACAGGGTTAAAGCATTAACCATATACTGTTTGTTGCACTGGTGCATGATGACATCACTTCCAATGCAACCCAGAAGTGCCAGCATTGCACCTGGGTGACACTCTAGTACTTACTCTAAAAACTCTATGGAAAGGTGCCCCGTGCCCCGCTTATGGTGGGCAAATTCCTGGCAATTTTGGGTGCTGCCCACTGATGCTCATTTTGTCAGTGGGCAGAAACAGGCTGGCCAAACAGAGAAGGGTAGCAATCATCATCCCCATGCGATGACATTTGGTGTGACCCAGAAGCACCAGCACTGCTAGTACTAGAGCATAGACCTGGCATGATGCCAGTGCTTCCAGATCATGCTGGAAGTGACATCATCCTGTCGGGATGATGATCGCGGCCCTCCTGTCTGGCCAGCCTATTTCTGCCTGCTGACCAGCTGAGTGTTGGTGGGCAGCAGCCAAAATTGCTGGGAGTTTGCCTGCCTTAAGCAGACACCTGGCAATTTTTACAGGTCTGTGTTTAGGAGAGCCAGTTTGGCGTAGTGGTTAAGTGCGCGGACTCTAATCTGGGAGAACCGGGTTTGGTTCCCCACTCCTCCACTTGCACCTGGCTGGATGACCTTGGGCAAGCCATAGTTCTGATAAGAGCTGTTCTTGAAAAAGAGCAGTCTCTGTCAAGAGCTCTCTCAGCCCCACCCACCTTGCAGGGTGTCTGTTCCGGGGAGGGGAAGGGAAAGGAGTTTGTAAGCCGTTCTGAGACACCTTTGGGTAGTGACGGGCGGGGTATAAATCCAATCTCCTCCTCCTCCTCTTCTTCTTCTAGGACACAGCCCGTTTTGTTTGGGTTTTTTTGTTTGTTTGTTTAACTTTGGTCTAGCCTGATCTCATCAGATCTTGGAAGCTAAGCAGAACCGGGCCCTGGTTAGTACTTGGATGGGAGACCTCCAAGGAAGTCCAGGGTCGCTACGCAGAGGCAGGCAATGGCAAACCACCCATCTCTGTTCATCTCTTGCCTTGGAAACCCTATGGGGTCGCCATGAGTTGGCTGCGACTTGACGGCACTTTCCACAAGCATACTTTTCTTGTTGTGGGAATACTTCGTGTGTGCCCAGTTAATTTAGCTGACGTTATTTTTTACCAGTGCCATATGTTCAGACAGCTTTTCCCCATTCCTGGTTATTTAAGCAACTGAAAGTCATTACTATGAGTGAATGTTTTTGGAACAGCTAATTAACAAGATCACTGTGATTCAATAGAGAAAAACCTCCTGATGTATTAAAAAAAAAAAGTGTTAAGCAATTTCCCCCCCCTCAGCAATGCCGAGAGAAACTTCTTTGCAAGCAAGGACATGTTACTTTTTATTATCTTTGGAAATATGTTAATAGACCCCTAAAAATGTCACTCATAAATAACAACTGCTAAGAAAATAATTGCACAAAGTCCTATTCCATTACTGATAAGCAGAATTTGTTTACCCTGGTAATAATGTAAGAATAATCATCAGGTTTTATTAGATTTTTAAAGTTTTGTTCTGTTTGATATAACTTAATTATTTTTAGTACACGATCTACTATAGCATGTGTCCATTACTGAAAAATTAATACATTAACATAAGCTTGATATAATCAAGAAAATCTAACAAACAAACATACTCTGTGTATGAAACACATCTATCTATTATTTCCTGAAGATTTTTTCCCCCTGTTTGCTAAAATGTGTAAATGTATCTTCATAGCAATTTCCAGGGCAGAAAAATAAATTCACTACCCAACAGGAATGATTAATTTTTTTACTGACTTCGGATTAGATGGGGTTTTGGGGGGTGGGGAGGAATCTAAAAAGGTCAAATATAAAATGCAGGTTTTAAAGAATACAGAGAGGACTAAGAAAATATGTTGAAAGTGTAGGCATGGTGCAAATACAGGTGAAAGTCTGTAGGGCTGGCTGCATCTAGTAATCACTGGGTATTGGGCTATCATTGCACTACACCAATCATTTGGTCTGGCTTGTCCACACAGGCTAATCTATTTGTGAATGTCTGCTAAAGTAATTATGAAGGGCCTTCTTGCCATCATTTTCATTTGGCAAACATTTCACATCAACTCACCAGCATGGGAAGAGACCTGCTATTTGTCATTCTTGGGAGATAAAGGCATAAACCCCAGAAATTACACAAAGATGCTCCAGGTACCTGAGGGCTTCCTATGCTTAAATGTCATGTATAGTGAATGCATGCAATACTACCCTGTATCTGGCCCAAGAAACCTTCAGTTGTGTGTATTTCTTTAGTTCACAGGAAACTTCTATCTGCCCTTCCTCCCAAAATGTGTACAAGTAGTCATAAGAACATACATAAGAACATAAGAGATGCCAATGTTGGATCAGGCCAAAGGCCCATCCAGTCCAACACTCTGTATCACACAGTGGCCAGAAATACTAGTGCCATCAGGAGGTCCACCAGTGGGGCCAGGACATTAGAAGCCCTCCCACTGTTGACCCCCCCAAGCACCAAGATGACAGAGCATCACTTGCCCCAATCACTTGTCAATGCATTCACCATCTTATTGGTAAGTAGCTTGAATAAGATGCTTAGTCTTCAGTCCGAACTAACGACACATGGTTGGATCCTACCTAAAATTTCTCCGTGTGTGAGTGGGTCGACTTTGGTTGATTCCCCCCATCCCACAGAAACAGCATTTCTGAAGGCACTCTGGGCTGGAGGGGGAAGTTGCATTCCAACAGGTGGAGATCCTTCCATCCTCAGAATTTTTAAGCTGGATCCAAGGCACTGGCTTGTATCTTACTACCGAGTTCCAAAGACTTACGGGCACTAAATTAGAGTTGCCAACTCTAGCTTGGGAAGTTCCTAGAGAATTTTGGGTGGTGCCTAGGGAGGGCAGAGTTTGGGGAGGAGAAGGAGGTCAGCTAGGGTTTCCAACCCCCAGGTGGAAGCAGGGGATTCTCCGATATGGTGGGCTCCAATCTGCTGCCAGCCAGCTGGGGGAAGCCCCGCCCACAACACCTGGCACAATGTCCCCAGCATGATGACTTCATGCAGAAGTGATGGCATCACGCTGGGGACGCTGCGCGGCAATGCTATGGTAACATAGAGTTTTGCCCAAAATACTAGAGCATCACTGTGCGGCATCCCCAGTGTGATGACATCACTTCTGCATGACGTCATCACGCTGGGGACATCACGTGTGGTGACATTGCCCCACCACACCCCCACTCCTGAGAGAGCTCCCTCCCGCCCCCCACCAGGAAGAGAAGAGGACCTGGCAACTCTAATGTCTTCAGGGATGTAATTCTGTGATGTCTACCTACTGAGGCTGGCATTTCCTCCAGGGTAACTGATCTGTGACGCCTGGAAATCAGTTTTAACTACGGGAGAACGCCAGGCCCCATTTGAATGCCTGCAACTCTAGCACTTTAGAAGAGGATCTGTGATTTCTATTTTCCCCTTCCAGATTTCCCTCTGTGCTGTTTCTAAGGGTCTGCCGCTAACCAGGAAATCAGAGTGGTCTGCAGCTGGAGGGGGAAGTAGAAATATTCCACCTCAAATAAGGTCAGCTCCTTGAGTTGATTTCATCGTATAAATGCCCACTTACTAGGGAGCAGGGCTATTTTTGGGCAGGAAGGAATGCACAGGAACGAAGTTCCGGCTGGCTCCTGAGTTGGCCATGCCCAGCAGGAACTCATTAGCATAATAGGCCACACCCAACAGCAGGAACTCATTAGGATTGGCTACATTAGGGGTGTCTGGCCTAACATGCAAAGGAGTTCCTGCTCCAAAAAAAGGCCCTGGGTTTTGACAACAAACAAGGTAAACAGAATAACAAGCAAAAGGTGGGTGTGGCTGGATAACCACACTTCTGGTAACATGGGGGTGCGGCCTAATGTGCTAATGAGCGGTGCTGTCAGGGGTGTAGCCCAATATGCTAATGAGTTC
>NW_015172004.1:1136292-1164134 GCF_001447785.1 Gekko japonicus | reverse complement strand
ATTTCACATCAACTCACCAGCATGGGAAGAGACCTGCTATTTGTCATTCTTGGGAGATAAAGGCATAAACCCCAGAAATTACACAAAGATGCTCCAGGTACCTGAGGGCTTCCTATGCTTAAATGTCATGTATAGTGAATGCATGCAATACTACCCTGTATCTGGCCCAAGAAACCTTCAGTTGTGTGTATTTCTTTAGTTCACAGGAAACTTCTATCTGCCCTTCCTCCCAAAATGTGTACAAGTAGTCATAAGAACATACATAAGAACATAAGAGATGCCAATGTTGGATCAGGCCAAAGGCCCATCCAGTCCAACACTCTGTATCACACAGTGGCCAGAAATACTAGTGCCATCAGGAGGTCCACCAGTGGGGCCAGGACATTAGAAGCCCTCCCACTGTTGACCCCCCCAAGCACCAAGATGACAGAGCATCACTTGCCCCAATCACTTGTCAATGCATTCACCATCTTATTGGTAAGTAGCCTGAATAAGATGCTTAGTCTTCAGTCCGAACTAACTACACACGGTTGGATCCTACCTAAAATTTCTCTCTGTGTGAGTGGGTCGACTTTGGTTGATTCCCCCCATCCCACAGAAACAGCATTTCTGAAGGCACTCTGGGCTGGAGGGGGAAGTTGCATTCCAACAGGTGGAGATCCTTCCATCCTCAGAATTTTTAAGCTGGATCCAAGGCACTGGCTTGTATCTTACTACCGAGTTCCAAAGACTTACGGGCACTAAATTAGAGTTGCCAACTCTAGCTTGGGAAGTTCCTAGAGAATTTTGGGTGGTGCCTGGGGAGGGCAGAGTTTGGGGAGGAGAAGGAGGTCAGCTAGGGTTTCCAACCCCCAGGTGGAAGCAGGGGATTCCCCGATATGGTGGGCTCCAATCTGCTGCCAGCCAGCTGGGGGAAGCCCCGCCCACAACACCTGGCACAATGTCCCCGGCATGATGGCTTCATGCAGAAGTGACGGCATCACGCTGGGGACATCACGTGTGGTGACATTGCCCCACCACACCCCCACTCCTGAGAGAGCTCCCTCCCGCCCCCCACCAGGAAGAGAAGAGGACCTGGCAACTCTAATGTCTTCAGGGATGTAATTCTGTGATGTCTACCTACTGAGGCTGGCATTTCCTCCAGGGTAACTGATCTGTGACGCCTGGAAATCAGTTTTAACTACAGGAGAACGCCAGGCCCCATTTGAATGCCTGCAACTCTAGCACTTTAGAAGAGGATCTGTGATTTCTATTTTCCCCTTCCAGATTTCCCTCTGTGCTGTTTCTAAGGGTCTGCCGCTAACCAGGAAATCAGAGTGGTCTGCAGCTGGAGGGGGAAGTAGAAATATTCCACCTCAAATAAGGTCAGCTCCTTGAGTTGATTTCATCGTATAAATGCCCACTTACTAGGGAGCAGGGCTATTTTTGGGCAGGAAGGAATGCACAGGAACGAAGTTCCGGCTGGCTCCTGAGTTGGCCATGCCCAGCAGGAACTCATTAGCATAATAGGCCACACCCAACAGCAGGAACTCATTAGGATTGGCTACATTAGGGGTGTCTGGCCTAACATGCAAAGGAGTTCCTGCTCCAAAAAAAGGCCCTGGGTTTTGACAACAAACAAGGTAAACAGAATAACAAGCAAATTCTGTTTACCTTGTTTGTTGTCAAAACCCAGGGCCTTTTTTTGGAGCAGGAACTCCTTTGCATGTTAGGGTTGTCAGGTGTGTAGCCCAATATGCTAATGAGTTCCTGCTGTTGGGTGTGGCCTATTATGCTAATGAGTTCCTGCTGGGGTTTTTCTACAAAAAGAGCCCTGCTAGGGAGTATATTCCATTTGGCTCCGTATGGCTTGCTTCTGAGTAAATGTTCTTCGGCTTAATGGGCTGAAATCATTGGTCTTAGACTGGAATACCTCTTAGGGTTGCCAGCCTCCAGGTGGTGGCAGCATCCCCCAGAATGACTACTGGCCTTCAGACTACAAGTATCAGTTCCCCCAGCGAAAATGGCTGCTTTGAAGGGTGGACTCTATGAGCTGAGGTCCCTCTCCTCCCCAAACCCCACCTTCCCGAGTCTCCAGCCCAAAAATCTCCAGTTAGGCATGCAGAAGGTCCCAAGTTCAATCCCTGTCATCTCCAGTTGAAAGGACCAAGCATGAGGTGACATGAAAGACCTCTGCCTGAGACCCTGAAGGGCCACTGCCAGGCTGAGTAGACAATACTGACCTTTATAGTCCAAGACTCAGTATAAGTCAACTTCATGTATATATTCAATGCAGGGGTCGTTTCGTAGAAAAAGAGCTAGGGGAACTCATTAGCATAACTCATTAGCATATGCCACACACCCTGACATCAGGGGCCCAGCGGTGGACCTGCAAGGCCGGCGGGAGTGCAAGGAAGCCCCACGAAGGCCCTCCCTGGCCCCAGGCAGGCAGGGGTGGGGAGAGGCGTGGAGAAATCAACTTACCCTCCCTCTTCTCCTGCCTCCTCCTGGCTGAATGAGGGCCGGAAGCGGGGAGGCCGGATGCAGGGGGCGGGGCTTCGTCATGTGCCCCGCCCCCCGTACCTCACCCGGGGGAACTGCGATCCCCCACGATCCCCCCCCGAAATGACCTCTGGTTGGCTCCAGACAGATTGGGGCACTGGAATGAATTAAACGGATCAGCAGATATAGTTCAATCTGGCTGGTTCTGTCATGGCTCCATAGAGCTCCAGCATCATAATGGACCAAACTCTGCATTTCAGGGCCTTCCTTCTATATCAAAGCAACACAAGGCTGCTGAATCATCGAAGCTGCCAGATTCTGGTAATTTTCTTCTAATATAGACACTGCAAAATCTGAATGGAATCTGGAACAGGAAGCAGGCACATAGATGACAAAATTCTTTTTAAAAAATCTGTGCTTGTTCAGTTTTTCCCAGAGCTGAACTGTGTGGTATTTCAGTATCTATCGTGAGAGAGTTTCCTACAGTTCTGAAGAACTATTTATCCTTTGGTCACGGCAACCCCAAGAGAAGAATTTCGAGTATGTATAGGCTTGTTGAGGATACAAGAGCCCAGACAGAACGTTTGTGTCACTTCTAATCTTAAACACAGTGGCTTGGATTCTGTATAATTTTTCTGCTCGTTCTCCTCCTGGTCCATTGCAGAGGCATTCCTTCATTGTGAAGCACGTTCCTCTCATGGTGGCGGAAACTGCCAGCAAGCTGCAGCCGATTTATGGCGACCCTGTAGGGTTTTCAAGGCAAGAGCCAAACCAAACTGGTTTGCCATTGCCTGCCTTGGCACAGTGACCCTGGAAACCCTTGGTGGTTAGGTATGGGCACTAGGGTTGCCAAACTCCCCGGTTTGCCAGGGGTCCCCCATTTTGGGGGGAGTTCTACCTGCCGCTGGCCAGATGGCCGGCGGGGGAAGCCCCACCCCCAACGCCCACAGCCACCCATCTCTCTCCCTTTAAGTGTGTGGAACCTGTGTTTCCTCCCAAGCCTGATCTCCACAAGCTTGCAGGGAAATGCCAGCTTCGTGCTCTTAAAAGGGAAACGTGGCTGCTCTTAAAGGGGAAACACCGGCTCCCACATTTAAAAGGGAAATGCCAGCTCCTTTAAGTGCAGGGAACTGCCATTTCTGGAGATCTGGCGCACGGGCGGGGGGCGGGCGGACGTCCACAATGTGATGTCATCACGTCGGGATGCCCCGCCCCCTCCCGGAATGCCCCCAAAGTCCCCCGCTGGGGGTGGAAGATGGACTTGGCAACCCTAATGGGCACAAACTGGTTCATGAACTAAAATTGGTCATGAATTTTGGGTGCCTTCATACTTCGTGAAGCAATGTTCATGAACTGAAGAGCCTCCACAAACTTCCATGAATTTTGATGTAGTTTGTGGCAGTTTGCGAAGAAGGCGCACCCTACTGCTCAGCTGTCTGGTTTAAATGGCTCGGAGCATTTAAACCACTGCTTTCTGCTCCCCTTGAAAAGTGGCGAGGAGCTGCAAGCAGGGGTTTTAAATGGCTCATGAACTGATATGAACCAGTTTAATTTGCAAACCAGTGTATCAGTTTGTGGTTCAGCCAAGAACCATGAACCGAACCGCAAAAATGTGGTTTGTGGCCATCCCAATTGATGGTCTCTCATCCAAATGCTAACCAGGACTGACCCTGTTTAGTTTCTGAGATCTGATGAGATTGGACTAGCCTCGGCCACCCAGGTCAGGGCATTCTTCTCATGCCATGCACTTAGACACTGGTCTTGTGTGATCGGACGTGCCGAGTGCTCGAAGAAAGCACGCTCTGCAGCAGAGGAACTGCCTTTGCAAGGGACAAAGAGGAGCACAAGCAGAAAGAAGGTATAGAATGTAAGCCCATCTGTTTTTATTGGCGACGTATTCACTTATGGATCATTAAAGCCTGATTCAAATGCGATGCTGACGGGCAAGAAGAACTTAGTCATGCGGTATCATGTTGCATGGGTAAGTTCTTACTTCCCACCAGTTCCACATTTAAATCCCCGAGTGTTCTGGGACCCAAACTGCTTTCTCCCTTAAGTGCCTGACAGACAACTAAAATCTTCAAGCTATGCCCCTTCCTCTCCTCCCCCCACCTGCCTCATTGTAAAGTAAGATGGGTACCCCAAAGGAATGGCCTTTTGCCATTTCGGTGCCCATCTATGTAACTGTCCAGAGCTCAGTTTGGCCTGGATTAGGTGCTAGATGAAAATATTCTCTCTTTTTGCCCAGGCCTTTGAAACACTCCTTCCCCCCCCCCCCCCGTTAAAATATTTTATTGTGGTTCTATTGTTTTCATTTTCAGATCTGGCAGGCTGCTGTTATTAGATTTCACTTGTTTTATAGCTGTTTCATATTTGATGTGCATTGTATTATTTATGGCCTAGATTTTTAAATAAATTTTTAAATATTTTATTGTGTGGTATGATTTCCATGGTTGATTTGAAGTGGCTTCATGAGCCTGTGTGGGTTAAGAGTTGCGGGATGTAAATGTATTAAGTGAAATCAGTTAGATCTAAGTGTAGAGTAATTGAGTGTGAAGAAACCAGAAACATTCCATGTGAAAATCCTACTCCAGTGGTAGAGCTTAATGTGGAGTCTACTCAAGATAGAGATGGCATTGTATTTGATTATGCTCAAAGGCCCTGTCCCGGCAGTGTCGGGGCTTCAGGTAGGGCTGCCAACATCCAGGTGTGTCTTGGAGAGGTCCCAGAATTTAAACTGCTCTCCAGACTACAGAGATCTGGGGCCCTGGAGAAAATGACTAATTCATTGGGTAGACTCTATGCCATCACATCCGTGTGGAGCTTCCTCCCCTCCCCAAATTCTTCCTCCCCAGGTTCCACCCCAAATCTCCAGGAATTTCCCAACCCACAGTTGGCAACTCTAGCTAATGGAGACATGATAGTTCCTGGAAGGGTTATTTTTGAGCAGGAACGCACAGGAACGGAGTTTCGGCTGGCTTCAGAGTTGGCCACGCCCACTACAGCCAAAACCTCTGCATGTGTGGCTACAGAGGGAAGGCCTGGAGAGCGACACACACACCACAGCTCCCGGGCATGCCAAAGGTTGCCTTCCCTTCCCTTCTGTCAAGGGTGTGGCCTAATATGCTAATGAGTTTTTGCTGTTGGGTGTGGCCTATTATGCTAATGAGTTCCTGCTGGGCTTTTTCTACAAAAAAAGCCCTGGTTCCTGGGGATTCCCTCCTCTGACTTTTCTCACTCTCTGAACGTGTAATCAGTACTGATTGTGCCAGTCACCTGTTGAAACGGATGCCAATCCCTCCTCCCTTTCCCATTTCACAGTCAGGGTAGCACTAAGGTTTCCACCTCCAGGTTGGGAAATAACTGGAATTTGGGGGTGGGGGGTGGAGCCTGAGAAGGGCAGTGTTTGGGGAGGTGAGGGACTTCAATGCCATATAATGACACAGAGTCTACCTTTTAAGGCAGCCATTTTCTCCAGGCGAACTGATCTCTGTTGCCTAGATGGCAGCTGTAATCCCAGGAAGAAGAAGAGAAGAGATTGGATTTATACCCCGCCCTTCACTACCCGAGGGAGTCTCAGAGCGGCTTACAAACTCCTTTCCCTGCCCCTCCCCACAACAGACACCCTGTGAGGTAGGTGGGGCTGAGAGAGCTCTTGACAGAAACTTCTCTTTTTCAAGGACAGCTCTTATCAGAACCATGGCTACCCCCCATCCCCCACCAGTGGCCAGGGGAGACCTGAAACTCTAAATTCAAGTTTTATGAGGGGTTTTCACTATACTGGTGAAATATCCAAATATCCTCCAACCTAGCAATACATTTTTGTACATTATTTCATGTATACATCTATCTACTTACAGTATATTTTTATCCTTCCCTTCCTCCAAGAAATTCAGAGAAACATACAGGATTCTCTCTTCCCCCATTTTATCTTCACAACAAGCCTGTGTGGTAGGTTCGTCTGAGAGCATGCAACTGTCCCAAGGTCACCCTGAAAGTTTTAAAAGAATTTTGTCAAAGAGATTCCGGAACTCTATTCCGGTGC
The DNA here is from genome assembly GCF_001447785.1 of Gekko japonicus. Taxonomy (NCBI): domain Eukaryota; kingdom Metazoa; phylum Chordata; class Lepidosauria; order Squamata; family Gekkonidae; genus Gekko; species Gekko japonicus. The sequence continues at coordinate 1,157,608 of NW_015172004.1, read as the reverse complement.
GTTCCCTCGGGGGAAAAGCCCTGGATTGTACACTCTCTGCAGCCAGTTTTCTGATATTTCTACCTGGTGGTTGTTTCTACTCTAACCATTTTGGATGGTAAAGGTAAAGGTTCCCTTGCTTGAAAGCCAGTCGAGTCCGACTCTAGGGTTGCAGTGCTCATCTCCGTTTCAAAGCCGAAGAGCCAGTGCTGTCCGAAGACATTTCCGTGGTCATGTGGCCGGCCTGACTAAACACCAAGACGCACGGAACGCTGTTACCTTCCCACCAAAGTGGTACCTATTTATCTACTTGCAATTTCTTGCTTTCAAACTGCTAGCTTGGCAGGAGCTGGAACTAGAGACGGGAGCTCACTCCGTCATGTGGCACACTCGGGTCTCCACAGCCTGCAGTTCAGCGTCTTAACCACTTGAGCCACCACAGCTCCTAACCATTTCTGAAACTCATCAATAATTCTCTGTTTCCCCTTATTCGTCTTTTGCATACACAAAAAATAAAGTTAGCAAAAATAATATCCACTGCTCTAGCATTTTCTAACATTAAAGCAAATCCTCACAAATATGAAACTCATTGTCTCTTTTAGCTCTTTTTTTTTTTGAAGCTCCAGCACATTTCATAAGATACATCTAAATTTCACTGGCATCATGTATCATCTCTTCTTTTAATCCCTTTTCTTTATAATTATTTCACACACACACACACACAATTTCACCTGAGCAAAATTATGCGTCTAACGGCAATATCTTAAGCAGAGTGACACCCTTCTGAAATTCATTGAAGATGAATGGAAATCCACAAAAATCAATTGGCTTAATTTGGAGTAACTCAATAGAAGATTGCAAAATCTCCTCAGATATCATCTGACAAAAGATATTTCCCCCAATCCAGTTTATATTGTCTCAAACAGTATGCACGTAATTTTAGAAGTTCTTGTGCAATACTTCCAATGTAATCGTTTAGGAAAGTCCGCCAGTAAGAATTATTGTTAATATAAATTTTTAAAACGTATCCCTTCAGAGTTTCTCAAGCAATTTTACATAAGTCTCGGTTATAATTGGGATGTAATTCATCTCGTAGGTAAATGAATAAAACATTTAGTTCTCAGCAGGGGTTGTTTCGTAGAAAAAGAGCTAGGGGAACTCATTAGCATAACTCATTAGCATATGCCACACCCCCTGACATCACCGGAAGTGTGTCATAAGGCCACACACCCCGCCCCCAACGGTCCTGGCTGCCGCCGCCGGCCTTGCAGCTCCACTGCCGAGCCCCATGAGGGGCCCGGGGGTGGACCTGCAAGGCCGGCAGGAGTGCAAGGAAGCCCCGCGAAGTCCCTCCCTGGCCCCAGGCAGGCAGGGGTGGGGAGAGGCAGGGAGGAAGCAACTTACCCTCCCTCTTCTCCTGCCTCCTCCTGGCTGAATGAGGGCCGGAAGCGGGGCGGCCGGAAGCAGGGGGGGGGGCTTCGTCATGTGCCCCCCCCCCTGTACCTCACCCGGGGGGACTGCGATCCCCCGCGTTCCCCCCCGAAATGACCGCTGGTTCTCAGATCCTTTAACATTTCACATGTCCTAAAGAGTGAGCCAAGTAACAGATGCAATCCTAGGCAGAGTTATTCCAGTCTAAACTCATTAATTTAAGTCAAGTAACTCTGCATAGAACTTCACTGAGAGTTTCCAAAAAAAGATTACTTAAGGATATTCCCTTTTTGCTAGTCTCCCTTCTGACTAAAAAGGACGTGAGGCGGGAGAGACTTCTGGAATGTCAAGTTTTGACTGGATCAGCTGCTGCTTTTTCTCCCTTTCCTTTATAAAAAGAAAGACAACTCTTCTCAGAGAGTGATGAGCTTTGCCTTGTCACCACTAAAAATAGTTTATATCTCTCAACGCCTTCCATACTCGGTGTGAGGCTATAGGCAAGCGTGATTAGCATTAGCAAAGACCAAAGATCTGGCCATGGTATGGAAAATTGAAAATCTAAGCCAGGAAGAAGGGGAGGCTATATTTAGCATCCCTTTAAGAGGCACAACCAAGTTTTCTGAAAAAATTCAAGGTGACAGGAGGAAACCAAATATTAAGAGGTTGATGAGAATCCCTGCTAATCCTCTCTCGGTACTATCCTCACAAAGCACGCCCTCCACATCACCTCTGTTATTTTTCGAGATATAGAAGCTAGACTTTACGGCATTGCACTCCACTTGTCCTTGTCCTCCCCAGGCTCCACCCCCAAATCTCCAGGAGTCCCCCAACCTGGACCAGGGCTCTTTTTGTAGAAAAACCCCAGCAGGAAATCATTAGCATAATAGGCCACACCCAACAGCAGAAACTCATTAGCATATTAGGCCACACCCCTGACAGCACAGCTCATTGACATATTAGGCCACACCCCCATGTTACCAGAAGTGTGGTCATCCAGCCACACCCACCTTTTGCTTCTTATTCTGTTTACCTTGTTTGTTGTCAAAACCCAGGGCCTTTTTTTGTAGCAGGAACTCCTTTGCATGTTAGGCCACACACCCCTAATGTAGCCAATCCTAATGAGGTTCTGCTGTTGGGTGTGGCCTGTTATGCTAATGAGTTCCTGCTGGGCGTGGCCAACTTGGGCGCCAGCCGGAACTCCGTTCCTGTGCGTTCCTGCCCAAAAATAGCCCTGGGCATCCCTACCCCCCATCCCCTGTCAGTGGCTAGATGGGAACTGGGAACCCTAAACCCTGCCCTCCCTGGGCTCCATGCCCCACATCTCCAGGAATTTCCCGAACTCGGAGGAGAGCCGAGAGACCCTTGGAATTCATCCCTCTTCAAGAGCCTTGTACGAGGAATTCATTTGAAGGCTTGGGCTGTTGCCTGTGGTAACTGCTGTGTAATTCTGGCTTTTATTTGCACTGAGTACGGGACTGTTATCCGGTTTTCCTGTCTCCTCACCCGCTCCATCCTTGGATTTTGTAAATAAAGATATATACATAGTTATCGGCCAGGCTGCCATCACAGCAGCCACTTGAATCTTTGTTGGCGAATTGGGGTTTTTTTTGTTCAACAACAAGAACAGCAGATGCAGCCCAAAGTAGATCAACGTCTGGCTCCACTTCCCCTGCCATGGCTCAGTGGTAGAGCATCTGCTTGGCATGCAGAAGGCCCCAAGGTTCACTTTCCAGCATCTCCAGTTCAAGGATTTGGCACTAGATGATGTGAAAGACCTCTGCCTGAGACCCCGGAGAGCCACGTCCGGTCTGAGTAGACAATGCTGACTTTGACGGACCAAGGGTCTGATTCATGTGTTCATGTGTGTTCATCGATAGTGGCCAGTTTTTTAGCCTCCGGCTCACACGTTTTTGTCTCAGCTCAGGAAGGATGGCTCCTGAGCAAGCTAATTTTTGCAGCAGCCAAATCACTCGCTCACAACTTTCATGCCAGTAGCTCACCATGTAGGATTTCTGCTCATGAGACACCACAGCTTAGAGGCAGCCTTGATAGTGGCCTGTTTACCTGCTGCTAATGATACTGCAAATGCCGTTTGTCTTAGACCAGCAGTTCTCAAACTTTAGCAACTCAGGCCCCCCCCCAAAAAAATTTATTCTGGACTGCCAGGCGCTGCTTTCCTCCCTTGTTGGTGCCCACCACATCTTTTTCCAGGTGTGAACTGCAAGCTGTGCATGACCCATGGAGGTACCCACCTTCATATGTTTTCAAAACAACAGAGTGAGCGCAGCTGGTATCAGCTACATTAGTCAACTAATTATATCGGTCTACAAGGCCAGGCCTCTGAGAGCAGGACCACTACTCAAAAGGCCCTGACACAACTAGAACACACATGAAGCAGTCTTATACTGAATCAGAGCATCAGTCTGTCAGGATGAGTATTGTCTACTCGGACTGGCAGCAGCCCTCCAGTTGGAAGTTTTTCTCATCACCTACTAAAAGGTAAAGGTTCCCTTGCTCGAAAGCCAGTCGAATCTGACTCTAGGGTTGTGGTGCTCATCTCCGTTTCAAAGCCGAAGAGCCAGCGCTGTCCGAAGATGTTTCCGTGGTCATGTGGACGGCATGACTAAACACCAAGGCGCATGGAATGCTGTGACCTTCCCACCGAAGTGGTACCTATTTATCTACTTGCAATTTCTTGCTTTCGAACTGCTAGGTTGGCTGGAGCTGGAACTAGAGACGGGAGCTCACTCCGTCTTGCGGCACACCCGGGTCTCGAACTGCTGAACTACTGACCTTCCACAGCCCACCAGGCCTTCCTGTCATCTGCCATCTTCTGAAGTTGGCTCAATTTCATGTTCGTTGCATCGATGACACTGTCTAACCATCTTATCCTTTGCCGTCCCCGTCTTCTTTGACCTTCAATCTTTCCCAGCATCAGGGTCTTCTCCAGTGAGTGCTCCCTTCTCATTTGGTGGCCAAAGTATTTGAGTTTCAGTTTCATTATCTGGCCTTCCAGGGAACAGTCAGGGTTGATTTCTTTTAGGATTGACTGATTTGATCTTCTTGCAGTCCAAGGGGCTCTCAAGAGTCTTCTCCAGCACCATAGTTCAAAAGAATCTATTCTTCGGCGCTCGGCCTTCCTTATAGTCCAACTCTCGCAGCCATACATGACTACTGGGAATACCATTGCTTTGACCGTGCGGACTTTTGTTGGCAGGGTGATGTCTCTACTTTTTATCATGCTGTTTAGGTTTGCCATCGCTTTCCTCCCAAGGAGCAGGCGTCTTTTAATTTCATACCTGCTGTCACAGCCTGCGGTGATCTGGGATCCCGGGAACGTGAAGTCTGTCACTACTTTGACGACTTCCCCTTCTATTTTCCAAGGAGTGATGGGGCCGGATGCCATAATCTTAGTTTTTTTGATGTTGAGCTTCAAGCCCACTTTTGTGCTCTCCTCTTTTACCCTGAGCAAGAGGCTCTTAAGGTCCTCTTCACTTTCTGCCATTAGAGTGGTATCGTCTGCATATCTGAGGTTGTTGATATTTCCCCCAGCAATCTTAATTCCCGCTTGTGATTCATCCAGGCCAGCATTTCGCATGATGTACTCTGCATATATATTAAATAAGCAAGGTGACAATATACATCCTTGTCGTACTCCTTTTCCTATGCGAAACCAATCAGTTGTTCCATATCCAGTTCTAACTGTTGCTTCTTGGCCCTTATAGAGGTTTCTCAAGAGACATGTGAGGTGGTCTGGTACTCCCATCTCTTTAAGGACCTGCCATAGTTTGTTGTGATCCACACAGTCAAAAGCTTTAGCATAGTCAGTGAAGCAGAAGTAGATGTTTTTCTGGTACTCTCTCAACAGTAGAGTAAAATGGACATGCCAACAACCTCAACAGAGGCCCTTTGGGGAAGGACTATCTTGAACACTTTTCTAAAAACTGGTTAACGATGGTCCCTTCCTCACCTTCTCTGGTAAGACATTGATTAAAATTTGGGCATTGACTAAGTATACCTGAGGTTGGGCTGAAAGGGACCAAACTTGTCTGATGTATGGAACAATGAGCAAGAAATGTAATTGGTTCATGGAACGAAAGGCCATCCTTCAGAGATGTGGGTCCTGGGACTTTAAAGTTAAGAATCAACACTTTAAATTGAGTCCAGAAACAGGCAACTCATGAACCTGTTTTAGACCAGGAGTAATAGGTTTAAAACAACTTGTTCCAGTCAAAAGATGAGCAGCCGCATTTTGTACCAGTTTAATTTCGTGAGTTGTCAGCAAGGGCAGCCCAGGTAGAGCATGTTACAGTAGTCCAACCTAGAGGGCGGCTATTATTAATGTGCCTTAATCAGCTGAGTCCAGAAGGGAACATAACTTACAAGCAATTTGGAGTTCACATAAGGCAACTCAGACCTTTTCTGCACCTCAGTAGTGTTGCCGCTGTTTCCCAGCAAGTTGAATCCCCAGCTGATGTTCTGACTTTGCAACACCCCTTTCACAAAAAAGGGCATTTATTTGGGGGGATTTTTTTCTTGAATTCAGATTCAACCCTCCCCATGGGTTCTGCACTTCCTTTGAAAATGGGGTTATGTGGCCGTGTTGCCATGGACTTCGTCAGTGATGGAAACTTTTTTCCTGCGCATGTGTAGTAACGCTATAACATCATAACATTAAGAAAAAGGCTGTATGTATCATGGGGAACAGCATGGTTGCCTCCATTTCAAAGATCCCCTACTCCTCCTTAGTTGCCAACTAAGAAAATGGCTGGCAATGGTCAAACTGGATACACCAATTCATAACAGAGTTATTCAGTCATTATGATACATGCTAAATGTGTTGTCATGTACTTTGTCGGCAACAGAACATCCTTTTTTTGGCATATGCAGCAATGTTATAACACCATGACATTGTAAAAAAATAGGCTGGGTGTATCGTGGCTCAAGTGGTTAAGACGCTGAACTGCATGCTGTGGAAGGTCGGTAGTCCAGCAGTTCGAGACCCGAGTGTGCCGCATGACGGAGTGAGCTCCCGTCTCTAGTTCCAGCTCCTGCCAACCTAGCAGTTTGAAAGCAAGAAATTACAAGTAAATAAATAGGTACCACTTCAGTGGGAAGGTAACAGCGTTCCGTGCGCCTTGGTGTTTAGTCATGCCGGCCACATGACCACGGAAACGTCTTCGGACAGCGCTGGCTCTTTGGCTTTGAAACGGAGATGAGCACCGCAACCCTAGAGTCGGACTCGACTGGCTTTCGAGCACAGGAACCTTTACCTTTATCATGGGGAACGGCATGGTTGCCGCCATGTCAAAGGTCCCCTGCTCCTCCTTAGTCACCAATTAAGGAAAAGGCCAGTGAAGATCCCCACAGAATCCTAATGAAAATAGTATTCTGTTCACAATCATTGAACTGGATACATCAATTCATAACACTGGTTCAATAATTATGAAGCATGCTTAATGTGTCGTCATATACTTCATCAGCGGGGCAACCTCCTTTTTTGTGTATATGCAGCAGTGTTATAACATTGTAAAAAAAAAAAAAGCTGGATGTATCATGAGGAACAGCTGCCATTTCAAAGGTTCCCCATTCCTTCTTAGTTGCCAACTAAGAAAATGGCTGGCAGTTGTCATACTGGATACACTAATTCATAACAGTGTTATTCAGTAATTATGAAGCTCGCTAAATGTGTCATCATGTACTTCTTATCCAATGTTACCGCCTTTTTTTGCACATGCAGTAATGTTATGACATCAGAACATTGTAAAAAAGGGACTAGATATATCGTGGGGACCAGCAGGGTTGCTGCCATTTCAAAGGTCTCCTGCTCCTCCTTAGTCGCCAACTAAGAAAATGGCTGGTGAAGATTCCCACAAAATCCTAATGAAAATAATACTCTATTCGCGATTGTAAAACTGGATATACCAATTCATAAGTGTTATTCAATAATTATGAAGCACGCTAAATGGAAACACTGCACATGTTGAGTTTCCATGATTATTAAATCAATTATATAATTCCATTCTTTTTAGATGTTTAAAAGGCTGAACTGTCATCAAAAACACATCGGTAGCTATAGGGAAAGGGGGAGGTGAAAAAATAATACAAGCCCAAGGCAACAAAACCTACCTACCGAAAAAGGGAGGGGGGGAGGAAAGAAATTTGATGGACATGTAATTGAACAGAGAAGGCTACATGAAACCTTGTTGCCCATTTTGTCCCGATGTTATAATGTTGCTTATTATAATGAAAGAAAATCCATGTTGTAGTGTAATCAACATTATGCTTAAAAAATGTGGGTTGTTAGGGGACAACCTGAGTGGGGCTGGAGGGTGGGAGGCGGGGTGAACAAATGACACTGGTGATACAAAAGGGTGGCAGAAAACAAAATCCAAAATCAGGAATTTCTCACTGGGAAACTGTGAGTTCAGATCTGAAGGGGGGGAATCACAGAAAAAGTGGATTCCGAAAACATGGGGTAACGGGGCGCTAAATTAGGATCTAGTTCTGGGGAGGAGGCAAAAAAGTTGTGCAGAAAGTTTTACAAAGTTTTTAATCATTTAAGAACGCCGATGAGGGGGTTTGTACTTCTGTGGAAATGGTCTCATCTGACATTTTCCTCAGCAAAGCTGAGTCCAGGGCTATTTTTGGGCAGGAACGCACAGGAACGGCATTCCGGCTGGCTCCTGAGTTGGCCACGCCCAGCAGGAACTCATTAGCATAATAGGCCACACCCAACAGCAGGAACTCATTAGGATTGGCTACATTAGGGGTGTGTGGCCTAACATGCAAAGGAGTTCCAGCTACAAAAAAGCCCTGGGTTTTGACAACAAACAAGGCAAACAGAATAAGAAGCAAAAGGTGGGTATGGCTGGATGAGCACACTTTTGGCAACACAGGGGTGTGGGCTCATATGCTAATGAGCTGTGCTGTCAGGGGTGTGGCCTAATATGCTAATGAGTTTCTGTTGTTGGGTGTGGCCAATTATGCTAATGAGTTTCTGCTGGGCTTTTTCTACAAAAAAAGCCCTGGCTGAGTCTAAAACCAACCCCAAACAATTCCCTGCAGAATTAGTACCAACAATAAGGAACAAATGAAATGGAAGGAAATGTGATAAGGTTCTCTGGCACGGTCACATAGAGCTTAGCAAACTGTATGTATGATTCATAAGTCCAAAGGACAATTCAACAAATTGTCCAAAAGCCTGTTTCTGAATTCACTGTTTCTTTGGTTCAGCATTCAGCAGCAGATGGTGCCAAAGCAAAATTTCACAGTAGCTTCACCATCAAAAGAATGATTGTGAATGAGTCATGTGTAGCAGATCAAGAGAATCTGAAATGGGTGGGAAAAGATAACTGTATTGCAACATGTGTGGTTTTAACTGATTTTTTCAGGCTGCTTCCATACAACCTGTTTAGGCACCCACATAAGGGCAGGGTGTTGGGTGATATTTTTGCAGTTAAATTTACCATTGATATGGAGTACTTTTTCTACACTTCACGTGTGGAATCTAACACCATCTTTTATCCATAACTTCCTCAACATCTCCTAATTTTTGAGCCTTAAGTATTAGTTTTTACTCATGTTTTACTAGTTAATTAGGGGGAGGCATGCATTTAACTACTGTTTAGCATTTTCCTTTTCCCACAACCTTATTTTTTCCTTCTCACCAGTTACTTTCTTGAAATCAAAAATTTCACCACTCATTTTAGTGTTTTTGTCTTTTTTAGATCATAATGCTGGGACTGTTGTTATTTGTCATAATTGCACTGTGCCTGAGTTTGGTGCTTAATAAGTAATCACCATCAGTTGAAGTAGCAGTAGTATTCACAGTTAGGGAAATGGCATGGAGGGTAGTTAAGGCCCTCCTTCCAAGTACCAAAACCTTAGTCCGTATTAGAACCATCTGTAGCTGCTTTTTCAGCTAAATTTCATCTCTGAGGATCCAAATATTTATCACAAGCATTAAATATAGTTTGGTCCCTAATTGTACACCTGATCACTTTCTAACTTCTTAGGGGTGTCAAACATACAGCCCAGGAACTGGAACTGTCCCATCCAGGGCTCTTATACGGCCTGCGAGCAACTGGTACAAGAGAGGAAAGGAAGGAGGCTGCTTGGAGGGGGGCACTGGGCAAGTGGGTGTACGCAGTGGGGTGTGAATGATTGAAGCTGTCAAGAAGCAGAAAGGAAATTGCTAGGGGGCAGGACTATGAAGCTGAGGTAAAATAGGGTGGGGGGAATGGCAGTGAAGGCAGAGAAAAGGGAGATGTAGTTTCCCCCCCCCCCCTTGCCTCCTGTGTCTGCAGCTCAGCAAGGATTGGTGAAGCCACTACTGGAGGAGTGGAGCCTAGTGGCCAGGTCACCACCACATCAAATGGTGACCATGAGGAGGGTTGGTTAGAGCAGGCTCACAGAGCAGCAGTTTGCGGGCAAAGGGATGGGGCCAGCAGGAGAGAGAGGAGGAGGGCCCGCACATGGACTGGGAGGCAAGTGGGCTGTCTTGTGCACGTCACTCTGAAAGATGCCCTGGCCTCGGAAGCAAGTGGAGGAGCAAAGGGCGCTGTGCTGCTGGTTGCCGTCGCACATCTGAACAGCCGTGGAAGCGGGGGGCACAGTGAGTGTCAGGGGGGCAGCGATCTCCCTTCTCCCTCACACCTGTTCTCAGCCCATGAAGGAAAAGTGGTCACAGGAGGACAAAAAGCGCCCTTTGGAGGTTTCGGAAACAGCTTCTCCGTCAGGCCTTCCCCTCAGCCCTGCTGCTTCTCTTGGAAATGTAGGAGGACTGAGAACTGTTGGGGGGATCTGGGAGAGCCAGGTCCAGACCCCCCCTCCACCTGAGGCAGGTACCTGTCATCTGGGTCACCCAAGGCCAGTCACTCATCCTAGACCACCTCACAGGGTTGTTGTTGGTGGAGATGGGGTAGTGGAGGGGGAAGTCCAGTGTGCCTCCTCACGATCCTCAGAGGTAGTACAAGGGAAGAGAGGAAACAAAGAGTGAGAGACAGGGGGATGCTGGAAAACTACCTTATTTACTTGCAAGGAAGATGATTCATCTCCCAACATTGCTATACATACAAAAAGTAACTACTTTGTATGGAAATGTAAGATACACTCCCCCCCTCTATGGTATCCTTTTGGGGGGGGGAACTAGTCTTGTATATGATTAAATACGTTTATTGAGGCTATTGTGGATTCCCCAGTAAATCAACTGCTTTCACTCCTATAAATAAATTGCTTTTGTTTGTAGTTTGAGTAAAAAATAATAGCTAATTGGGTTTGTCTGTGGCATTCATAAAGTTTATATCTCCAGTACCTGGTATTACATTTTATGGCATGCATACTTGGCCGAACAAAGTAACATGTATGTCAGATCTGGCCCTCTTAACAAATGAGTTTGACACTTCTAGACAATGTTTCTTCAGTCACCAGCCAGAATATATTTATTAGCCACTTCAGGACTGAGTTTTGTTTCTTGAAAATATTCCTATCTTTACTTCCTTCTAGAGGGGGAACACACCCCCTTGATGCTCATCTGGTTCCTAACTTGATAGGCCTTTCGGTGCCAAGTGGAAACCTTTCTCTTCCCCCATCCTTTTAGATAATTTTTAAATCCCTTTTTGATATTTTAACCCCCTTTCTAGGACCTGCCCATTCTTTAGTCTGTACATTCTTATATTGCAGATTGTATTGATTACTGTGTTATTACCCAGATTTGTGTGGCTGGGATGTTACTAATCATTTTTTTTTATTTTTTAAAACAAATTGTGTTGTTTCATTTTTCGTTATTTGCTGCCTTGGCAAAATGTGCTTGGAGAAGCAAAACACATTCTAAATAAATAAACTAAGGGGCCCACATCTGTGCATCCTGTGCAGAATTACTTCAGCCTAATTCCACTGGTTTCAGTGGGTTTAGATTGAAGTAACTCTGCATGGGATTGCACTGTTACAGACTGATATGCGCAGCATTAATAATAAACAATACAACGACCATAACTACCTAACTCTATCTCAGCCCATAATTGCTTACGGGCAAGCATGTTTGTATTCTCTCTCTCTTTCTGAAACTTGCGTTAAAGTTTCATGGTGGGTTAAATTTCTCTACTACATCAAACAGTTATGAGGATCTAAATATAGCACTTGCAGGCTAGCTTTCCACTGGTTGTTGTCACATTCAAAAAGGAAGCTCACATGTCTTCCAGTGGGAAATGTGTGGGATGGGCTCCAGATGCATTTAGAGTTTAGATATCTACTCACAAGGGAGATGCCGTAACTTTCCTTTTTGGATGTCACAGTGTTTGGTAGAGAGGAAACGCTTAAGTACATATCTGCCCTTTCCCTTTTTTACCGTAGTTTGCAATGTGCAAAGCCAATATCACCAGATGGATTATTTTAGGGGGAAAAGCTTTATTTATATTTATATTTAATTTCAGTTACAGGTCAGTGTAAAGGCTCATAATCCAATTAGACAAAAAATAAATATATGTATTCTTGTTTGGTGGCACATGAATGTGACAAACATGGGTTCAAATCCCTGCTTAATCGTGACTTGTTGGAAAAGTTAGTGGGGTGTATACAACCATCCATGAACTTTCCAGGGCTCTTTTTGTAGCAGGAACTCCTCTGCATATTAGGCGACACACCCCTAATGTGGCCAATTCCCCTGTAAGAAGAGCTCTGTAATCTCTTGGAGGATAGGCTACATTAGGGGTGTGTCGCCTGATATGCAGAGGATATCCTGCTACAAAAAGAGCCCTTTTCCCACCTCCCACTGCAGTTCACTAAGCCACCTGAAATTCTATCCCTGGGGATTGGCAAAGTGGGGGAGGGTCTGTTGTGGGAGTAGGAAATTGGCGAAAATCGCTCTCTCTGCTTTTTTGCGAGATCTTCCTTTGTTGACGAGCATAACTGCTTTTCCTATTGTCACTAATCTGTTCATTCTTGTTATATGTTGTTACTTGTCTTCCAAAGGACCATTTAATCAACATGCAAATCACAACAGTCCTCCAAATTCATTTTTAAAATTTATTTAAAACATTTGTGTCCTATCTTTTCTCCCAGTTAATGCCCTCGAGACACAACAGTTCTCCAAACAGTAACTTATTTCAATTTCACTTTCATTGAACACGGCATGCAGGTTCACCAGAGTCATTTGTGGGCTTCAGTGTGTGTCAAATAGGCATTACGGACATTAACTATATATGATGATATGTAGAATACAGCAGCTTTGAACATTAGCCTAGTATTTTAATAAATGGCAAAGCATTTGAATATGATTATATACTCATCAGCTGCTTGATCGACTGCTTTTTTCCTTTTGAAACAGACAATGAAACAACAAATGCTCGCTTTTGTATTTGTGGAAATATGTTATGGTGGGTTTGATTTTATTGCGGCGCTGTTTCTGTGAACATCAATCTATCTGGTACAGAAAAGCTTTGAAACAGAAGAAGGTCTTAGGGAATATCCTAAATGTGATTAAACGGTGGATTAATCTAATCGCCTTTGGAAGTTAGTCCAGAAAGCAATCCTTCGCAACGAGAATGATTTATCTCTGGCTCTCACGTGTTCTGTACACGTTACTGTCCTGAAGGGAGGTAGCTCTCTTGACACACTACAGCTAACGGTGATTACTGGCGTTAATGAAGCCACATCCATTAGCTTGTAAGTCAGGTAAGACTAGATTCCCATAACAGGAAACAACTTAGATCTAATGACTGTAATACAAAGGCACTTTCATGAAGCACCCCATCTCATTCTTACACACCCAGGGAAATGCTGATCACCATTTTAGCGTCAGGAAGCAATTTTTCTCCAGGCCAGTTTGACTGGGGATCCTGGAGGTCTTTTGCCATCTTCTGGGCATGGAACAGGAGTCAGTGTGTGTGTGTGTGTGGGGAGGTATTTGTGAATTTCCTGCATTGTGAAGGGGGTTGGACTAGATGACCTTGGAGGTCCCTTCCAACTCTATGGTTCTATAATTCCCATAGCAAATCAAATTACCACAATGTTCTGAGGTAATAAACGTCTATCTGGGCTGTACCACTTCACACGGGCTTTACTGCTAGTGGTTCTATAATTGCCATAGCGAATCAAATTACCACAATGTTCCAAGGTAATAAACTTCGGTCTGGGCTGTACCACTTCAGAGTGAAGATGTGTGCACATGGAACCTATGTTACTTTCCCTTTGAGATATGTTATTTCTGTTTTTCCTTTAATTTTTGGGGAGTTCCAATTATATCTCCCAGGATATAATTTTCCATTATGGGGGGGAAATCCCTTCACATACAAAACTAACATGTGAGGAAAAGCCTAGTCTAGAAGCCACATCTCCGTTATCAATGTGCAAGATCGGTTTTTTCTAACTGAGGGAACATTCTATCATGTGAGCCCCCTCTCAAAGAGATCCTGACACAAGTTTGCTATCTCATCTTTTGTTTGTGAGACCAGTCCATACACTAGATATGCCGGCGTGGGATATTACCCTTTTTTGCTCTAAAACAGCAGATTGCTCTGAGGCAGTCAGTAGACCTTTTGCTAACTTGGCAGGTAAAGAGACGTCTTTACTAACCTGCCACTGAAAGGTGCTTATAAAGACAGAGTTGAAGTAACAAAGAGCTGCTGCCCTGTGGTGATTCAACTGCAGTTGTCTTTTAGATTGGGGAAAAAGCTGAACCATTCCAGCAGGAAAATGTTGATGAGCCAGATGTAGCCAGTAAGCTATGCATAGCTTACTCTGTTTTAGATATCTGTGCAAGCCTTGTAGAAGGAGGTCCACGAGCTAGTCTATGGTTAAGACTATGCACAAACTTAGTTTTTCCTTTTTTGTTTAAAAATATATTCATGTTCATCGTTTTACCTATTTCCCTGATTCTATTTTTGTTATTAATCCCCCCCCCCTATTTACTGGCTAGTAAGGTAAAGGTAAAGGTTTCCCTTTGAATCCGACTCTAGGGATGCGGTGCTCATCTCCATTTCCAAGCCGAAGAGCCAGCGCTGTCCAAAGACATTTCCGTGGTCATGTGGCCGGCATGACTAAACGCCGAAGCGCACGGAACGCTGTTACCTTCCCGAATTGGTACCTATTTATCTACTTGCACTGTCTTGCTTTCGAACTGCTATGTTGGCAGGAGCTGGGGCCAGAGACGGGAGCTCACTCTGTCATGCAGCACTCGGGTCTCAAACTGTCGAACTAACCACTTTCAGGTCTGCAGTTCAGCGTCTTAACCACTTGAGCCACTACTTTTTCCTCCTCTTGCTATGCAGGTCATTCTGGTGCTGGGGCCTGTGCCACTGCTGTCTCTTGGTGTACCCTGGAAAATGTCCACTGCCTATGGCTGCCAAGTCCAGACTGGGACATTCCTGGAGATTTAGGGGTCAAGCCTGAGGAGGGTGATTTGGGGAGGAGAGAGAACGTCATGGAGTCCACCCTCCAGGGCAACTCTTTTCTCCCGGGGAGCTGGTCTCTGTACTCTGGAGTTCCATGGTAATTCTAGAATACATCCAGGCTCCTCCTGGAGATTGACAACCAGTACCACTGGCCTGCACTGCTTTGAAGGGGTTTCAGGAGCAGCCACAGGAAGGGGAAAATATCTGCATCGATGAGCAGAAGCTTTTGGATTCCAGCCCATTATTTTTTAATTTCATTCAGTACAATAACTATATTTCAAAAAATGGGGGTTTTCAGATTGTTTTGAATTAGTTAATATATGGATTTAATAAATGGCAATTGTCAAAACTTGTGTGTATCTAAACAGAGACATAACACAAAGATGCAGTCTGCTGGCCAATTAACTTGGTACATTTGCATTTTATCTGGCTTCTAGCCATTGTGGATTGTTGCTTGAGTAGTAATCTCTTTAACAATGACCTCATTTGGCATTAAGCATAAAACCCTTTCTTGGCATAATTTGTTTTTTCCATATTCCACAAATTTATTTTGCAGCATCTATTGAATTTTCCTTTCCTTTTGCTTTCTTTGAGAGCCTTTGAAGCCTGAACTAGCTATGTATTTTTATCAGCCAGGGTTGACACCTAGTTTTAATCAAATTAATTGAATGTTCTTCCAGTGTTTCCTTTCATACAAACCAAGATATAAGTTATACTGCTTTCTGAAATACTGGTAAAAATGACATTGGGGGGGGGTCTATATCATCGATATATTTACTTCTCAATGTGGCCCCATCTGTGGATACTTAAATCCAGAGACTGGGCCATGACAGACAAGACAGATCTTTCTAGAAACCTTAGAAAAGCCCCAGGTTTGCAGAAGAATTTTGAAATCTTTTTTTTTAAAGTTTGCCTTCAAGTTAGGTTTGCCTTCAAAATGATAAGAGGAACACCTTTAGCTTTAAGAAACAGATGCCCTCACTGGGTGTTGCAAGACAACCTCAAGAGCATTGCCAGCCTTCAAGCCTTGGTTTCTGTCAGTAAAAGGCAAAGGGGTCATTCCAGGGCTGTCTGGGCCTTTGAGGGAGGATTTTATTGATTTATGGATTTAAATATTTATTAGCCACCGTTCTTCCTAAGGAACTCAAGGCAGTTTACAATATTAATAGAATACATTAAAACGGGTTTTTAAAAAATAAAACCAAAATTTAAAATTTAATCAATATGTAAAATTGCATTTTAGGATTCATTAGAGCTAGACCTGCCAACAGCCACTGGGCAACCTGATACCACGCATTACTCTCCCAGGTTAGCTGTTTGCTACTGTTCAACAGCAGGCATACCATGAAAGCCAGTGTGATGTAGTGGTTAGAGTCTCAGAGTAGGATCTGGGAGATCCAACTTCGAATCCCCACTCTGCTGTGGAAGCTCACTGGGTGACTTTGGGCCAGTCACATACTCCCAGCCTAACCTATCTCACAGGGTTGTTTGGATAAAATGGAGGAGAATGATGTAAGCTGCGTTGGGTCTCCATAGTGGAGAAAGGCGGGATATAAATGAACTAAATAATAAACATAGCTGAAGATGGTGGGGGCAGATGAAAGGTAAGTTGCTTGGTGGGTGAGGAGGAGAAAAGGAAGCAGGGAGATTGTGTGGAAAAACGAGAAAATGAGGCACCCCATAAATTCTTGCCAATTCCCCACCATGCAACTTGGCCCAGTCAGCCAGCACTGAACAACTTGGCTAGGGTTTTCCAAGGGAGAGTTTGCCCAGGAGAGGGTAAGGAAGGCAAGTCGAAGATGGGGGGAATGAAGGTGGGTTGGCTGGTGGGTGGGAAGGAGAGAAGGAAGAAGAAAGGGGAAATGGCTATGGGGGCTTCCAAAAAAGGGAAACAGGGGACAGTGGGGAGGGGGAAATTATATGCCCCCAGCAAATCCTTGTGGGTCTCCCACTTCTTATGCTATGTATGTGGCACTGAAGCCTCTAATTCCAGTTGGCCAAACTGTTGGCACAGAATTTACACAAACATTTCACAGTTTAGCCTGAGGGAACTTGACAGAAGGACAAGAGGAAGGGGACTTGAAGAAAGCGACAAAGAGGAAACCAAGGAAAAGAAGGTTGCATGATAGAAAGGGTGCTGAAGAATTTTGCATTGCTAAAGATCAGGAACCCATCAGTTAAAATGTAGTTAGACTTAGGGATGTTCACAAGAATTTTTTTTTTTTTTAACATTTGAGTCTGTTGGACCCAAAATATATTGGTATTTCCTGATATTCCCAAATCCCAATATTAGTATGGTATTGAGATTCAGATATTCAGGAAACCCAAATTTATTCAGCTCCATTATATCCTATGGGAACCATCCCCATAGGGTATAATGGAGAATCGATCTAGGGGTATTCAGGGGGGCTGTTTTTTTTTGAGGTAGAGGCACCAAATTTCCAGCATAGCCGCTGGTGCCTGTCCTAAAAAAAAACCCTCTAAAGTTTTAAAAAGACTGGACTAGGGGGTCCAATTCTATGGGCTCCGAAAGAAGGTGTCCCCAACCTCCACTGCTTCCAATGGAGGGGAAATGCCTTCTGAGTTCACTTGCTAAGTTGTACCACTGATGCAGTGCTGGCGGCACAGCTTGGAGAGGCATTTAACCCTAACTCCCTAACCGTAACCCTCTTTAAACACCTTCTCCAAGCCATGCCACCACTGCAGCGCGACTCAGCAAGTGAACTCAGAAGACTATTGAAAGAGACTTCAGTCTCTTTAAATGCCATCCCTAAGCCATGCTTGAATAAAAGCCAAACAATATTAGCCTTTATTCAAGCTCAGCTATATCAGTAGCTGAATCAGATTCTCTAATCTGCATTCGGCTTTAAACCCCCCCAAAAAACACTACTATTTTTTGGGGAGGGTTTGGCTCAGATAAACTGCATGCACACCCTTAGTTACACTACAGTTGCTAATCTGACATTAAAATTGTGATTTTTGGATACTAATTAGGAGTCTGCAAAAAAAAACCCCTCTGGATCAGGAGTGACAATCCTTTAGTGTTTTTATGTAGCTATCATGTATTCTCAGGGCTCTAGTCGGGGGGGAGCTCTCAGGTACGGAGCTCCGGAAGAGAACCTCTAGGGGGCGGGGCGGTCACGTGGTGAAGCCCCGCCCCCTTCTTTACCCCGCCCTCTGCTTCGATCCTCATTCCGTTTGGGAATGAGGATGAAGCAGGAGGGTAAGTAGCCGGGCCTTCTGACACACTTCCGGTGATGTCAGGGGGTGTGGCCTTCTGTCACTTCCGGTGATGTCAGGGGGTGTGGCATATGCAAATAAGTTATGCTAATGAGTTATGCTAATGAGCTCCGGCAGCTCTTTTTCTACAACAAGACCCCTGTGTATTCTACTATCTCTTTTATGATTCTGGATTATTTATTGACTGTTTTTATAGTTTTCTGGTTTGGGGTCATGCTCCGGTCTTGTAAACTCTCTGCTTGCTGTGGAGTTGTTATTTTTTTTGTACTGGTCATGGTTGTTTCAAATTATGCTGCTGGCCTCATTTGTTGCTTTATGGCTGTATTATAGTTTAGTGGTTTTTATTTGTTGATTGTTTTTATAATTTTATTTTCATACTAGAGAGGCGGCAAAGAAAATATATCAAATAATAATTGCAGTAATAAATAACACATAAATGAATAATAATAAATTCTACCTTTCTTCCATAATGAGATTAAGGATGACATACATATGTGGTGATCTCTGCTTTAGGCAGGGTTACCAACATCCAGGCAAAGCCTGAAGTCCTCCCAGAATTACAGCTGGTCTAGAAACTATCAAGATCAGTTCTCCCGAGGAGCAGCTGCAGAGGGTAGTGTGTATGATACCGTATCATGTCCCTATTTTATTTATTTATTATTTACAAAATGGCTTTCTAAAGCAAAAATATAGGCATTCTGTACGTCGCCTACATTTCTGTCCCATGGGCTCTGTGAGCTTGTTTTGGATTAGAAAACAGTGTGGGGAAATGGGCTACTCCCTTCCCCACCGAACCGGTGTCTGAATCTGAATTACAGCCCCCCCCCCTAAGTATGTCAGTTATGTTAAAAAACAAAATGTGTCCAAGGTAGGTATGTCCAGTTTTTAAAGTGCCATGAAATTTGTATCCCCCCCATAAAACAGTAGCACAACTCCTCCTCTAAAATTCTCTATCTGCAATCTCGATATTAACAGGATTTTTCTTCTATAAATATGATTGATGGAACCAGGCTATGTGATGTCCCAAGCCATGCAAGACGATTTTATTAAGATTTTACACATGACAGTTAAAGCACTTTAAGCCCTCTCTCTTGTTCTTAGTATGGATGTGCAACAGACAGAAATATAATTTTAGAAGCCACTGCATCACGCTTGTAAATTGACTGACAGCCATGCAGTAAGATGGCTTTGTGATCACATTTGAACTTTCCGGTGCGTGTGTGTGAACAGATGCATGGTACCTACATTCGTTTATTATATTCCGCTTTTCTCTTCACTAGGGACACTTATGAAGAAACACAATTAAGACAAACAAATAAAAATGCACTTCACAGTTTCAACACTTAGGCTGGCTGACTCAAGGTGATAGGATACAAGGTATGGGCCAATAAGAACATAAGAGATGCCAATGTTGGATCAGGCCAAAGGCCCATCCAGTCCAACACTCTGTATCAAACAGTGGCCAGAAATACCAGTGCCATCAGGAGGTCCACCAGTGGGGTCAGGACATTAGAAGCCCTCCCACTGTTGACCCCCCCAAGCACCAAGAAGACAGAGCATCACTTGCCCCAGAGCCCCTATCTATACCTTGTGGCTAATAGCCACTGATGGACCTCTGCTCCATATGCTTATCTATAGCCCCTTGGCTCCAAGTCATACCAAAAAAACTTGCACCTCTGGGCTCAGGCTTAAATACCTGTGACAGGAATGGAAACAGAAGCTCTGCCCAGGTCTTACTAACTAGCAAGAAGAAGGTGATGTTGAGTTGCAACCAACTTATTGCAACCTCCATCCACAGGGCACTCCAGGCTAGAGATAAGCAAAAGCAGTTTTGCCATCGTTTTCCTCCGTATAACAACCCCAGCCTTTCTTGGTGGTCCCCCATCCAAGCACTAACCATCGCCAACCCTACTTAGCTTTGATGAGATCAGCCTAAACTGGGCTATTTAGGATGGTATTACCATATTCCCCAAATTCCCATTCTCTTCTAGCAGGGTGTCTGAGAGAGCACAGGAAGGTGGGGAGAGATGGGAAACCACCACCTGCCCTGTTTGCCTTCCAGTATGCCATGAGGAGGAAAGGAAGGCAGAAACATGCCACCCGTTTTCCTTTCCCCAGGCAGCTGGTGCATTAGTCCCACACGGGGTGGGGGCACCCTGCCCCACCCCCCAGGGGAGATGGGAGCAGCCCCCCTGCAGCCAGCCAGTCATCCACTGAATCCCAGGGCACCTCACCTTGCACAGGCCACCCCTGCCTGTTAGGAAAGGTCTTCATTTGCTGTTGGTTTTTTTTGGGGGGGTAGAGTGACACATTTGTAAATGGTCCTTAGTTTTTAACCTCTTTTCCCCATGGGGAAAGCATGGAGGTCATCTCAGCAGGTTTCACCAATGCCATTCCTCTAGGGTCGCTAGTCTTTGCTCTCTAATGACTTACTGATAAGGTCATGGTAAAGCCAGTTGAACAGATGCTGAATGAACTTTATGTGCAGATGCCCTGAGAGGGGTAGGGGAGATGTTTTCCCTCAAGGCATGTTTGTGCACTGACACTAAATGTTTACATTTAAACAGCAGAAAAGGTTTTCCTCCAACTTTAGGAACATTAGGGAGAAGGGACAGTGAAGGGTATCTCAACAGTGGACTACTGGAACAATAGTGTGGTGGGGTACTGCAAGGCACTATAGGCCCGACCTCCACTGTAAAAGCATTCACACACACACACACAAAGAGTTAAACTGTGATTGTAAAGCCACTTCCTGCATTTGCATCAGGCCATTTCCTAACAAGATACAAGCAAGAGCCTTTAAAACTGTATTTCTGTCTTGTGAACATCTGGATTGCCATATTTTGAAAAGCAAAGGAGAGGACATATTTTCCGAGTGACGACTTCAAACAATGGATCCCCATGACAAATCTCATTTTAAATAGTTCAACTGTTTAAGCTGTGACAAGGGCTACTAACTAGGAACATTTCTCACCTTCCAACCCCAAAAGAGGACCTTTCCATCAGGTTTTTTTTTCCTTCCAAAAAAGAGCCCAAAAGAGGGAAGGCACCGAAATAAAAAGGTATCCCTACCAAACACGCCTAACACCAACAACAGGTGAGAATGCTGCGTGCGGCCGTGCTCCGGTTATGAACTGTGTTCATCATGCGCTCAAACTGCCTAGGGATAGATAAAAATGCTCCCTCCGGTGCACACGTGATTGTTCCCGTTTACAGAACAGGACAGACAGGCTTGCCGGTACTTACGAGGTACCTTTTCTCGCTTGCCCGTGGGG
>NW_015172004.1:1080116-1136249 GCF_001447785.1 Gekko japonicus | reverse complement strand
AAGGGGGGTTTAAACAAGAGGGGACACCCCCCCCCCAAGAGGTGCATCTGCCGTGCCCGGGTCTGATCCTCCCCAAGCGCAGGGCGGGTGGCTTGGCTGGTGCCTTGTTTTCCTTCAGGGTGGGGCTTGGGATTGCAGTCTCTTGGCTGACCCTGCCTCAAAGCAGCTGCGGCGCGGAGGGGAGAGAAGCAGCCGAGGCTCCTTTCTCGTGTGACGCGTGTCTCTGTGTGCGCGTGAGCGTGCGAGCGAGAGCGGTGTCCGGCCGCCTCCCCTGACCCGCGCCGGGCTCTCTCCAGCGGCGTGGTGGCGGCCAGGGGTGGGCGTGCTCGGCGGAGCGGATCGACTGACTGTCAAGCGCAGCGGTGAGGGGGGAGGAGGGGGGAAAAGGGGGACTGCCGCAGCCACGCCAGCCAGCGGCCGCTTTTGTCCGGTCCTGTGACGGGAAGGCCCGGCTCGGGGGGGTAGAAGCCGGGGTCGCTGGCGAGGAGGAGGAGGCGGCGGCGGCGGCGTCGCCTCCGGCCGGCCCAAAGCAAGCCAGTCGCCCCGGGCCCAGGTGAGTCTCCCTGCTTGGGTCGGCCGCGCTTCCTGAGGGCGGGCGGAGGGAAGGCAAGAAGGAGCAGGCCCGGCTTGGAGGCCTGAGCGGGCTTTTGTTTGCTGGGAGGCAGCGCGGCGCTGACGGGGGGAGGCTTTGGCGCGCACGGGGGGTGGGGGAGGCACGCGTGGCGCCCGCATTGCAAAATGCGCCCCCCCTGAAAAGTGTTCCTTGCAAACACACTCTCCCCCCAAAAAAAAATGCTCTGCTTGTGCTGTCGGGTTTGCTCTCCCGTAGCAAGGGAAGGACCCGCAGCCACCAGTCGACACACGCTTCCTATTCTTCTCCAGCCCAGCCTTCCTCTGGGCTGGCTTCTGCTTTTGCAACTCCTTATTTTGCTTTAAAATAAATAAATAAATCTTCAGCATAGGTTGACCAAAGATAATGACCACTTCTTACATTGTACGTGTATTTGTTGTTGTTGTTTTTAAATATAGCAACAGGTTTCTTCTTGGAACTGAAATGTTGGTGGATTTTTTTCCCATCCAAATGGAGAGCGTCCTCTCCAACCTCGGGAAGAGGCAGCCTTTTGCCTCGCCGCCGCTTTCTTGGACTCGGGGGAGAGGGGGGGTTTCCTTCTTCCCTTTGTATTGTCACTTTGCAAAGCCTTGCCTTGAGCACAAACCTGTGACGCTGCTCTTGGGTGCTTTTTTTTGTGTGTGTGTGCGTGGCCACTTCTCGTTTGACTTGCTACAGCTTGGATTCGGATTGAGGAAGATAATAAAATGCCCCACAGACATAGTAGCTTTGAGTTTTGTTTTGCTTTTAAAGCAGTTGCCAGCATCATTTGGAGGTGTGTGGGTTTCTGTTTGCTTCACTGTGACTTCTTTTACTCTTGATGAAATTGGTACTCTTCTTTGGCTCTGGCCGTTTACTGTGGTTGTCAGGGCTTTGGCAGCCCTTTCAGCATTGCAGAGGAACTGCATGGCTGGGGAGGGTTTGGTTCGGTACAGCAGTCCTGTCTGAATTGCATTTTCTGTATCCGTTGGGTTTTGGACAGGTCCTTTGTCTTACTCGTATGCCTCTTCCTTTCCCTCATTGTACTGCATCTAGCTACCTACTGAACGGTGGCTGGCTGAGAAATATGTGTGATATAAAGCCATTTTAGAAGGTTTCCGTTCCCACACTATTGTGTGGGGAACAGAAGAGGAGTGGTTTTTGAAAAAAAAAAAAGATCTGGAAATCACTGCAATATAAATGACCCAAATCCAGCAACAGTTCTTTGATGAAACACCCCTTTTCTTCCTTGCTTCCATTAAAGGACACACAGTTGACCTTTGCAGTCATTTACACATGAAAAAATGGTAGCTCTGCAGATACCTTCTCATATTGTACTTCTTTTTGTAACATTCTGCATTGATTTCCTTCTTCCCTTCTGCTGTTTCATTATGCTGTTGAGGTGCCCAACCATTGTTGTTCTTCACCATCACCATGGTGAAGCTTTAATTTTACACCAGATAATTTATTTTCTACGTTGGTGCAGAACATTATTCTGGGGGGAAATCCATTGTGAGGGGGAAGATATGATTACAAGATAAAACTGAGAAAGCAGCTTCAGAGGTCTCATGTTAAATTTGGGTGTCATTTTCTCCCCCACTCCTGAGATCTGCATGGGTGTTGAGTGGAATACATATGCATACACACAGAGAGAGAATAGCACAAGATATATTTGGAGAATGCTGCAGAGCATTAGGAAAGTGTACACTACGATTCACTGTCTCCTGTAGAGCTATGATTGTAATTCTTGGCATCAGGTTGAGTTAAAACCCTACAGAAATGCTAATACTGACTGACGTCTTCGTAAGTTGAGATGGGTAATAAAGTGTTTTGTGAAAAGTTCTGTCAAAAAATCTCCGCCTCTTCTGAAACTTCTGTCATAGGTCAGCTTATGTTGTAATCTGATAGTTGATGTTTGTTTCTTTATTGTAAATAGGTGGAGGCAACAAGACAGCTTCCCCTCTGCCCAGTGGTCAAAAACAGAATAGGGGTTTAGATGTTTCTGCCCAATGCAGATCCAAAGCAGTTTATAACATTTGATTTTATCCTCACAACAACCTTGTGAGGTGAAGTAGAAGGTTACAGGATAAAATAAGAGTATGCATCTCTTTTGCTATTCTTTACAGCTCTATGAATTCCTCAGTGGAGGGGTTGGGTAGAGGAGAGCAGCAGCCATAGAGAAGAGAGAGGATGAGCAGACAGATAGTGTTAAATGATGGGAGGAAGAAAACATTTCCAGGTGCCAGATATTAGCAGTGGTAGAATCTGGAGTTCTGATATTTACTGACACAGCAAAGAAGTGCTTCTGAGCAAGGTGAAGGATGTTACAATATTTTGCACTCCAAAAGCTTAGCAATTTTTATTTTTTTTTTGCTTTTGTACAGTTCAGGTCGGGGTACAGCCCAATCAACTGGACTTGATTAGCTTCTCCCCTTCAGACTGTAAAACTAAGGTTTCAATCCATAACCATCAAGAGGAGGAAAAGGAAGTAGTTATGGCTTCTGCATCTGTGGAGATATTGGACTAGGGGGTGTGCAAAAGAATCGTATTTTTTAGGTTTGGGTATATTGAAACCCGAAAAATATCGGTATTTCCTGATATTCCCGAATCCCAATACTGATATGGTATTTGGATTCAGGAAATATTCAGGACTCCTAGGTTTTTTTGAGTCTAGTTGACCCAAGAAGAGAAAAAGGATCAGCTGGGGTGGTGGGAGCTGGGTGGATCCTGGGCTGGCTCCTCTTTGCAGTTCGGTTGAAACCCAGCTGCAAAGAGGAGCCAGCCCCAGCCAAGACACGTGGAACTCTCAGGTCCCGCCACACTGGCTGATCCATGGCTGGCTCCTCTTTGCAGCTCAGTTGAAAGCCAGCTGCAAAGAGGAGGCAACCCCAGCCGAGGCTTCTTCCCGAAGGCTCTGCTGGGCAGCCCGGTTTAGAATGGACTGCCCACCAGAGCCTGCTCAGGGGCCAATTCCCTGCAGGCTTGGCTGAGGCTCTGCTGGGCAGCCCGGTTTAAACTGGACTGCCCAACAGAGCTGCCCCCATCCTCCATTGTTTTCAATTGTGTCCAATGGAGGGGGGAAGGCATTTAAAGGGATTGTGGTCCCTTTAAATGCCTTTTGCAAGCTGCGAGTGCTCTTTAACTGCAGCTATCCGGCAGTCCCGAAAAATCCTGAATGTTTTCGGGATTTTTCAGGGCGGCCATTTTCAGATAGCCGAATCAGTAGCCTACTGTGTAACTGGCTGAGAAAATACATGATGACTACCGCTAAGGGTTTTTTTCTGCTCGGTATATCAAGCGCACACCCCTAAATTAAACCCATGGTTCTGGGGGTATGATTCAGGCTTGACTCAGAGATTGAAGTGTCTTAATGGTATTCAACCAGAAGATGCCAGGAAATATTACAGGTCAGTTTGATTAATTAGGCCATGTATTTGTTTCTCAGAAGGACATCTCCTTTACAATCATTGTGCCTTGTACTTTATGTATTTTCAGGATCTGGTTAGCTATAGAAGATATCCTTCAAAGGAGTGCATGTAATAGGATGGCTTACATTCAGATATATTTTCCCATTTAAGGTAGTGAGAGGCCTTAGCTGTGTGGAGTCTGTGGTAGAGAACTGTATCAAAAACTGCTCTTAAGGAGTCAAGCAGCCACCTTCCCTCCCAAATAGGATAGTTTAGAGATGAGGAGCTAAAGATTTTCCAGTGTTTTATTTTTCTGTGGAATATTTTCCATTCTAAAGATTCATTGTTTCATAAACTAAGTAACATAAATGGATGTTATTTCATCTAATTCAAATGTTAAAAGTCAGGTTGTGAATTCATCTGATTGGCTGTGCAGGCAGGGTCATAGCCAGAAAAATTTGGGTAGTGGGGTTTTGGGAAACCTGGGAGGTGGTGAGGGGTAGATAGAGATTCTGTTGGCAGGCAGGCGAAGAAGAGAAGGGTCTTTCCTAACGTGCCAGCATGACCCACAGTGGGAGTTGTGGGGCATGGGCCATGAGTGAGGGGGCACCGCCCCTAAATGCCCCACTGTGTCTACAGGCCTGTGTACAGGTCAAGTAAAAACCAGAGGTGAAATTCTTGTTGATGTGTCTCCTCTCACATGAAGAAGAGCAGATTTCCATACCCCACTTTTCTCTACCTTAAGGAATTTCAAAGTGGCTTACAATCTCCTTTCCTTCCTCTCCCCACCATAGGCACCTTGTGAGGCAGGTGGGGCTGAGATACCTCTGAGAGGACTGTGACTGGCCTAAGGTCACCCAGCTGGCTTCATGTGAAGGAGTCGGGAATCAAACTCGATTCTCCAGATGAAAGTCCGCCACTCATAACCAACTAAACCACACCGGCCTGTCATGGCAGAAGGAATACTGCAATCACCAAACAAATATAGAATTGACAAGTACTATGCCACAGAGTGTGTGTGTCAGAGAAAGTGAATTGCCTTGTTGACTTCCGCGGGGGAAGCTTAAATTCTGCTGAAATAAATGAGTGGATGACCACATCCCTGATACCTCCTGCATAGTTCATTGGGAGATGCTAAAATTAGTATGTCAACAGTTTTCAGTGTCTTTAGGTATTTTGCTCCTCAAAGTTAAACAATGCAAGGGAAGTACATCCTGTTTTGCCTTTAATTTTTAAAAAGTATTATTCCAGTAAAGATAATTTCTGCATAAAGCTTTGGGTCTGTTTGAATATAACATTCAAATTACTCCTGATTTAATTATTTCATAATCAGATGTTTCAGTTCAAGTGATGTTGGGGGTACTTTTGTTTGCAAAGTATAACTCAAAATAAGTCCCCCCCCAAAAAAAACCCCCACATCACTGGGATTGCTGAGAACTCTGTGTACTTAGGAGATAAACCTTTTCTCTGCCATTATTCTTAATATCTCCCTGATCTTGGAACATTGATACTTTCCATTAAAGAAACATGATCCCCTTTATGGAATTCTTTCTGTTACTCTTAACACTTGTACTCCATTACAAAGCCTTCAGCCTCTGCATAGTACACAACTGTGATTCTTCTCTGCTCCTTCCTTCTTTAGGTAGTCCTGTTGGTGTGAAAATAGTCCTGTACACAATACTGATGGTACCTGGGGTTGTACTGTGCTGTAGGCCAAGTACACATTGTGACTGGTTGCTCTACATATGGAGATGCTTTTTCGTGTGATCGTGGTATTACTATATACACAGTTTTGGGGTGGTGTTAATGTGGAGTTCTCTTCCTTTACATTGTTCCTGTTTAAACTGAATCTTTGCCCCAACAACAGTTTTAACATAGTTGCAGGTACAAATTTGGTTGTAAACTAGCATCAGTGCTGCTAATGTGGAAGGTGGTGGTGGGGAGTAAAGATGGTGTAAGTCCCCATGCAAATCCAAGATCTTCATGGTGCCATCAGTGACTAACACCAGTTTTCACTGTGTCTGGGCATGGCAGGAGGGAATTATTTATTTCTTTATTTTATTAGGGTTCTTTTTGTGATGTCTGATTCACATGCCTGGATTGACCAGTACATTGTTGCTTTGATATGTCAGGAGGTACTTTTTGAAGAACCCTCTGTTGATTGGAATGGAGTACCTTTCATTACATTTTATGTCAATGTGACCTTGAGAGGATATACATTTTGACTCGTTTGTTAGGAAATCTAAATACTCTAATGGAAGAAAGGCAAGGGAGATATATGTAAAAATTCCTTTCAGCTTTACTCCCTCAGTGACACAGCTGTTCCCCTTTTAAATTTTCTTCCTTCAATATCTAGAATTTTCAGTTGACAAGATAATACAGACTTCATGGGTTCTGGCTTTTATTGATTTGCCACCCATCCCCCCCCCCCATCTTCACTTGAGAGCTTCAGAGCATTGCCATTTGATATTCCACAAATAGATAGATCAAGATGGGTAGCCGTGTTAGTCTGTCTGTAGCAGTAGAAAAGAGCAAGAGTCCAGTAGCACCTTAAAGACTAAGAAAATATGTGGAAGGGTATGAGTTTCCATGAGTCACTGCACACTGTTTCAGATACAGCTAGAAGGGGTGTCCATTATTTATTGGAAAGTGGAGTGATTTCAGATGTGAAATGACAATAGCAGGCATGATTGGATTAGGTGAGCTATGCAGATGGGTAATAGGCATGGAGAAATCAGCATTGGTAATGAGACAGGAAACCTTGGTCTTGATTTAATCCAGGTGGATGCATTGTCTTGAGCTTCATTATCAATTGCAATCCATAAGTGGAGTACAGCTTGTGAAAGAAATTTTTGCTGCCTTTCTCTTTCATCAGGCAACCCCCTGCCCTGTGCCTTGTGAAAGTGCTCCTGAGGGACAATGGACTGTCTGGGTTGCTGTTGGGGGGATCTGGACGGGAACTGGTGGCAGTCACCCCCTCTGCTCTTGGCTAGTTGCTGCTCTGTCCATGCAAAAACAGACTGTGTGAGATTTCTGTCAGTTCCCATTGCATCTTACACCACTCGCAACCTCAGCAGTATGGGGTGTGGGAAGCAGAAGCAGCAGCAGCAAACACCCATTCTGTAAACTCTGCTTGTGATAGATTGCATCCATCCCAGTGTCTTGTAAACTAGAGGGGAGGGTGGAAATAAGTAAGTCCTTGTTATTACAAGATAGATCAAGGTGGATAGCTGTGTTAGTCTGTCTGTAGCAGTAGAAAAGAGCAAGAGTCCAGTAGCACCTTCAAGACTAACAGAATTTGTGGCATGGTATGAGCTTTTGTGAGTCACTGCACACTTCTTCAGATACCTCACGAAAGCTCATACTGTGCCACAAATTTTGTTAGTCTTTAAGATGCTACTAGACTCCTGTTATTACAGGTCAACACAAATGCCTGTCTATACTTCTTTGTATGATTTCAATGTATCTTATTCCTGAACCGAGAGTTTTTAAACAGTTCTGTATATTAAGCTCCTAGGAACAGCAATTAAAAAAAAATCATCTGTGTAACATTCTAATTTACATTCACAGGGTTTGAATAGCTGAGTCAGATCTCAAGCCTGTATTGGCAAGGATTCCCAATGTTTCTGGAAACTGCAGCACACACAGTAAGTAAGGCTATTTATGTTTGGAGGCATTTTTCCATCATATGAAAAGTAGTCCATTAAGTAGTCTCTTTTCTATATGGTGTATGGAATTAGCATGAGCCATATAGAAAAGAGAGTTTGTGTGTAACTCAATTATATGCTAGAACAAGAACCATATTAATGATTTGTGGTGTGATATTTGCTCTCAGACAATGATGCCTTCCCTCTTGGCAGGAAGCTTTTTGATTATGCCAAGCAGTGACATTTTAATAGGTTCTTGCATGGTTTTATATGTAGACAAATTCCTTAGCTTGGATCTAATTGAAGTTCTGACTTTGCACATTAATGGTTTCTCACTTAATGAGAAATACAGAGGTATTATTACAGGGATACACAGTGTGTATTTTTGGCCCGTTGGCCCATATGCGGCTTCCATACAGCTCCTGGGGTTGACTGTGGATGAATTGTTTGAGAAATACGTGTGGCAGATGGATCCTATGCTGTGGGCTTCATGTTGCATATACCTTTGTATAAAGATTTAAGCTGGTGGTTTTCAGCAGGGCTCTTTTTGTAGAAAAAGCCCAGCAGGAACTCATTAGCATAATAGGCCACACCCAAAAGCAGAAACTCATTAACATATTGGGCCACACCCCTGACAGCACCTCATTAGCACATTAGGCCACACCCACATGTTACCAGAAGTGTGGTTATCCAGCCACACGGCCAGTTGGCCCATATGCGGCTTCCATACAGCTCCTGGGGTTGACTGTGGATGAAGTGTTTGAGAAATACATGTGGCAGATGGATCCTATGCTGTTGGCTTCATGTTGCATATACCTTTATATAAAGATTTAAGCTGGTGGTTTTCAGACAGTTTATCCACTGCTATGACTTTTGCCTTTGCAGTGCACAGTGGCTGGGGATTGTGTTTTAGTGTGTACTTTAAATTCACATTGCGTTGTGGGCCAAGAGGCCTAACGGTCATGTCCGGTACGCTGGTTGAACTGAGAGCACAGTGTAACACCTGCCTCAGAATCCACTGCAATGTGGCTGACATTCTGGAGTCCCCAGTGAACAGTTCCCTTACAGGAGAAAGTTTGGTTTTTAGGAGTTTTGGAAATTAGCGTGGGTTTTTTGGGAAGAACGTGGACTGATGTAGCCATGGACATGGAGGAGCCATATTGGCTTTGCATGGCTAGTGATCTAGCCCCAAGCCCCAAGGCTCTTTCAGAGCTGTTCTCTCAAGGGCAATTATCGAAAGAGCGCTCTCAGCCCCACTTACCTCCCAGGGTGTCTTGTTGTTGGGGGGGGAGGTAGATTGTAAGCCGCTCTCCTTCGGGTAGTGAAGGGCGGGGTATAAACTCAATCTCCTCCTCATCCTCCTCTTCTTCCTCTTCCTCAGAAATATTTAAGATCCAGATGCCAGTGCATCGAAAGAAAGTAGTTTGGTTATTTTGGACTCTAAAGATGCCATCTGTAAAGAGATGAATATGGAATGCTGTCTTTTGTCTTTAGGTGAGAAGATGAGTGGCTGCGATTCAGAAAAGTTGAAGTTTGGGATATTTGCACATATATCCACAACAAGAGAAATCACAGTAATTAAAATAAAAAGAGATGAAGGTATGATAGAGGGATGCAATGGAACTGTTGTTTGAAATAAACAATTGTGTACATACACATAATTATATGACCTGAACTTACTGAAGATACTGATAGGGTGATATATGATCATTTTAAGTCCCCTTATGGTGAATCAGACTATTGATCCAGCTAGCTCAATAGTGTTTGTGCCCTGACTGGCAGGGCACCATGGTCTTGGGCAAAGCCCTTTCCCAACCCATCTGTCTTTTCAAGTGGAGATGCCAGGACTGAAGTTGGGACCTTCTGCCCACGAAGCATGTCTGCTGTTGATCTATAACTCCATTGCCAGCTTAGAATTTCATTTAATATCTGGTCTTTTATTTAAATAATAACTCTGGTGTGTGTCTTAGAAAACATGGGTTAGAGCAGTCTATTGGGAGAAAATCTGTGCGTGTGTGTGTAAGAGCTGACATTACTTGGGAGGGAAATGAATTTACTAGCATTATTTCAAATGTGGTATGGACTAAATTATTTTGTAGAAGTCTGAAGCATTTTCCACAGTAGTGGGCCAGGAATCTATAAGGTTTTTTTTATTATTATTATGAGAGACCAGTGTAATCAATGGAGATCTTGGCATGTTACACTTTGGAGTAGTTTGCTGTTTGTTAGTTCTTTGGGGCTGAAAATAGTATTGACTGGTTTGCACATGCAATTATATGAGTTTACGTCCTATCTCTTGATTATGTAAGTGTGGCGTTGGCTTCCTTAGAAGCCCTCTGCCTCTCACTCATTTACCCTCTGGCAGTGCCTGACGTCTTTTTGCAGCAGAGAGAAACTGATTGTGAGGATGATTAATCAAATAGTACAGACAAAATTTACGCATACACGAATCATCACTAGAAATGTGAAGGCCTGGAAAAAAACCGGAAAAATTTGGAAAAAAACCATTTTTTCCCATTTTTTTCCTGAAGCCTTTTTGTTTTTTCCCGAAAAATTGGAAAAAGAAAAGAAAAGAAAAAAATTGATTATGGAACATTTTATTTTAACATGATGAATAAAATATTTTAAGACAAAGTGTTCAAATATCTTCCAAATCATTTCTAAAATATATATATACGGTATCAGATTGATTTAATTTCTGTGCACTGAGAACAAGCAAGTCCTAGGTTACAAACTGAACTCTCCAATGCAAGAACAAGATGCATTTCTTCCTTTAGGAGGTGCGATTGTCACAAGAAAATAAAAAAGTTTCAGTTTTGTTTTTGCATGTGGATGGGTATTCTGTTTGTAATAATTGTTTGGATACACTATATTTTTACTATGCTAGTTGTGATAATTTCATGCCAAGTAAAAATGTCCATAGTCATATTTTATGTTCCTAAAGTAAAAGAATGACTTTCAATCTAGAAAAGAAAAAAGAAATGCTAATGTAGCATTTTTTCAATTTTTCCGAAAATTTTCGTTTCCCCCCGAAAAAAAACAGAACAAAACCGGGGTTTTTTCCGAGCTTCAAAATTTCCGGAAATTTTACATCTCTAGTCATCACTTGATGCTACAACCATCAGGTAATCACCCATGAATCAACCCTGTAGTAGAAGAGCTACTGCACAGTGCATGTTCATGATTCAACTTTGTCTTGTATGTCCAGTGGGAGAGGGTTGTCTTCTCCCTTTCTTGGGTGGCTGCAAAAATATAGAGAAGAAAAGGGTCTGTTTTGGCTGCTTTTAAGTCAGTTTGCTGTTTCTGCTCTTGTTTGGGGGCAGGCCCGTAGCCAGGATATTTTCGCTTGTGGGGCATTTTTTTTTCTTGTGGGGCAGCCGTTATGTGCTTTGCAGCAACTCTTCAAACGTGAATTGTAGCTCTTCCCCTCACCCCCCCAACCCCCAATCTGTGAGCGGCCTTCTATTCTCCAGGTCAGGATCAGCAGCCTGCTGCCGCCAAGCCGAGCAAGCAGTTCACTTGCACCAGTGGCATGGGGATGGGAACAGGTAGGGAGAGCGGCGCTGGTGAGGTCACGCGGGACTGGCCGGCTGGAGAAGACAGCGCAGGACCAGGTCCAGCTGACTGGAGAAGACAGAATTTTGTGTGGCGTGGCTGTAAATTAGGGGGCATGGCCCCAAGATGTCCCACTGTAGCTACGGGCCCATTTGTGGGTATGGGAAGGATTTGGAAAATAGGTTACAATATTGGTGTCATAAATGATACTTGGGGTGCAGTTTACAACATTGACTTCAGTAGATGAGACTTTTCTTCTTAAAAAAGAAGTAATAATGACCAAGGTTTAAGTTAATACCCCAGAAATAACTTTACTTCAGAGACGTATGTAATCAGGAAGTAGTTTGAAATGAATAAGGAGTTAGTGCAAAACAAATATTTTAGGATGTCAGTGCATCTGTTGAATATTTTGAAGCGGAGAAACGTCCAGATATAACTAGGTCGATATATGCATTTATAATTAATAACATTTTATTTTTCTCCTGTTTACAAAGGACTTACATGCATAGCTTTTTGTCTCATGAGTGGAAAGTAATCTACCCTCAAGAAAGAAACCTTAAAAAGTACAGAAGGTCCTTCAGGGTAGTAAAAGACTTTCTCTTGAATTATGCACTAGAAGAAATGTCGTAACAAGTATCAGAATTCACAGCTGTTTAGACTTGTACACAGTCCTTTTGCCAATCTTGGAGAGGCATCTTTTCTTTCACCATCCAGTATTTCTGGGCAGTGGATTTTTTTGTCATCGTTATATATTTACTTCATATTGTTAGGCCAAATGCTCTATTTTACTGCAGATGGCTAACTATATTTTAACCTGAGTTCTGGCCAGCTTTTACGGAGGTCTTGTTTGAACTTAAGAGTCCAGTAATGGAGACCACACAGGTGTTTTTCTTAAACAAATAATCTTTTACTGAAGGATTTCAATATCAAGCATACAAAAACATCAGTCTCACTTCACAAGCATACAAGTTTCCTTTAGAGTTATAGAAAGAATATAAAAATAGATTATCAGTTACTCAGAGGGGGATAGGTGTATTTCGGTTGATACTTGCCTGGTTCCAGATGTCTTGTCTGTTGCAATGGTGATTGGGGTAGGGAAGGGCAAGGTCCCTGGGGTTAATTGCCCTTCCACAATGCTTAGAACAAGATAGCTATTGTGGTTGAATGTCTCTAGCTGCGCAACCTAGAGAGATTCAAACAAAGAGCTTCAACTCAAGGAAAGATGGGGGGGGAGTAGAATGTGGCCAGCCAGCAGCCCCAAACTGAAAGCGTGCCGAACGTTTTATAGTGAAATCTCCAGGTGGGTGGCATCTTGCCAGACTGTGGTCCCACCTTTCTACAGATCCATCCCATAAACTCTCCTGATTGGTGCATGTGAAAAGGGGCTGTTACTCCTATGGTAGGGCCAATATTTGAAATTCTATCCTCTATCTCATGGAATACCATTTGGCTAGGTGTTAACTCTTATCTTCCTGTTGATCCTTTGAAGTACAGATGAAGCTGGCTCTTCCCAGGCACACAGGATGCAGTAAACAGGATGCTGTTATACAAATGCAGACTCAGTCCATGCCTCCGTGACATCTCGTATCTCCAGTAATGGGGGATCTCCTTCTCAAAGTTGTTGTTTCTGATCACAATGGCAAACCATGTGCTTCTTGTTCCCACAATGCCTTGCTAGCTGAATGTGTGCATGCTTCATTAACATAGAAGGCAGGCAGCTTTCTTATGTGAATTCTGTCTCTCTCACCATAGGTAATTCCAAACAGCTTCTTTTCGGCTCATGGTATACAACTGAATCTGCACAGTCCATGTGTGTTGCTTGTGTATCGGATATAAAATCCGTCTGTCTCGTAACAGTATGTACCATGCTTTTGCCCCCAATGGGGACCCAAAGCAGCTTACGTTATTTTCCTCTCCCCTATTTTTTCCTCACAACAACCCTGTGAGGTAGGTTAGGCTGAGAGTGTGTGACTGGCTCAAGGTCACTCAGCCAGCTTCCACGGCACGAGTGGGAATTTGAACCTGGGTCTCCAGATCCATTTGTTTATTTGTAGCCAGCCTGTCGCATTGAGACTCTAAGCACATTATACATTATAAAATAATGCAGTAAACTAGCATGGTAGCCTGAGGTATCTAATGAACAGTGCGATAGGACTGGGATTATAAGAACTGGAAACAGTGCAATAAAATATCAGATGTGATATGTCAAAACCATGCAGAGAATGGAATTACAGAATTAGAACACAGTGCAGTAAGAGCAACATAATATGTACCATACAGTGGCATAGACCACAGTCCTGCATGCACTTCATGTATCTCTGAAACTTCCATCTGGCCATAGTTGGAAAAAGAATGATGAACTAGAAGGAACTTGTCTGATTCATCAGGACAGTTCTTGTTAGGAGTCTGATTGTAATCATTACTTACAGAAATCCAGTGTCCCTTGTAAGAGAGTAGAATTTCTAAAGCTGAGGGTGATAACAGATAGAAGTCTGACTGATCTCCTTGTAGAAATCTTGTCTCCGTGTGCAGAACTGCATGTATGTGATTTGGATCGTGAAATAAATTGCTGGGTCAGGGCAAGTTCAGATGCTATGTCATAGTGTGACTGCACAATTATAGTATTTTAGCAATAGTTCTGGAAACTCTGCTTGAGGCCCGAATACCATTTTCACCTGTAAAACAACACTTACATATTTTTGGAAATTTTCCAAAACTAATACATCTGCTTGTAACATGATTCTTACCACTGACAATAGAACTCCCATTATTCTTGTGTTTTCACTCTAGCAGTTCTTAATTTTAAAATGCTAACACTTTACTTCTATTTTAACTTGATGCGCCCTCTCTCTTCATCAGTACTTCCAGACCTGCCTTAGTCATAGGGGATATAGCAAGAAGTTTGAAGATGTGCGTGATCTGCTCATTAGAGTGACCAGTCATAATCTTTATCTTTGGATAATAGATACTAGTGGTGTTGCAGATTTAGTGAGTCACGGGCTTCTTTCAGTTTTGGGGAAGGCAGCTTTTTGGTGATCTAGAAAGTATTCAGCCTATCACATGTGAACTCTGTCTTCAAAGAACTCTAATTCTGCTTTCTGCTTCTGGCTTTTTGACAGTGAAAAAAGGATGTTGATTCATGTGAGTGTAACTCATGTTTCTTCAGACCAGTGATTCAGGCGCCCTAAGATACCTTTGGCAAGGAGATGAGTAAGGAAAAATTAAGGACTGTTGTTGCTTGGGGGAATGTATATACATATATTCACCCCAATAAAGGGGTGATATAAGGTCACGCATCAAAGCTTTTGCTTATTAAACAAATATTTAATTTTAATGAGACAGCACATCTACCCAGGTAGCAGCCACTGCCAAGGCAGCCTTTTACCATCTGCGGCGGATTAGGCAGTTGGTTCACTTCCTCGAACGCGATGACCTGGCTACAATGATTCATGCTATGGTCACCTCGAGATTAGACTACTGCAACACTCTACATGGGGCTGCCCTTGTCTCAGATCCAGAAGCTGCAGCTGGTGCAAAATGTGGTGACCAGGCTGCTGATGGGTCTCTCTATACAAGACCACATCCAGCCTGTGCTGAAGGCACTGCACTGGCTGCCAGTAGGTTACCGGATCAGTTTCAAGGTGCTGGTTTTGACCTTTAAAGCCCTATATGGTCAGGGGCCTGCCTACTTGAGGGACCGTCTTTCCCCACATGTGCCCCAGAGAGGACTGAGGTCAGGAACACAGAATCGCCCGAGAGACGTCAAGTTGGCTGCTGCTAGAGCCAGGGCCTTTTCAGTGGCGGCTCCACGCTGGTGGAATGAGCTCCCAGATAACATCACGGCCCTGTGGGACCTTTTACAGTTCCGCAGGGCTTGCAAAATGGAGCTCTCCCACCAGGCTTTTGATTAGGAGCCGGCGCTGATGAATTGGGCCACTGACGAATGCGCCGCCGGAATACATCTCGGCCCGCATAAAATATCGATTGGTTATTGCCTCTGTTTGTATATTGCACGCCGCCATCATCATCATTAGTACTGTTTAGTTACTCAGGCAGTTGTATTTATACCCTATTGTATATTAATGTATTTATTGTTTTAGTATTTTTAATGTTGTTAACCACCTTGAGCCAGTTCTGTGGCAAGGCGGGATATTAATTGAAATAATAAATAAATAAATAAATAAAATAAATCATCCAGAACTAATGAATCATGGTAAGTGGTGTGCTGATGGCTTGATGCTGGTGGAAGGCAGATCTGTCTGGCTCTGCTTGCTAGCAAACATCCATACTTTACTGTATGTTGTATCTGGTATATATTTGTGCTTGTTTCTAGTGTGTAGAGAACTGTGTGCACTAAAAATGTTGTGTAAGGGGGCATCTTGGCTGTTCGTACAGTAGTGTAAGCCATGTGCAATGCACAGGTGTGCTGTAGATCATTATTTCATGTTGGTGGTACAACTATTTGGCTGCTGTAGGTGCTGCTGCCCCAGTACCAGGTCAATGGGCTAAGTGTTTAGATATGGACTATTCGGCAGCTTCAGTTAAAAAAACGGGGCGTCTAATGATGTTATGCTTAAACGATAGAATGAGGAATAGATACTGGCTTACATGGCTCATTGTTCATACAGTCTATGCATGGATTTCTGTGAAATGTTACTGGTTTGGTTTTTTTTTTGTAACATATCCAGCCTGCATCTAGGATTTTTTGTTATTTTGTTAAGGGGGGGACACACACAGCCCTTTGCTAGTGCTTTGTGATTTCTCAGCTAAAGTGAATGAGATTCTCAGGTGTAACAGAGGGAGACTTATTGCAAGCATCTCTTCACCAATTACCTTGGTTCAGTTTCATAATTTCTGAAAGAGATGCTATACATAAACATGGCTATGATCCAGAGGACCTGGGAACACACTAAAGTTTCTATCTCTGGGCTGGGAAATATCTGGAGATTTTGGGAATGGTCCCTGGGCAGGCTGGGGTTTGGGAAGGGGAGGGAATTCAGTGGGGCATAATGCCACAGAGTCCCCCTTCCAAAGAGGCCATTTTCTCCTCTTTCTCTTCCTCCTAGAGATCAGTTGTAATCCCAGGAGATCTCCAGCCACCACCTGGAGGTTGACAACCCTGTAAACACACACGTGTGAACTGATTGTTCATTTCGAGCTCTGTTGCCACCTCATTTTTCACATCAGCCATAAATCTTTCTGGGAGAATTTTACATCCATGAATAGAAGGAAGGAGACTTTATCGGATACAATATATTTGGTTATTGTCCCAGTTCCTAGCAGACATCCTCTCATCTGGTCATGAGTGTTGAGCATGGATAATTTTGAGTGCCCAAGACCTTTGTAAATGGTCAGTCGGCTACAAATGATTAATATGTTTAGGTAGGCTAAGAGACAGATTTTTTGTGGAGTTGTTTGTGACGTGGTGCTTTCTATCTGAACGTGGCACGTTTTCTCAAAACACAAGCATGTGAAACTGTTAAGCTTGTCTTAATTCTTGGAGGATCAGCATTCTTTGCTGAGTAAAATAAGGACATCTTCTTAAGTACCACATCTACCTTATTTTACCCCAGTGCTCTCTTGAGGGAAGATTATGTAATACTGTGGATGGAGCAAAGCAATCCAGATGAGATAAAGCCACAATTAAAGCTTCTTTTGGAATAGTCTGAAGATTTAATTTTTTTGTTTTGTTTAGGCTTGCAGTCTACTGTGGGTGAATATTCTGTAAAACAATTTCAAAACTTGAGAGTTTAAAGAGTATCATTAAAATAATTTCTTGTTTATCCCAGCTGCTAATGCATGTCCAAATGAAAAAAAAAATGAAAAAAGTGCTATATTCTAACCAGTTGAGCCCATCGTTGAGACTGAGGCTTATTCTAAGATTATTGGAGGAGGAAGAAGAAAAGTTGGTTTTCATACCCCGCTTTTCTCTACCTTAAAGAGTCTCAAAGCAGCTTACAATCGCACAGCAGACACCTTGTGAGGTCGGGGGGGGGGACTGAGAGAGTTCTGAGGGAACTGTGACTGGCCCAAGTTCATCCAGCGAGCTTTATGTGGAGGAGTGAGAATGAACACCACCACAGACCCCTGCCCGTTAGTCCTGGACTGGTGAAAGACCGAGAACCCTGTTGGGGTAAACTGGTTTAAGGTGACGGTTTTGCCTTCCCTCACCCAGGTCTTTGTCATGCAAGCCAGGTCTACATGTTGTTCTGCAAAGTAGTCACACATAACAGAGACCTTATTATGAATAGACCTGGCATTGCCCAACGCCAGTGTTGGAGAAGGGTATT
This sequence comes from Gekko japonicus, assembly GCF_001447785.1. Lineage (NCBI taxonomy): Eukaryota > Metazoa > Chordata > Lepidosauria > Squamata > Gekkonidae > Gekko > Gekko japonicus. The sequence goes on along the minus strand of NW_015172004.1, from coordinate 1,118,761 downwards.
TAATCCTAGCCCCACAACCAGCATCTCTTGGGATGGGATGTAGGTGGGAAGAGGTCTGAGCATTTCCAACCTCTTCCATTCCCCTTATAAAAATTCCACCTAGACCCACCACCATACCTACCCTGCTCCCCTATTACTGGTATTCCTGATCCTTGCATGGCCTCCCCGCTAGGTCTTATTGGCCCCAAAGTGGCCCCACTAAGCATCCAGCAATGACACATATTGGGTGTGGTCCCAGCACAAAGGTCTACCAGATTCCTAATACTACAGTGAGGATTCCCTGTTTCCCCAGCCCCTCCCTCCCAGCCTAATAATATCCTACCCCACTAATGTACCAATCCTATCCAAACTGATTAAGTAAAATTCATTAAAAATACAATACAATTATTCACTTTAAGCGTCATCATCAATTTAAAATAAATTAATCAAACTTCCTAATCCTTAGTTAGAAGGGATAACATTAAATTAAATAGTTCCAAATTAGACTGCGCTAAGAGCAAGAAGATTATGTATTCCAGGTCGAGGAATGTTCACTTCTGGCCACCGTGACAGTTCAGCAGCTGAAAGGTCCCTCTGCCCTATATTCTCTTCTCCTATGGATGGTGAGTTTCGCCTCCTGTTGAAGATGGGTTCCTATTGGTAATAGGCTGTCCAAAATCTTGTTGGATTCTCGTGGCTCCAGGGAAGGTCAAAACACATTGTCACTGGCAATGTAAAACAATGTAAAATGTAAAACAGTCACCCCTCTGAGAGACCAGCCCAGGACAGATATCCTTCCACTGTTTAGAGGGATTTTGTGACTCATTCGAGACCTGATTGACAGTCCCAAACTATCTCAAGACATCACCAGTCGTAGTGTCCCAAGACTGGTGTTCAATATGGAGTCAGGGCTGGCATTTATCCTGAGGCTAAGAGGCTCCGCAGGTGGGCCTCTCTGGTGCTCACAGACCTCGTAATTCCTCCACCCACAAGCCGGCGGTTGGCAGTGTGCACTCACTTGAGGAGCGGTAGCAACAGCAGACCTCTCTTCCAGAGTGAACAGCAGCTGCTGCCGGAACTAGAACAGCCCCCAGATGGAAGATAGATGGGGGTGCCGCCGCATTCCATTGTTGGATGCACTGGGCACTACACCTCTCAACCTACCATGGCCCAGGGTCTTCCCTCAGTAAATTGGTATATGTAGAAATCATCTCTCAGCAGTTCTAGGAGGAAGGGGAGTCAGCTGCAGCATATTCCAGTGTCATAGTTGCTGACCAAAGCATTTTGCCCCGAATATCACTCTCCTCGCCTGACCTAGGGAATAATAGACCCCTGGTTTCGGTTTTCGTTGATTCTGGTCGATTTCTGATCAAATTATGGAGGCTAAAATGATTCTGGGTGGTGGAGGTAGAACTAGAGCTCCGACCACGGCGCCATCTTTAAATGAGGGAGGGTTTTCCCCCTGTTTACTGTGTAAACTGTAGCAGCAATTGGTATTTCCCCCCAACTGTATGCAACATAAATAATGTTGTTTTAACTTTTGATGTTGTTGTTTCTACCTTGTGCTTTTGTGTTGATTAGTGTAAGAAGAACAAATTTATGAACAAGGAATTATGTGTTTTGCTATTTTTATCCCTTCTTTCCTCCAGAGCACTCAGGGAGGCATATATAGTTCTCTCCTCTTTATCCCCTCAACAACCCAGTGTGGTATGTTAGGCTGAGAGGGAGTGTGTGGCCCAAAGTAACCCAGTGAAACTCCTGGCTGAATGGGTATTAGAATGGGGGTCTCTGTCCTGCTCTGATATTCTTCCCACTGGCCGATAGCATAAGGGAAACACAATTACGGTATGTGGCTAGATTTTGGTGAATTGTAAAACTGTTTTCTTATGCCCAAGGGGACTTTCTGCTTTTTGAAATGTGGCAAACCACGTTTGAAATGGAAAGGATTTTTGAAAGTATTTTTTTCACACGGGATGCCTGGAGGAGACCGCCATTTGAAGGGGGGGGGGGGAGGAAAAGTATACCAGGCATGCCTAAATGGGTTCCTGGGGACCAAACAAATACATATTCTGTCTCAATTCTCGTATAATTGCTGTACATTTTCCTACATCAAACATTCAAGTGACTTGATATCCTACCCCCTTGTGTAGCTTTCTCTGAAAGAAATAGTTATATCAAAATCACTTTGGCATGGTTTTTCTTCCATCATATTTTCGAGTTATGTACCAGGCTATCACATGTGTAATGTATTCAGCCGGACATGCCCGGACTTGCCCGGGCTGGCCAGGCACAATTCCTCAATAGCTTCAAGTCTAAAGACAATGGGTCCGTAGGATCCTAGCCGGCCCAATGAAAGGGCTAGGTCCCAAGCCGGGAGGCCAATGGGTCTCTCGGTTACTGTAAATAGCCTATCGGGAGTAGGGGGTGTGTTTAGGTGAGCTTGGTGGTGGGTTTTCTGAATGAATATAAACCGGCCTGCGAGCCGGTCAGTTGTCTTTGTTCTGAACTAAATAAAGGTATGCTTAGCTGAAATCACTCTCCGTCTGCATACTTTTCAACATGTGTTCACTGTATGTAGCTTGTGTGTTGCTGTTTTTTTCTCTTTGCCCTTCGCTTTGCCCTTGTAAATCTCCAGCTGTCTTTTTCGTGATAGACGTATTTATTTGGGTTAGGGATTACTGGTGAAAACTGTTCCAGGATAAGCACATGAATAAAAGATAGCATCTTCAGAACTTGGTAAATGTCATGTTGCTGTTAGGAAAGTAAGCCATTGATTGAGGCAGTATTTAATTTGGGGTTTGATTTGGGTTTCTCAAGTATAATGCCTTTGGCAGGTGAAGTTACAGAATTACTCTTTTCTCACTTGTTTAGAGTTAAAGCTTGCTGGAAAACAAATTTGTTTTTGTAGTAGAAGAAAATCAAGAAAACGTTTGCATTCTTAAAAAAAAAAAAAAAAGTCTTTAAATAGATCTGAACCAGAAGCATGTTTTAGGAATTTTGCAGGCTGCTTTGGTTGACCATTCTCAATTCAAACAAATACAACACCTTTATTGGCATAAAATATCAAATACATATGCAGCATAGAGCCTCAAGATAGGCTGGAGGGGTATCACATTCCGAATTAACCATTCTCAATTATGGAATGAAGCATGAGCTATTTCCCCCCGTCAGATTTGAGGAACTGAGAGTACCTGTAACCGTATTATTCTGTATTGTTTTCACTAAGAAATTTTTTACCATATGTTGCATAACACCTCTTATTCACATGGTTTCATCGTTTCCCCCCCTTTAATCTTCTTTACAATTAATTCTTGTTTTTAATTATTTTTGCTACCTACACTTGATTGCATGTTCCCATGGTTAAAGTGCATTTAATTGTGAAGAAATGATTAATGCTGCAACTTCTGACAAGATCTTGATATGTTAAGAAAGCATAGATGGAGGAGAAGGGTGTTGAATTGTGGTGTAAATGGAAAGCTGAGAGGCTCCATTCAAATTGTTTGTCACTCCCATGAGTCCGTTCAGCTTCCTCTTCATTAGCAAACCATAGCATGCTCCTTTGTCCAAATGGCAAAGTCAGTTCAGTGATGGTTATTGCATTTCTTCTGGAAATTAAGGCTTGGATCCTTACCCTTCCTTTTCAGTTAAGCAGCACCCTTTTTCTGTTGCACAGGCAGTCCTCTACTATGGAGCACATTCCTCCAGCATTATACATTTCTGCTCACACAAGGCTAATATCTTTTAGTGAGCTGAGAAGGGCCTAGCACATGGGCTCCAGAGCATCCTCTGACATTTCCCAGTACTCCCTTTCCTCCTCCCTAAAGCAAAGAGGCAGACCTGGCTTTCCTTCACTTCAATGGAGTAAAGAGATGCTTCAGAAGAGCTGTGGGGGTGACACCTTTTTGTCTGTAGAGAGCATCCATTTGGAAACAGCTGTCTCCATCAGAGGAGGATGCTTGGCTTGGAAGCACCTCATGTTCTGTAGAAACTCCTGAGGTTTTGTGGTTGGTTCCCCCCCCCCCCAATGGTAGCTATGGTGTTGTGATGCCATACCCCCCCCATGGTAGCTATGGTGTTGTGATGCCATACCCCCCCCCCCTCATGGTAGCTATGGTGTAGTAGTGCCATATCCTATTCTCAAAATCCCAGAGGTGCCCACAGGCTCGACAAGGTTGGGGTAAAAAAGGTAAAGGCAAAGGTTCCCTTGCTCGAAAGCCAGTCGAGTCCGACTCTGGGTTGCGGTGCTCATCTCCGTTTCCAAGCCAAAGAGGCAGTGCTGTCCGAAGACGTTTTTTGTGGTCATGTGGCTGGCATGACTAAACACCAAGGCGCACGGAACGCTGTTACCTTCCCACCGAAGTGGTACCTATTTATCTACTTGCAATTTCTTGCTTTCAAACTGCTAGGTTGGCAGGAACTGGAACTAGAGACGGGAGCTCAGTCTGTCATGCGGCAACTCGGGTCTCAAACTGCTGAACTACTGACCTTCCACATCCTGCAGTTCAGCGTCTTAACCACTTGAGCCACCGCAGCTTAAGGTTGGGGACCTGTGCTCTAATGCTTGAGGAACATAGTCCACTGTGGAGGACCACCTCCACAATGGACAAAATTGGGTACAAGTCGAAAGAAGGTTTATGATCCAAGTTTATGTATGAAGCATCATTAACTATTCTAAAATGCTTCAAAATAATTCATTCTTTTCTTTCACTGTCATTCCTCAAAGTAGTATTTTATGTTATATGATTCTGTATCCAAATTTCATTTTTCCCTTCCTTTCCACACTTCAAATAGTACTCTTTTTTCTTTCTCTTTTTAATTAGCTAAAAGTTCTTCTTTCTCTCATGCATTTCCCCAGGTCTTTTTCTTTCTCTTATTCTTGAGAAATAATTGTAGGTCGAACCAAGTCAGTGAATAAAATACTTGATATCCTGGGATGGGTATTATCCAAAGCTACTGATTTGTGCATCTGTATACTATAATTTTTTAGCACTTCAGATTCTCTGTTGTTTTTTGTTGTTGTTAGACAGAGGCACTTTGAAATTATTTCTCTTCAGTGTTCAGTGCTTCATGCACTAAATGAAAGGTCTAGCTTTGAAATTTTGATCTTAATTTTTCCACTCGGCTATTGTAAAGTGAGATGTAATAGCATCGGTAGAAGTGACAAATATGAGAAAAATTGACTAGGAATATGAAATGCTGAAAAAGGGAACAAGTGATATTTTTAAGTTACTTTTTGAAACTCAGCATTAAGAAGATACCTGTTTAGAAGGCTAAAAGCCTTCCTTTTTGATTCAAGCAGAATATGATTTATCATGTAGAACTGCAGCTGTTCCATACAAAATCTGATGTCCCTTCTGTTGGAAAAGATGAACTTAAGTCATCTATGCAGTCGGTCAACTTTAGAATGTAGTATGACAGGTTAATATTAAATGTGCACGTTTCATTGTTAATGCTGTACTTTGTCAGTATGTCCCTTGTCCTAATATGGGTAATATGATTGTGTTTGCTCTATTTGGTCGTTTTGTGAACTGCCTGTTGAGAGTTGAGGGATACAAATTCTTTAAATAAACATACCGCACCTTCTACCGATCGACACAGTTATTCCAATGAATGTATGCTCGGTCCTTCTGGTCTTCTGTGGATCTAGTGAATAGGAGCATTCTAGTGAATGGGACCTGTTTCATAATTGTAGCTCCATATAAAGGTCTTATTTGAGCTAAAAAGCAACATGAGGTCTCCCAGCATGTCACTGTGCAATCAAAAACATATGTATGACACATGCCTTAGGTCCGCATTCCAGTGTAAGGTAGAAGGCAACCCTTTCAAGGACATGACTAACTTACCAAGAATAGCAACACCCTCTCCTCCATTTTTCATTGTAAGTATTCCACTGAATTTAGGCATCCTGCGCAGTGTGTGCTTAAATAACTTTGTTGTTGTTCAGTCGCACAGTCGAGTCCGACTCTTCGCGACCCCATGGATCATCTCCCGCCAGGCCCTCCTGTCTTCCGCCGTCTTCTGAAGTTGGCTCAATTTCATGTTCGTTGCATCGATGACACCGTCTAACCATCTCATCCTTTGCCGTCCCCGTCTTCTTTGACCTTCAATCTTTCCCAGCATCAGGGTCTTCTCCAGGGAGTGCTCCCTTCTCATTTGGTGGCCAAAGTATTTGAGCTTCAGTTTCATTATCTGGCCTTCCAGGGAACAGTCAGGGTTGATTTCTTTTAGGATTGACTGATTTGATCTTTTTGCAGTCCAAGGGACTCTCAAGAGTCTTCTCCAGCACCATAGTTCAAAAGAATCTATTCTTCGGCGCTCGGCCTTCCTTATAGTCCAACTCTCGCAGCCATACATGACTACTGGGAATACCATTGCTTTGACCATGCGGACTTTTGTTGGCAGGGTGATGTCTCTACTTTTTATCATGCTGCTTAGGTTCGCCATCGCTTTCCTCCCAAGGAGCAGGCGTCTTTTAATTTCATGGCTGCAGTCACAGTCTGCGGTGATCTGAATATGAATGTATCTTTTGGGGAGATGGTCGCATGGATTTGTGGTTTACCAGTTTTGAGCCTTCACTTGGAAAAAGTGAAAATTCTTAGTGGTATTGGTGGTTTGGCCCAAATACTGTACCATGAAGAAAACAATCTGTTTGAGAAAGGTGCTGGAGGATTTGGCATCGTCACAGTAACAGTGCAGTCCAGAGTGGAGTTATACCTGCCTGAGCCCATGGACTTGGAAGGATATAATTCTGTTTAGGATCATACTGTAAGTAGTTTAAAATGCATCCAAGTCTTCAGAATCCCACTTTTTAACTCAGTGCAAATATGTTTGTGTAAATCTACCAACAGGTAAAATAAAGTCAACTTGGTTTCTGAATGTCTTTTCCTGTTGAATAGGTAATACTTTTGGTGATGCATTAATACATTTTCTTTATACAGTAAAAGATTAAGAAAAGGTGCTGGTAGTTGATAAAGATATTTTTTTATGGTCTGAAAAGGTGATAATGCTCAAAAGTCTTCAACAGTCTCAAGTCGGGTACAGCAATGGGAGTCTTTCATTTGATCTTAAAACCTGCTATTTTTATGTAAGGCACTTGCCAGTTTTATGAAAGGGTCTCTGTGGTTGCAAAGGTACTTTAAAAAACAATTAATGCTGTAGCTTTGTATTTTTGGTGAGCAAAAATCAAGATTTATTTCACCCTTGCCTTCAGTATTTCACCTATATATGTGCTTCTGCCACTCCTAGTCCCTCCTGTACCAAGGGAATGAGGTGGAGTTGGGTCTCTACCATGCACTAGAAGGAGGAGCTCATGTAAACATTCCCCTTACCCTAGCAGCCCCCCATGTATCTGAAAAAACTGTGCCGAGGGTCATTATTGCTTTGCTGTTACATATGAGTAGTGAACATTTTCCTATCTTGTTCCAAGTATTAACCATGGTTATGGGCAATGCTCCCTCTAAGCTGTGGAGTCTTGTGAGCAAAAATTCTACTTTGTGAGCTACTGGCATTAAAGTAGCAAGCAGTTTTGCTACTGCATAAATTAGTTTGCTCTGGAGCCGTCCTTCCTGAGCTAAGACAAAAATGTATGAGCTGGAGGCTAAAAATCTGTGAGCTAGCTCACACTAACTCTGTGCCCTTGACTGAAGCCCAGATTAGTACTAAAGACTGGTTTTCCCACTTTAGCTGGGATTTCGGTAGTTATACCAAGACGTTCATCATAGCTGAGCCTCCTTTTCATCCTCTTATCCATCCACATTTCCCCCCTTGGCCGCCAGTTTCAACTTTGTTGTTGTTCAGTCGCACAGTCGAGTCCGACTCTTCAACTCATAAACTCCCTTAAACATGGCAAGGCCCTTAGAGAAGACATGATGCCCCCTGAGCTTTTTAAGCAATTTCCCGACTGGTGGGCACCAGTCTTGGCAAAGGTGTTTACTCAAATTAATTCATCTGGGCTTATCCCAGTCGGCTGGAAACAAAGTATAGTTGTTCCAGTATTCAAAAAGGGCAATAAAACAGATCCTAACAACTACCGACCTATTAGCCTGTTGGATATTGCTTCCAAACTTTATAGCAAATTCTTACTGAGAAAGTTGGAAGACTGGGAGGTTGCCAATCAAGTCATCCTCCCAGAACAAGCAGAATTCAGGAAGGGCCAAGGCACCATTGACCACTGCCAGACGCTGTATCGCGTACCTACTGACTGTGTAAAGGGCCCTACCAGACATTTATATGCAGGTTTCGTTGATTTAGCAGCAGCCTTCGACTCAATCGACAGAGAACGGCTGTGGTCTAAATTGGCAAATACCAACATTGACAAATGCTTGCTGTACCTAGTAAGGGAACTCCACAACAACACATCGTTGAAGGTAAGAGTGGGTATCTCAGGCTCATTGACGGACGGTATCCCGATAACCAGAGGTGTGAAACAGGGCTGTGTTCTCGCCCCTCTTCTTTTCAACCTCTATATCAATGACATCAAGAGGCTCTCCAACCCAGAAGTTTTTCCACCGAGACTTGACTCACGGAAAATTTAAATTCTTCTCTTTGCCGATGACATGGTGCTATTGTCTATAACTCAGACTGGCCTTAGAAGAAGAAGAGCACTTAAAAATAAACTACTCAAAGACCAAGGTGATGGACTTTGGAAACAGGAGGCAATCCTTTCGCTGGACAATTGACAGCCGAGCAAACCCAGACCTTTAAATACCTGGGGATCACCTTCAGTGACACACTCTCTTGGAAGGCTCATATAGAAACAACAAAAATAACAGCTCTCTGCTCATTAGGGACAATTAAAAAAAATTATTGTACAAAAGGGGGCTTTTTGATAGTTCCAGCTCTTAAACTCTTCCAGAGCAAGACAATCGCCCAGCTCCTTTATGGCGTCGAGGTGTGGGGCTGGAACGACTCCGTTATTGCCAGCCTGGAGAGAATCCAAAACCTTTTTATGAAAAGGCTGCTAAGAGTTCCAAAAGCACCCCAGCAGCATTGCTAAGAGCAGAACTGGGCCTTCTGTCTCTACGGGCCCGTGCCCATAAAGCTTTTTACAACTATTGGCACAAATTGAAGAGAGCACCTACTGATCATCTTTCAAGCAGTTGCTTCCTTGCTTGCCAAAAAGACCCTAAATGTCTATCCAAATACAATAGCATATTGCAAATCTATAACCTTCCAGATGTAATCCATGGGCCTCTTCAGACCAACTTTAATGGCAGGGAGCAAATATATACCCAGGATGCCGCCCAAGACTGGCAAGTCATCCAAGAGAATAAATCCTCATCCTGGTACAAACTAATCAAGCTAGACCATCAAAGGGCTCAATATTTAATCAAGATCTCATATAGCAAATTACGCTCTGCACTAACTTCAATCCGCTTTCAGTCAATACAATCAGCAATGCTTGAAGGCCGCTATACCAACACGCCTGCTGCCCAGCGTTTCTGCCCATGTGGAGGCTCAGTGCCAGAGGACCTGTGCCACTACTTGTTATCTTGCCCACTCTATCAATCTCCTAGGAAGAAATTTCTAGGCCCAATTTTGGCCACCCTAGGGACTAAAACAGAAACAGAAAAGATTATAGTCTTAGTTGCAGACATAGAGGCCGAGGTTTCACACAAGGTGTGAATTGCCCTCGCTGCAGAGAAAATTTTTTAAAAATAGTAGCAGCACCATAGCTCAATTACTAATGGAGACCAAGATGGAAGACTTGGAACTATTAAGATGTTTTATTGTGTATTAAATTAGCTTTTTATTTTTCTGGTTTTAGTAGTTTATATCTTATTCTGTTATTGTAATGGCCTATGGCTAAAGGCAATAAAAACTGAACCTGAACCAGCTCACACTAACTAGAGCCAGTTTGGTGTAGTGGGATCGCATGCGGTTTTCAAGACAAGAGACAAAGGTGATTGCCATTGGCTGCCTCTGTGTAGTAACCCTGGACCTTTTTGATGGACTTCCATTCAAGTACTAGGTAAAAGTTTCCCTTGCTCGAAAGAGCCAGCGCTGTCCAAAGACATTTCCGTGGTCATATGGCCAGCATGACTAGACGCCAAGGTGCACGGAACGCTGTTACCTTCCCACCAAATCGGTACCTATTTATCTACTTGCAATTTCTTGCTTTCGAACTGCTAGGTTGGCAGGAGCTGGGACCAGAGATGGGAGCTCACTCTGTCATGCGGCACTTGGGTCTCGAACTGCTGAACTACTGACCTTCCAGCCTGCAGTTCAGTGTCTTAACCACTTGAGCCTCCACAGCCCATTCAAGTACTAGGACTGACCATATTGAGCTTCTGAGATCTAATGAGTTTGGGCCATCCAAATCAGGACAAATTATGTAGGTTGTATTAAACTGGTGTGTATCTGGTAATCATAGTCAAGGGGATGGTTGCTGCAAGATGGCTTTGGTCGGGGTGTGTGTCTTTGGGAAAATCATCTCCTGTACATGCAGAATCTTGAGATTTGTAGGGTCACGACCCTGTGTCATCTGTGAAGCAGAACTAGAATATTTGGGGATGGAGAAAGGGGACCAAGTAAAAATTAACAGTATTGAAGTTTGAGGCACCAGTTCTTGTACCCTGTGGTACCATTCCGATGTCAGGCCAAATGGTGGTTTGCACTAACTGTAGTTCAGAACCAAAACTGTGGTTTGAGCTTCCAAATGGGCAGCAGGGAAACCATAATTTAGAGCTTGTTTCTCTGTCCTACTCCATCCTGTCAGCACTCTAATTTATGTTCATACCTGTTTCTATGGTACAGCTTCCTCTGGAGGCAAAGTAGTGAATGTAACCTATTACATCAGGATTATGAACTTTCCCTCCCCCCCCCCCTATGTGATCGTAACTATTAGGGTTATCTCCGCATCACTGTTAACAGTTGTTTCTGCAAATGGCTCTCAATCAGGATTTGAAATCTGGTTCAGACCCTAGTTTTAGTATAAATATGCTTTGGGACAGGCTGAGTGAGTACACATAGGAAGAGAGAGCAGAAGGGTTATTCCCTGGCACAGCACCTAACTGGATTACTGTTCTTTGGAGTGGAAGAAAACTGAGAACTACTCATTTGAAGTGGGTGTATTTAATACTGGATAAAACAGAACAAATTACACTCTGGGGAGGCTGGAAAAGACAGAGGATATTGAAATACGCAACCAAGTTGAATGATTCAGTAATTTAAAAGGGACAGTAATTAAATTGGGGAGGGCAGAACTGGACTTCTGTAGTGAAAATACTCGAAAATGTTAGGTTAAAGGGTTTGTTGACTATTTTAGTAGGCATTCTATAAGTGTTAGCACAGGGTTTTGCTTTCTTTTTATTACGAATCATTCTGAACCATTCTCCAGGAAGCAAGAATAAATCTGTGTTATTACAAGCTGTCTCTTGAGCGGCTGTAGTGGAGCATAGTGGTTGATTTCTCTTGCCTGATACCCTCTTAACATTAACTTCTTGTGTTTCAGAACTCTGAAAGATAACTGAAGGTAGGATGGATGCTACAGTAATACTGCCTATTCTGAAGAAAAAATTGGCCTTCCTTTCAGGTACAGTTTGTGTATGTTATTCTTCTTGGTCTGTTCCTCTGTGTGAGAAGAACTGAATGTGGGCACTCTTACCTGATTTTCTTGTATGTGTGTTTGACAAGAATAAACCTCAGTAATGGCATTTGAAAAGCCATTGTTTCATCTTTGGCCGTACCCCATTCACAATGAAGCAAGTATCAGTGGCTGCGTGGAAAAATCAGTTTCCCTCCCTCCCCCATCTCGTTAAAGTTTGGGTTTGTTGTGTTTTTCATTATTTTTTATTAAGACATCACAGTCACAACTTGTTCAAAAATAACAGACAAAAATGCATTTTCAGAGTTCATTAAATTTCGTTTTAATTTGTTTAAAAATGTTGATTTCATATAAGGTCAGTGATCTGTTTAACTAGCATGTAAAGGATTAATTATAAAAGCATAGGGGGTTCCCAATCCTTTCACCCAGATACTTTACCAAGATAAGATCTCTCTCACAACAAGTTGCTAAACTATCTGGGTGTCTTGCTTTTGGGATATTGTTGTTCATATTGTTGTTACTTCCGAGCTATATACAGCAGAGGGAAATGAATTAGTCATTTGAGTAGATTTAAAAGCTATACATTTCCAGTGCATCTGTTGCAGTAAATTCTGACTCTGGAAAAGTTTATGCTGGAATAAATTGAGTTAGACTTCAAGGTGCCAGTCGACACATGTTTTATTTTGCCGCTACAAACTAACACAGCTGCCCATCTGAAATTATCAAACATCTGGTCGGTGGTGGAAATTTAGCATGTTATTATTTCTGTTAAAACTGATGTAGGTTCTTTGGATACTGACTAGCTGGCAGAATTGCTCACTGTCTTTGATATGGAGAAGTCGTGTAAAAATTATTCAACAATCATTTGTTTCTGGTAATTGCTGCAGAACACTCATAAGAGAACTTGCTTTGAATCAAATATGCCTTTAAACCAATTATGTAATCTGATTCATATTAGGCATTTTTTGTTGTAAATTGGGGGGGGGGACACCTTGAGGTTTGTGTTAGCTACAAGCTAACCATCAACTACAAATTGGCAGAAAATAATAATGTGAGAAAATAATCCAGGCACCGTTTACATAGAAGTCTATGAGAACATTGCACTTTTGCAGCTCCTTGACTGATCATGACAAGTTTAAAAATTGCTAACTATTTAGATTACAGCTTGCACCACTTCTAAGAGCTTTCCTATGTTACTTTGTTAAAAATAAACCTTCTTAACAGCATCCTTTCCCAGAAAAACGTATCTGCAGATAACTTTACAGTTGGTTGTATAAACTTGCCAGCTTTTGCAGGGGGAGGCAGCTTGGAATGTAGTTACAGTAAGAGGGTCTGTTTGGATAGGTAAGAGACTGGATGTGGGCAGAGGGCTTGCACAGTACCTGCTCCCTTCCTTTGATACGGACTTCCTCTGTCATCCCATGGCCGAAGAGAAGGGAGGACCTGATCCCTGGGTCTGTTCCTAATTCCTCATCAGAGTAAAAACAAAAATTGAATAAGCAGTTCCTTAAAATTTATAATTGCACTTCTTACCAAACTTGTTTGGAAGCAAGTTCCATTGACATCTATGGGTTTCATGTCCAGGAGATGGGTTTGCAGTCCAAGACAGGGTCCCGAATATGGAGTGGTCTTTATTGAGGAATGGGGAGAGCTGCGAGCCTAGCGCTGCAGTAGTGTTTATTTAGGCCATTTCAGAAATAAAATAGATGTTTGTCTTTCATAACATTAAATAGCATAGATGGTCTAGGGAAGACAGTGTTTTAATTTTGTGCAGAGCTCAGAGAAACAGTGTTTAGGCTTTGGTCACGGAAGTGGTGTTAATTGGGAGGGGGGGTGAGAAGCATGCAATAAAGATTCTAGTTGCTAATAATCAAGGTGGAAATTGAGTTTGCTTGAAGCCTACAGTGAAGTGTCTTAAACAGGAGTCAGGGAACCTCAGAAGGACCACGGGGGTACACCACGTAAAGCCCTTCTCGTGCCATTTAACTAACATGAAAGTTGAACCATCTCCAGTTTCTTCAAGTGGGGCAGGGATTATGCATTTGGGGGAAGGCGATGAAATTGGTATCCTCCTCTTTTGAGAGGTGGGTACTCACAGAACCACCATAATCTAGTGTCCAGTCTGCAGTCATCTAGTGTCCAGATCACCTCGGAACACAAGCCAGAAGACCTGCCGATTGGATACCAGGATCCAGTAGCTCAGCCCTAGAAACTCTTTAATTTGTTGAATAGTACTAAGAGGTACTGTTCTGATGTAGTTGTCATGGTTACTTCTGGCACAACGCTGAATTTTCCATTGCAAAAAAAATATTAGTGGACAGAGAGATCTGCATCCATAGACAATGGTGGTTTTCAATTGAATACTGGAAGTTCAGGTCTTGAGTAATGTTGGCCTTTTTATATCTCTGTGAGCAGTTTTAAAAGTCCTTATAAGATTCTTCCCACCCTTCTACCCCAGCCTTTCAAAGTTATTAACCAATAACGACACTTCTGGTGTTAAATCCCTTTTAGTCAAGGGATGAGATTTGAGCTAGAGAATCAGCTACCTTCTGAGACGCGACTTGTAATGCATGTGCGGACGATAGAAAATACTTAGGCTTCCTTGCAAAAGTATAACTGATACACTGTATTATTTGGGGGATATAATGGGATGAAGCCCTGACCTGGATGGCTCAGGCTAGCCTGACCTTGTCCGATTTCAGAAGCTAAGCAGGGTCAGCCCTGGTTAGTATTTGGACGGGAGGCCACCAAGGAAGACCAGGGTCTCTACACAGAAGAAGCCAATGGCAAACCACCTCTGTTAGTCACTTGCCTTGTAAACCCTCTGGGGTTGCCATAAGTTGGCCGTGACTTGATGGAAGGTTACACACATACGAGAATGGAAAGATGGGGCATACATTTTGAAAAGGGCTGTCTTGCATATCGGTGTGTGCTGGTGATGGCGAGACATGATGGGCTATGAAAATTTTAAAATCAAAGTTTTAGAATCAGTGGCGTAGAATGTAATGGTATCATTATTTGACTGTCCCCAACCACAAATTTTAATCCAAATTCAATTTTTTTAAGCCTCATTCTCCGTTTTGACTTGAAAGCTTAGCGTATATGGATTTTTCTAACACTGTTGACTCCCCAGCTTGATTAATTACCTGAGTTGGTACATCCAGTATTTTTCACACACTCTGTTTTGTTTTAAGAGGGGAAGTTTAACTATTTGTTCTTCCCTCTACAAAGCAAAAGAGTTGGGGATAATTTTGTTTTAGTATACCCCCAGCGTTTGACTTAAAATTGCAAATAAAAATAAGTGAAAGAGGTACTGTAGAATGGGGCAAAACAGCAACATGGAAGCAAGGACAAAATCACTTTGAGGTTGCCTTATTTACCAACTTTCCAGTTATTTCCTGAGTCTTGTTCTTTACTTTCTCTTAATTTATCCAAAGTAGGCCAGTTGTTATCTACTGGTAACAGAAATCACCGTTTAAATGTAGCCTAATGAGTCTTACAATTAGTTGCAAACACACGAATTCCCATTCCCTTCTTCTAATTAAGATATGATTGTTTGCTTTCAACTCATGTGATTATAATCTCTAATTGCAAATTGGTTTGTCATTGTTACTTTCTAAAGTTGGTATGGTGTAGGAGATGGGAGAAATTTTTAAATAGCATGGGGGAGAGGAAAGTTGGAAACTTTCATATAACTTGTAAAATATCCCTTAAGGCTGTAATTCAGTTCCTTTTTAGTAAAGCTGGGCATCATCTTCCCACAACACTTTGGTATTCGCTTCTAAAGTAGTAACACAGATGCTATATGTAGCTCCAGTATGGATAGAGGACATTTAAAGTTTAAACCCACTTTGTGCTCACTGCAAAAGTAGTGTGGAGCAGAAAGCAGGGATTGAAATGGCTCAGCCATTTAAAACAAACAGCTGAGCACCTTGGAGCCATTTATATCCTCCTGTTCCACTCCCTGTGCCTTCTAAGCAAAACCGGAGGGTTAAATAGCTCCATCTAACTCTCCAGTTCTTTCCCCCCTTGAAGGGGCGGGGAGCAAATCGGGAGGGTTTAAATGGCTGAGGGTTTAAATCCCAACCATTTACTTTCTGGTTTTGCTCCCTGCCACTTCAAATGGGGAGGAGCAAAACCAGGATGTTAAATACAAGGGTGAAGTGCTTCCCAAGGGGCGTTTCCCCCCGTTTTCTGCTGGCCATGGCTTTCCCCAGGTTGCAAAAAGGAAGGAGTGAAGCACCTCCCAAGATGCACTTCACCCTCTCCTGTCTGCTGTCTAAGGCAAGCTGAGGCCAGCAGAAAGGGAGGGTGAAGTGCTCCCAGGAAGGCACTTCACCAAGTCAATGTAAACCCTTCTTTCTGCACCCTGTGAAAGGCCACGGGGAGCTAAAAGCAGAGCCATTTAAACCCTGCTCTCTACTCCCTGTGGCTTTTCATGGAGCAGAGAGCTCCACGAAAACACCTGCTTTCTGTTCTTCATGAACCATTATGACCTACCACGAATTGTGCCAAAATTTGTGGTAGTTTGTTGTGGTTCTTCAGTTCATGAACTTTGGTTTGCGAACCCCGAACATGCCAAAATTCATGATGAACTTTAGTTTGTCAGGCCGTTCATGCTCATCTCTACTTGTAACATCGTTCTCCTCTTCTCTATAATATCCTTATAATTATCACTTTATGAGGTAGGCTAGGCTAAGAGATAATGGCTGGGCCAAAGTCACCCAGCCACTTCCATGGTAGAGTGGGGATTCGAACCTGGATCTCCTATATCTTAGTCCAGCACTCTAAGCACTACATGATGCTGGCTCTATTCTATCTTGATATTGAGTATTCATGATCTCGTTTACAGACATCAAAATTACTGAGGTTGATCAAATTTCAAATTATTTTAAAGATTGGTACTGTAATCCTATGCAGAGTCAAGCCCGTTAAAATCATTGGGTTTAGAATGGAGTAACTCAGCAAATGATTGCACTGGATACATCAGAACTAGTAATTTCTTTATGTGTGGGAGATCTTGTGATGTGCATGTTCTCTATGAGCTCATTTTTTTCTTTTGTGAACTTCCTACGCAAATACATAGGGCTGCATTGTTGCACATTGGAGAGGGACTTGGTTGCTTGCATAATGTATGTGTATAGTATTTTGATATGTATAGTATTATGTTTGAATATGTGTTGTTACATGTCATTTCACGTGACCCATGGGCTACATGTTGTACATGCCAAATGTGTGTGTGTCCCCACACATCTGTCAGTTTCAGACTTTGAAACATAATATCAAATACTGATTTAATCATGAATTGTTATTTAAATTTATGCTAGTAGAATATACACAAACATTAGCATTTTTTTTTACAGGAGGGTATGATGTTGTTTGCCTTGTGCAACAGCGGTGTAAATTTCATTTACAATACCAGCTATTTAAATTATGACAAGTTTAATTGTTCAGACATATAGCCTGCATGCTTGTGTTCACATATTATCCGCTCTGCTACTGATCTTTGTGGAGGAAAATTAACATGCTACTCTCCTTCAGTGTCAGTCTTGTGCACAGATATTTAACAGTAAAGCCAGCATTGGAATACGCACTTTCTGCCCACACAGACAATCCTTGAATGCCTAGGTGACTCCCCCCCAATCCTTGCAAAATATTTAAACATTTACTGCAACACATAAACACATTCTTAACTATTACCTGTAAAAATGAAGATTAGGTTTCAGAGCTGCTGTCCCTGGATACTGTTATCCCCTTTACCATCATTACATCGTTCCAGGTTGCCATGGGTCTCGGCATATGCTGTAGAAGAAGAAGAGAAGAGATTGGATTTATACCCCGTCCTTCACTACCCAAAGGTGTCTCAGAGCGGCTTACAAACTCCTTTCCCTTTCCTTCCCCACAACAGACACCCTGTGAGGTGGGGGGCTAAGAGAGCTCTGAGAGAACTGCCCTTGAGCGAACAGCTCTGAGAGAATTTATGACTGGCCCGAGGTCACACCAGCAGCTGCATGTGGAGGAGTGGGGAATCAAACCTGGTTGTCCCACATTAGAGTCCGTGCACTTAACCACTACACCAAACTGGCTCTAGACTGTATTGCTAGACCATCTAATTAAAAGAAAGGGTCTACCTTTGCAATTCTTAGCTTCAAGGAATCCAGCAGGACGTGACAGTCGGGGGCCCAAGGAAGGAATGGGGAACTGAATGGCCTCCTATAGAAGATGGCCATACGTTCATATATAGTTTCAAAGGGTAGCTGTGTTAGACTGCAGTAGAACAGCTAGATTCAAGTTCAGTAGCACCTTAGAGACCTGTGAAATAGTCGATGTACGGGGTTTCGAGAGCAAAAGCTCCCTTTACCAGATAGAGACAAAGCACTGGCAAAGGGAGCTTTGACTCTAGGAAGTTCATACCCTGAAAATCTTGTTAGTCTCCTAGTGATATTGGACTCAAATCTATATATTTATGTATGAGTCCTTACTTTGTATGAGAGCCAGTTTGGTGTAGTGGTTAAGTGCGCGGACTCTAATCTGGGAGAACCGGATTTGATTCCCCACTCCTCCATTTGCACATTCTGAATGACCATGGGCAAGCCATAGTTCTGTCAGAGCTGTTCTCTCAAGGACAGTTCTGGAAAGAGCTCTCTCAGCCCCACCTGCCTCACAGGTTGTCTTGTTGTGGGGAAGGGAAGGGAAAGGAGTTTGTAAGCTGCTCTGATGCTCCAAGTGAAGGGTGGGGTATAAATCCAATCTCTTCCTCCTCCTCCTCCTCTTCTTTGTCTTCTTCGATAATTCTTGAGCCACATCAGCAATGGGGTCCCTGCAGTGCTTGGCAGGGAGTTGGGAGTGCTACCTGGGACAAGCAGTTTTTGACCTCTATAATTTCGCTTGAAGCGTGCATGCTGCTTGAATACATTATTTCACTTTACGCGTTTAAAAAAGATTAAAATCACCTTTTCCTCCCGCCCATAATTTTTTTATTGTCAATTACTTTAAAAACGTACCTAGCCAATAAACAGCGATAGAAGTTAGCCCTACTATATTCGAATAATAACTCTTCTTTAATAAACCTTTAAGGAAAATGGGGCACATAAATAGAGGAGCAGAGGAAAACAATTACCAGCAGGACGTTTCTTTTTCTTGGCATATAATTTTTATAGCACCCTTTCCTGGAAGGCATTAAACATAAGGGTGTTGGGCAATCATTTTCCTTTCCAGCAGTGAAACGTTTCACCTGTTGCAAGCGCTTAACTGGAAATAAAGCGTTTAATTGATGCTTTTAAAGCCTGCTGTTCTGACGCTGCTTTCCAAAGGCACATATATTCTGGAGCTCATGATGTTCCCGATCTAGAATTTATGGTCTAAACCATCTTTTGTTTCCCTTGTAAGAGTCATGTGTTTATCTTTTTAAATCGGTTTTGTATTCTTGCTTTTACAGCAAGCAGCCTTGAGGATGCATGTCTTTTTTTCTTTTTCTTTTTTGGCTTTATATGAATCTCTTTTTGTCCTTCCCCAAAACAAAAGAAAACCTGTGAGGGGAATCTTTTTTTGTCTCGGAGGCCAATCAAATAATAGTTTCCTCTCTTTTAAGTGTCATTTTTCAAATGGTACAAGAGGAAGGAAAGTACCTCCTCCTTAAACCTGCTCAGTTTGCTTCAGATTCAGGGATGAATATGGCCTTAGTTTTTCCCGCTGTGCTGAGTTATTTCCTCTTCTTCCACCTGCTTTCTTTTTATTCCATTGACTACTGGCTGAAATCCTGTTCCTTGGGAGAAAAGGGGGTAAAGGCAACTCTTTGCAGAATTGCACTGGCCAGGCAAGTTAGTTTAAGCTGGAGGGAAATCTAAGTATTCTACTGGTCATTTTTTGGTTTCTTGAAAAGTGGATTGATAGTGCACGAAAGACTTCAATTTCGTTCCTCTGTCATGAGCTGCAGGAAAGGGTAAACAGAAGAGGAAGCAAAAATGTGGGATTCAGAGAGGGCCTTTACCACAAATAGAACTGGAACTCTGCTGCTTTATATGGGACAGATCACTTGGGGTTGTAGGTTCCATCAGGTTTAAGTATGTGGCTACAACCTGTATGGAAGAATTCCGAGTTAACAGGAAACCAGGTTGTTGCATCTTTTTATTTTCCACGAAGCTAGTCACTTAGAAGTTTTTGGTTCAGATCTTCCTACTGACAGAGCCCATCTGTTGAACAAGCGGGAATTCTGTTCCCAGCAGTGCAGCAGCATTCAAAATACAGCCAGCTGTGCTACAGCTGAAGTGCTGGTGTTCTGCAGTGGGGGTGGAGGGGAATACAGTACAAATAACAAGATTCAAAGTGGTGCACATAAAAGGATGACCCGGCCCAATCTGAAGCAGTTTACGCTTCAATAGTTTGGTCTGATGGTGACTTCAGTGGAAATTTTCAAGGTCAGGGGGCTCTTTCTAGCCATCTTTGTTTTTATTTGGCATTGGTTGCACTTAAAACTAACAGGTTTTTGTTACTAAAACTTCCATTTTGTAGAAAAAAAATCCAACTATTTAGCCAAGTCCCACTGTTAGACAAATCGCACTTCTAGTGCAGGTTTCTTTTTTTCTTAATTTACATGTAAAGCAGGTATGGTAGTTGAAATATAGAAGCTGTTTAATCAAATGGCATAGATACGATTCAGCTGTGTCAAAGTCAGCTCTTTCAAAGGGTATGCATTTTATTCCTTGTATTAGTTGTTGCGGATGACTTACAAAACCATTGAATTTACCCAGTAATGGCATCAGAAGTGTCAGGAAAACAGAAATGGTAGAAATTGTGCAGATTCACCATTACTTACCCTCAGGGCTTTGTGAAAGCCTTAGGTTTCTGAAAATTATTTATCTTCTAACCTTATAAAATCTACTTACTCATAAAGCTGCTTTAGCATAGATTGTTCCAGCTAAAAACAGTATCCTGTGAAGGATATAAATGGAGATTATAAAGTCATCAGATTGAATAAGCTGTTCTTAAAATACATTTTCAGTGAGCCTCTGGTCCTTACTAACAATGTCAGGGTTAAGAAAGCCCAGGCCCAATGCAAATAAGTTGAAAATAGAAAATATTTCTCTGCCCAAGTCCACTCTGACCCAGCAAGACTTTTCCCCAGAGGTGACGGAGGCAGACAGGGGCTGTGATCACATGAGCAGTTTGGCCCGACGCAGTCACACGGCCACATCTGTCAAGCGTTTCCCCAGCATACTCATCCTGTCATAGGACGACTTGGAGCCAGGTTAAAAAGGCACCACATCACAAGCGATGTTTTTTTTTGTTCCCTGTGCATTCATTGCACATGACTGGATTTCTGAATGCCGGGGAGCACACGCAGAATGGATTTGGTAGTCTGAACCTGCAGATCCGTTCCCGCAGCTAGGGAGGGTTTTTTTAAAAGTGTTGCCTATATGTGCATGAGCGCATGTGTGCTTATGCGCGTGCATGCATTCTGAACAATTTTTAGGCCACGCACTCAGTGGCTGAGGCGCTGCAGCAATGTGGATGCTTGACCATGGGATGTCTGCGTGGGTGCCCTGCAGCAGGGTGTGCTGTCTGCATGATATGCCCTGCGACACTTTAAACGGGTACAATTAGAGACGGCACCATATCGCCCTAAGCCTCCAGTGTAACCAAAGCCAGAGAGAAAGCCGGGAATTAGGTTCTTGAATACAGAAGTCATGTTTGTTAAACTCACACCAAGGAAATCCAGAAGCTTTAAAACACAGGTTTGCCTCCGTACATACCTATGCCAGTTTTAGATGCAGCTGATAAAGTTTGAATTGGAGAATCCCACCAGGTGGTGAAGGAATCTGCCCCTTCCTTGCCCTTTGCTGGTTTTATACTCCTTTCTGTCTCAGGCCCCGTGTCATTTACGCTCTCCTCCTTTCTAGGCACAGGACAGATCTCAGTGAGTGGTACCACAGCTTTCTTGGGAGAATGGCCTTCTGTTTGGGACAGTCTAGTTAAAAATTCTCCTTTCTCTCTTATTAGAGGGTTGCGGTGGGCGGATTCTGGACACCTGGGGCATCTTCAGTATCTTCGACAGAGGTTACCAGCAGAGTAGCCAAGATAACCGCTGTAGAATGTTTGAGGTGGGGGAGGAGGTTATGCATACAATGTCCCTTTGAGTTCCCTACAAATTGGGGAAAACATCTTCTGCTTTTTGCAGCTGGTGTTCACTGCAAACAAGGGGAAAGACTCGTCTGCTTTTTGTACCTTGTCTTTGTACAGCCTTCAAACGAACACAATCACACCCAGCCAGACTTACGCACATGTTTATGCCTTCAGCCTAGCATTCTGTGAAACATAGATCAGCTAATAATGAGAAACACAGGCAAGCACTGCATGTTGGTTAAATGAAAGCATAAATTCAAGCATGGATAATTCAAAGAAGCATACATTCAGTAAAGCATCAGTTCAAAACTCATAGTACTCCGCAACCGTAACGTGCTGCATACAGCTCCAGCATTATAGTTTAAACCTCTTACTGATTTTTGATCTCTCCAGCCATGGCAGGTGTTGATCTGAACTTAGAAGGGCTGGAAACTGTTTTCTTTATGCTTGGCTGTTGCCGGCAGTAATAAGCATATTCGAATTAGTGGCATTTCTCTTGACCCAAGTGGTTGGACTTTCAAGTTGGGGCTTACACATTTCCCGTACTCAAATTATCGAATGGAGTACGTAATATGACCTGAAAGTGTATCTCTTTTCTCCCCCCCTTTTTGAAGCAACTAGGGCAGAATGTTCATGTTCATTAGTACACAAAAGAATGTCCTAAACAGAATGTCTTCTGTGATAAGTCTGGCAGGCAGTCTTTTGGTAATTCAGGTTATGTCCTTCTGTGCCCTTGGGAAGAATTAAGCAGAACTCTTTTTGAAGTTCCAACGTTATCGGTAAGCCTGATTTGGAGACTTGTGATAAAACTGGTACATAGCCTATCTAACTTTAGTCCTCTGTTTCGTTAATTTTAATATGACACAGGTGTGTTGATACACCAACTCTCAAATGCGGCATTTTAAGAAAAGTGTAATATTATTATTCATCTGACTTAAAATAGTTTTAGAACAAATTTGATGAAAAAGTGGTGAATTTTGTGTATGTGCACCTAAATATATCCGTTCTCGGTATTTGCTTTTACAGGCGGGAAGGACCGAAGAAGTGGCCTCATTCTGACAATTCCACTATGCCTTGAACAAACAAATATGGATGAGTTGAGTGTCACCTTAGACTACCTGCTAAGCATTCCAAGGTGAATCCAAGGGTGTTCTTTTTAAAGCACCATCGTTTGTAATTTTGTTTCTGAACAAAACCTGTTCCTTGCATTGATGGAGATTGCCTTAGATTTCCTGGAGAGGGAAGGGGTGGGTGGACAAGAGCCTTAAGAGACAGTATGTAAAATATAGCGTCCATTGTTTAAAATTGTTTACAAAGTTTGTGGAAAGAATAATGAAAGCCATATGATGTCCTTGAGTGTCCTGCTGACAAAACCCGTACATTTAATTTCATCTCTTAGAACTGAGGGATGGATACAAATACGTTCTACGGAAGTGTTTCTTGATAGCATTTCAAGACTGGATAATTACTTCTTTTATTTGGGAAATAGGTCAGCAAGAATGCTGATCTTTTTACACTTGTGGTTTGAAAACAAAATCAGCATTGATGTAGAAATGGAATAAATTAGTATGTGCAATATTAATAGTATTCATTTCTGGAATGTGGTTATACTGGCATGTGCACACGCATGCATTCGTAGAGAGATGTAAAATGTAAAATTGTTCATAGAATCACAGAGTTGGAAGGGGCTATACAGGCCATTTAGTCCAACCCCCTGCTCAGTGTTGACATATTTCAGTGACAAACTATGTTTTGTGCTAAATATAATTTGGGATTCAAACCATGATTTGTGCTTCTTGCCCACCTGCCTCCAGGATCTTTGGATGTTCTCCAAAGAAATGCAGCCCTAAATCAATAAATTTTTTTGTAGTGTGATGGGTGAAATATATGGGCTGTGGTGAACCACTGATCAGATTTCTATATGGTAATTTCTTTCAAAGCAGCCGTGGGTGTGTGTGGAGATGAGGTTGCTGCTGGGCTTCAAGAAGCCACCGGTGACCGTTGCCAGAGTGGTTGCATCTTCTGCTCATGCTAGACTCTCTTCTCCATGATGAGACAGAACAAGACCTTTCCCCATGGTTTGATTATTTAGATGAAGTGCTAAATGGTAATATGTCAACCAGCTGCGAGTCATTGTTTGATACTTCAGTGTGGCATACACACTCAAATCATGACTTGGATATACCACTCCATGGATTAGCTAACCTGTAATTCTCATAGTTTGCAAACCAGTGTTTGTCACTCTATCCGAACCATGCTGTTTTGAAGCCATGGGGGAAAAGAACTTTTTCTTGCAATTCCTACAACCATGAGTTAGCAGAGCATCAGATCAGGTCCTGAGAGTTGTAGAACGTTGTAGAACGTTCTGTGTTGAAAGGTCATACATGTAGTCTTGGTTGCTTGCCTCTTTTTCTTTGAGTGGTATTCAGTGCTGTTATGTATCTCACTCTGTTCTGGAATTACCCAGATCATGCTTGGATAACTATATGTGAATGGAGGAGGTCGAGAAACTGGGGATTGACTTTAACATCCACACAAAAAAGAAACAGGGGATTGGGCCATTGATGGAGTCCATGGACACAATGGTGCCCACCAATATGTTTTATGTTGTCTATATGCTTTTTTTTTGTGAGAGCCAGTTTGGTGTAGTGGTTTGGAGCGCGGACTCTAATCTTGGAGAACCAGGTTTGATTCCCTACTCCTCCACATGCAGCTGCTGGCGTGACCTTGGATCAGTCACAGTTCTCTCAGAGCTGTTCTCTCAAGGGCAGTTCTCGAAAGAGCTCACTCAGCCCCACCTACCTCACAGGGTGTCTGTTGTGGGGAGGGGAAGTGGAAGTGTTTCTCCTCCAAAACAAAAAGTCAGTTCTAGTTATTTCCCATCTCCTTTGGACAGCAGGTGTTTCAGAAAGCCTGGGGCACATCACTTTTGGATCTGCAGGATAGGTGCCCTTATCATAAGAGGATGCTTGATTTGAAACTTCCCAGCAGTTGGTAATTTACCCCCAAATCATTCTCTGAAGACCCCTGGTCTGGGCTGTTGCTTCGAGTTACCTATTGAAGTACAATTCCCCAAATTGTAGCTTTTGAAGCTACAGTCAATAGTGGCAAGTAAAAAAAAACTCAGTTAAACCTGCAGATCTTATCTGGTGTGAGACTATAATGTGTGTGTGGGAGGGGGGTTTGGGAAATAGCAAATGTAAAGACTAGATAACATCATCAGGTCTTTAAAGGAGTAGTCAGTAGGTGATCAGAGGTCATATCTGAACGTTTCCCATAATACGCTTATGTGTTTTTGTTTCAGTGATAAGTGTAAAGCCAGAGGATTTACTGTTATAGTGGATGGTAGAAAATCTCAGTGGAATGTTGTCAAGACTGTTGTGTTAATGCTACAGGTGAGACACTTTTGCGCATTTGTATAAAAGAATGAAGGTCTATGAAGGTTAATCAGGAGTTTGTTTTACAGTCATTGTAGTGCTTACTTATTAGGAAAACAGGCCATGCTGAATTTCATACATTTTTAATAGAAAGTATATTTGTGTGTGTGTGTGTGTATTTAAGGGAGAGACGAAGGCATTTGTATTCCTTACCCAGTTATTTGCTCAATTTTTCAGATGTTAGCTGTATATCTTGCAAGCCTGAAAGTCTGAGGTAGTGCCCAGCAAACAGCTTCTGTGGCTTGCTGATTACAGTAAAGGGGTATGTAGAAAATAAGAGCTGAGAAAGTGCTTTAAATTAGGAATTCTTTGCATCCTGAGAGCTTAGGTAGTACTACCCACCAAGAGTGTGTAACTTCAAAGTGCTGATGGGAACTTAACCGTATGTCAAGATTTGTCCCACATCAGATACTCCTGTAAATCTTAGTTGCTATGACAATCCATTCTTTTTAGGGGTCTCTAGTGATTCTCATTTTCAATGCACTTTACAGCAAGGATAATATAGGTTATTTTATAAAATTTCTGGGAGTCTTCCAAGAATTGTATTTCAAGGTACAAACTGTAGGAACAATGATTGTGTCGCATTTATAAAATCAAATAGACAGGTTCATTTTTAATCCAATTACTTATCTTTTATCTAGTGGAGGGCTTGTTATTTCATAATTTCTGAAAGGGATGGAGCAGAGGGTCCTTGAAAATCAAGGTTGGGTGATAAATAGTACCTAAGTGCCCAGTTTAAAATCATGGATAGAATTTGGGAAGAGCAGCAAGGAGGCGTGAGGCTGATTGTGATACTGATTATCAAATGAACTGTCCTGTTTTTATTGTTGCTATTTCTGAAGAGTTCAAAGTGGGAAAGAACTTTTCCTTTTGGTTTCAGAGAAATCCTTAACAGATGTTGGTTAATGAGGTTTATATTTTGACCCCAAACTGTTTTTTTTTTTGGTCAAGTGGCAAGGCATATGGCTTTGCTCCTTTTTTAAGCTCTTTTTGAATGCACTTTTACAGGATGTGTGATGTCAAGGTCATTGAATAATAAGCACTTTGTGCCTATTGAATATGTTATGCGTGTATTCACAGAGAGGGGCAGAATACAAAAGCCGCTTGACAAGGAGAGGAAGCAACTGTGAACCATGAGCAATTCTGAACTCTTCTCATCTGTGAACCAAGGCTGTTCTGTTGTTTTAGATGGCGAGAAGGAAAGTTATATGGATGGGAATATAGAAAGTAAACAGCCTAAAGAAGCCTGTTTTGTAATGCAATCTGTCCTGTGGAATGGAGCTTCCTGCATTTTGCCATTTCTGCTTTAATGAAATTGAGTCTTTACCTCTTTTGAAGGCCTTAGGCCCTTTATTGTAATAGCTATTTCTCATCCTCGGATAGTGAGCATACTCTGAATTTAAGCCAACATACTTGTTGCGTTTTTACAAATTCAATTTTTAAGATGACGCTAATATATTAGTAGTTACAGGCAATGGCACATCAAGGAAAGCGGAATCTTTATAGCTCACTGTATTGTACGCCACTTCTGAACAGTTCTGAGAAGCAGGATAATAAGAATCAAATTGGTCGTTGATGGTCCTACTATTAGTCCATTAGTAATCCATGCACTGAAATGTATAAAAGGTTCTCAGGTTAGATTTAACCCACATCTGCCCAGTGAAAGAAGAGATTCTGTGTTTTATATGATGTGTATTTTTACATAATATAAGCAGGGACCCGCAAGAATTGTGAACAGGGAATGAAATCCCATAGCTCACCCCCCCACTTCCCTGGCCAGCCACTTGCCAGTCTGCAGCACTGCCACCACTCCTGGTCCCCACCCACCCATCTGGCTCATATGGAGGGGACCTCCAGCTCCTCCTCCTCTGCCCAGAGAGAGGTAGCACAGATGGTGACAGTGGCAGGGGGGTGAGCAGCAGCGGGTCCCACTCCTTTCTAATCAGCCTGCAACACGGCCACCTCAGTGGTGGAGGGGGTGGCTCCCTCTCCTCTTCCCCTGCCTGCAAAAGGGAGGCAGCTGTGTCAGGACTGGCAGTGGGGAGGGCAGTGGTGGCTTATACTCCTCCCTCAACTGCCTGCCCATCTGTCTGCCTTCTGGAGCAAGGTGTTAGTAGGGAAGCTGATATCAGTGGTGGGTTTCCCCTCTACAGCTCCCTTCAGCCGCCGCCCCCCCCCCCACTGTTCACAGTTGGTTAAAGTTATCTGTAATTGTTTCAGAGGAGGATTTAAACATCCCCCTCCATTTTGGTTTTTTTCACCTTCTGCAAACCTGGGAAGGACCCCCCCCCCCCTAAGATCTGCAGAAGAATGCCCCTCTCTGAACCTGACTCACTTCTTTGGACCTGTCAATACAAAAAGGGCCAAGTTCGGCAATGGATATAGGATTACTGTTCCTCCATTGTAGTGTGTGTTCCTTTGGTGGTAGGCACCTTCATGCAGGATTTGTGTGAACACAATGCTCAGTACCAGAGGAGTGCTCCCCACAATGAAGGACAGTGCTGCTCAAGAAGAATCCAAATCAGTGGTGTCTTGTAGTAAAAGAAAACATTAACTTTGTGCTTTCCATCTTCCTAGAATGTTGTTCCAGCTGAGGTATCACTTGTCTGTGTGGTAAAACCGGATGAATTCTGGGATAAGAAGGTTACGCATTTTTGTTTTTGGAAAGAGAAGGATAGACTTGGGTTTGAGGTATGTATATCTGTGTTTGGTTTTGTCAGCCCTGTAAATCCTTTAAAACGGCATAAATTTAATAAAAACAGATAGCTCCTAAAATATTTATTTAAAAAGCAATTCTTTTATTTTAGTTCATAACCGTTACTTTGCTGGTAAATATAATGAAGTCCATATGTGATTATTGTGTGTGTGTGTGTGTGTTAAGTGCTGTAAAGTCGCTTCCAACTTACTGCAACCCTATCAGTTAATACCTTCAAAACGTCCTATCATTAAAAACCTTGTTCAGTCTGAAGACCGTGGCTTCTTTGATTGTCATTCCATCTCATGTTGGATCTTCGTCTTTTCCTGCTGTTTCCTACTGCAATTGTTATAATGTCATAATTATTTTCCTGTCTCTGAACTTCCTCGTTTTATTAGAAAAACTAAGATTAGATATTAGAGAAATGGCATCTTCTAAAGGAGAAAACCAAAAAAGGTAACTGCAAGCTTGCCTAAATATCTTCGGGAACTGATGTGAGCTAGGCAGCCCACAGTTCAAATTTCACCATGACCACAAACTCACAAGGTGATCTTGAGCAAGCCAGTCTCACTCAGCCCTAGTCCTACAATACATAGGGTCATAGGACGACCTCTTTACATGGTTATAGTAAGAACTGCTTATACAAAGCAGATGAAGAGCTTTGAACAGAATTAAGGTAACACTCTTAAATGCTAAGTTTTGGTAGCGGTAATATAACAATACAATTAAAAAAGCTGGCCATCAGCCAAGAGTGTTGCTCAGTTTGGGCTGACCCTTAGCTAGTAGCACATGGCTACTTCCACAAGGAAATATGAGCAATCCATGTGTGAAGAATCTGGAGAAGAAAACAAAATAGCTGGAGGGCAGCTTGCAGTACCACTGAGGACAGGGCAAAGGAAAAGATTGACTGAGACTGAGCCCTGTGAGGAAAGGCTAAAGGCCTTGGGAATGTTTAGCTTGGAGAAGAGGAGAGTGGGGGGGGACGGACGACATGATTGCTCTGTTTAAGTATCTGAAAGGATGTCATTTGGAGGAGGGCAAGGAGCTGTTCCAGTTGGCAGCAGAGGGTAGGACCTGAAGCAACGGGTTTAACTTACATGCAGAAAGGTATCGGCTGGATGTTAGGGAAAACTTTTTCACGGTCGGAGTGGTTCAAAGGTGGAATCATCTGCCAAGGGAGGTGGTTAGCTCCCCTTCACTGGCAGCTTTCAATAAGAGGCTGGACAAATATTTGTCAGAGATGCTTTAGGCTGGTCCTGCATTGGGCCGGGGGTTGGACTACATGGTTTGTATGGCCCCTTCCAACTCTATGATTCTATATATTAAATCATAGACAATACTTTCAGGAAAAGGATAAATAGGGTTGGATGCTACTATAGGTTGGTGGATGTTCATGCAAGTGGAGCTTCTCCACCTTCCTCTGCAGTCCCATGTGTGCCCTAAAAAGCCCCTGCTGAGGATGAGAGAACCCATGCTGTGTTGCATGGGATGGTGGGGGGGAATCAGATGAGATCTTCCCTTTCCCCTTTCTCGGGCTGGTGGACAAGCCTGCAAGCTAGTACAAGAGTCGGGGTGGGAGGAATTTTGCTAAGCTCCTCCAAACGCACACCCATGCTACAGAGCATTTATATAACTATTGGGTTGTATGAATACTGTGAACTGTAAAAGCTACCAGTAAACCATCCTGTTCCTATGAAACATTTTTCATGAATATGCTAATTCAAGTAATATGTGACAGTATTGTATTAGATATATTTATGGAGTATTGGGTAATTAGAAGTCTTGTGAACTGCATCACCTGTCTTTTTGACTGTTTAGAGAAAATTACACAAAGGACCTGGTTAGCAGGCTTCTCTTTGTGAGGCTTAACCTGATTTTACAGGTTCTGTTGAAACATATAAGAATGAACTTGTAACACTATATCAGCATGCCAATTTGATGCAGGTTGATAACCATATAAGCTGAAGCAAGCAAAAGTCTAGCCATGTTTGAAGATAGACAGCAAGAGTCTGTTGTAGATTTCTCCCCAGCAAAGTTCAATACATAAAGATATTAAGCCCAGGGGAAATGAGCACTCCTAAAAGGTCAGGACGAGTAATATCCACTATCCTGTAATTTTCTGAAGTTAAGAACAAAACCTATGAGATCTAATTCTGTGCCAGTCCATGAACAGGGAAAAATGGTCTTCCACAAGTGGAACTGGAACAACATAAGTTTACGTGTTTTCTGGACTTCTGCAGTACAGGGCTTTCCCCCACACTCAATTTACTCCTGAATTTTTTGGTAGTCAATCCACAAGCTATCAGTTTGAGCAAAGTTCTTATGCACATCTACGCTACCACAGATGTGGAGTCAGTTTATTTTTTTCCGCACATGCCTTAAAAATTGAGGATTTTTAAGAGAGGGTGCTGTCATTATCAGTGCATCACAGCAACCCGACCCCCTTTTATTTTTTGGACATGCTTATATTGATATGTTGATATCATGGCTGCAGTTAATTAATCTCAGCATTCCACAATTAAGGATACATCTGCCCATTAATCTCCAATTTTGACTATTTATTTCCTTTACTATGTTTTCTCCTGGAATTAAACTCAAACAAATGGTAACCATATAAACTAAGCCTGTTAATCCTGTTTGGTCCTTGAATCTGTTAAACATCTTCATTATGATGTATGCTAATTTGCTGCTCACCCTCTACGTATATGTATGGACTGGTAATCTCAATTTCGTTGTATCTGATCAGGGTAAAGCGGTCTCAAAAGAAACCTTGGGGGGGGGGAAGCAAAAAACAACAACAACAAAACCCCCTAAAGCAAAAACTAAAGGCACAAAAATGTGTGCAGAAATCAGGGGATAAACTGCAGCAGTATGGGGCCGGAACAGATGGAGGGAAAAACCATGCAGAAAAGCCCATAGTCTCACTTATTGGATCTGAATAATAAATTGGAGTTGGTTATTTCCCTTGATGCTGTTCTCTCATGCGAACTGGTTGTCTACTGCAGAATAATCACCCCTGTGCATGGAGCTACTAGCATGGAGGGTGTAGATCATACTGTTCCTTTCTGTAGATAAAAGTTGAAAATATGTGCATTTTTTAGGGGTAAGAGGCTTTAGATATCCCTACCCGCAATTATAGTTATATTTCTTAAGGGACTTAAGGTAGTGCTGGAGGCTTACGTAATTGCTTTCTTTCTCTTAACAGCCAACTGAAGTAATTTTGTAGATGATTATCCATGCAATTTTGGCCCTTGGTTTTTTTTAATCTCTAATTAGCATAAATACTGAAACTTGTTTCTGATTTTAAAAATTCTCTACTTGTCTGATAAAATGCTCTTACTATGACTTGGCAGCAACGTTTTTCCAGTCAAATAAGCAGAATGCCTAAAGTAAAAATCTGATGTACTAATGAGCCTGGGATAATATCCAGATTCCAGTACTTTCGGAAATGTGGCCATTTTTTAATTATTTCACTTAAAGGGCTGGTTCAGTATCAATCATTTAATCATATGAATGTATTTAATTAAAGTTGGTAAAGATAGACATTTAATTAAAGAGTGTTGCTGTAGCCATGTGGATAATTTCTACTGCTATAACTGAACCTCCATTATGAACATAAAATGTGGCATGTTTGAACTATACAAACTTACTGTACTGAAACGGGGGGGGGTTCTTGGCTTCATTAATTGAGTTACATTGTAATCAGCTGAAAATGCTACAGGAAATTGGATAACTAATTAATGTGCTTTTTGATGTAAAGATTAAAATAGTTCCAGATTTAAAATGGTGAGTGCTTATGATGTGCTCACATTCAAGATATTTTAATGGGTAAAAGTATGAGAACTTGCAGCTCAGGAGCAAGGACAAAAATGTATTTTCTGAAGATTTCCCCTTGGGATATTTTTGTACTTTATTTGGTAGAGGTCACTCATTTAATGTTACTCATTGCCTTTTGTTATACTGAATTTCCAAATGGGCAAAAGTTATTCCCAGTGCAATCCTATAGAGTCACTGTATGAAATCAGTGAGCTTAGACTGGAGTAACTGCGTAGGATTGCACATTAGACTACCTAGTCTGGTTGGATGGAGTGAACAAAAAGACATAGGGTTGGAGCCATCCAGTTTTTCTGCTCAGTCTCAACCAATCCTTGTCCTTATCCCATATAGCTTTTATACATGGAGGCCCCATGATCCCCTTTTTTGTTGGTCACAGGGAACCCCCTCCTCCATTTTCTTCCAGCAGAAAAGTTAGCTGGATCCAACCCATAGTCAGGAACAAGAGCTCTATATCCTGATTTGAGCTTCTCATCTTGATCTTCATATGCTCCATGGACTTCTCTATTAATTCAAGAAATTACATCATGAAGGTCAAGCCTATGTGGACTTGTAGAATGCTGGGCAAGCCTTGGGAAAACCCAAGATCAAATTCTCCAAGACCCTCACTGGATGACTTTCTGCTACTTGTTCTCAGCCTAACCAAGGCTGTCAGGATAAAGTGGAGGAGGGGAAACCATGGGTGCCACCTTGAGTTCTTTGCAGGAAGAACGAGATAAAAATATACTACGAACTAAAAATTGATATGTGAACAAACTCTTGGTTATTTGTCACTGCCAATAATTATTAATCCAGGATTGTTTAGTCAAACTATATTACTGATGGAGAACAATACAGATTAGTGTCCTCAGAGATCAAGGACTATTGTTTTAATAAATATTGTACCTGCACATTTCATGTGCATATTTATTTATTTTTCAAAGTTTATTAGCATTCTTTTTCACAAGGTAACTGGATCCCAAGGCTGGTAACAAACAGAAACTACAACTCCCCCCCCCCAATAATTTAAAAATATTCTAATTGACCTAGTTTTATTGGCTTGATCTTTTTAACATTTTCCTAGTATTGTTTTGTAAGCATCCACAAGAAGGTTTGGGTAAGGCAGCATGCAATATTTCTAAATAAATAAAACATTATTCAGAAAAAAACACCCCTGTAGTATCTTTACGTTTTTTGGAAAACCCCGGTCTTGATAGTATATGTGTTTTTCTTAATATGACTGGGCAACAGATGAAAATAAATAAATCTGTTGAGACAGTGATTCAATGTGTTGGATGACTGTGGTGAAATGAAGACTAGAATAATTGTTAACAGGCATCATGGCCTGGTTTTCTTTTAAATCAGTCCTCAGTATCTACAGTGGTGGAAATATCCAGTCCTTCTGCTGCTTTTATGATCTTTATATCTGGGCATGATCCATGCTTAAATGCATCCATGGGTGTGTTCTTCAACACAGCCCTTACCTTAGGACAGCTTTGAAGCCAGTGACATAATCGCCGACTGCTGTAATTTCATGAAATTCCTACAGTGTTCAAGAGCTTTGCAACCAGCAGAATTCCAACAAAACAAGGGGAAATTCAACTTGATGTTTTCCAACTTGATGTTTCTGTAGAACCACAGAGGAAGCTGATTTAGAGCAGGGATAAATGCATCACGCCCCTCCTCATTCTTCCAAGCCATGAATAAGGCTCCTGTGGGGTGGGTGGGTATAGAAAAGGGACTCGAAGACCTCAGGGCATTAATTATTAATGCTACTTCTGTCTCTGCAACCATCTGTCCAGTTCTGTCCTTATTTTCTCAAGGCATTTACTCTTTTCACAATAAATTGATCTTGGAGCCCAGGTGGTTGCCAAGTAAACCTTTGGTACACAGATTTTTTTTCCTCCTTCAGAAGGTCTTTGCATGTCCAGTTTGATTTTAATGACAAAAACTGGAAACCATGGTAGATTCATATCTTCTGGATCCTGTTATATTGCTGCAAAAGCATATTCAAATTTGTGAGAGTGGAAAAAATAGGCGTTAAGCGGGGGGGGGCACATCCCCTGTGAATTGCCCTATCTTGGTAGAAAAAGTCAGTGAAAAGTGATATCATTACAGTGGTTACTTAAATTTTGGGGATGGAGAGGAAAGTAGTCATGTCCAGACTCCTGGAGAACATGAGAGCTACAATCCTAAGAAAGCGCTCCAATATAAACAATGACTTCTGACTTCCTCCCCTTTAAATAGCTGACTGACATACCTTATTGCTAATGGATTTTGAATGACACAACATACATTGGCTCAGTGTGTTGCTTACCACAAGTTGACCTTAGGCAATAAAGTGGGGTTAAGCCATCTACGTGAAGCTGCCGTTGAAGACAACCCGTTAACTACAACTGGTCCAGAATGCAGCAGCCTGACAGCTGTCAGTGGCTAGCCACCGCGAACATATGTTGCCCATTTTGAAACAGCTTCATTGGCTACCAGTCTGTTTCTGAGTTCCATTCAAGGTGCTGGTTATGACATTTAAAGCCCTTCATGACATGGGACCCATGTATCTGAAATAATGTCTCCTTCAATAGGTCCCTGTGGACCAACTACAGCCATCAGGCAGCCATCTGTTGGCTATCCCATCACTTAGGGGGTGGCCCATCTGGCATTGACCAAAGCCCGATCCTTTTCTATCGCGGCTCCAGCTTTGTAGAACAGGTTCCCTGAGAAGTGAGGGAGTCCCCTCTTTGGAGATCTTCAGGAGGCACTGCAAGACCTGCCTGTTCGCCAGGGTTTTTGAAGGTTTTGGAATAGAAGGCATCTTTTAAGAGGGGGGATTTGGGGGCTTGTTATTTTATCGTTGATGTTAGTTGGGGATGTTTAACTACTATTGTAAGCTACCCTGAACCAAGAAGGAAGGTGGAATATAAATGTTTTAATAAATAAATAAATAACCATATAGCAGTCACATATGTGCCAGTCCACAAAGTTTGTAGACGGTAAAGTTCTTGCTAATCTTGAATTTTGTTTAAACTTTGCAGGTTCTAATGTATCATCATTACAATGCCTACTTATTTGTATGTTGAACTTGCTGGCAGAAGGCCGTCAGAACTTCAGAAGAGCTAACATATTATTAACATATCAGGCAGTTAAATGTACTCTAAGCAGGAAACTCTTCACCTGCCCTTGTTTAACTATCTACACTACTTATTGTTTTGTTTTTAACTTCCTTTATTCGAAAATATTTGTTTCATACACTTTATCCCACTCTTTGTCCGAGGAGCTCAGTGGCATACATCATTCTTCCTTCCTCCGTTTTATCCTCATGACAGGTTAGTCTGAAAGAAAGTGACCTTCCCCAGGTCATCTAGCAAGCTTCCTTGCAGAGTAAGGGTTTGAACTTGGGTTTCCCAGTTCCTAGCAATGCCCCCTATAAGCTGTGGAGTCTTGTGAGCAAAAATTCTACCTTGTGAGCTACTGGCATGAAAGCTGTGAGCAACTGATTTGGCTACTGTATAAATTAGTTTGCTCTGGAGCCATCTTTCTTGAGCTAGGACAAAAATGTGTGAGCTGGAGGCTAAAAAGACTGTGAGCTAGCTCACACTAACTCAGCTTAGAGGGAACACTGGTTCCTAGTACAACATTCTAATCACTAGCATTATGCTGGCTACAATATTTAATTAGAGTACTGTGCCCGAAATTAAAATAGGATCTACTGTTTTTGTGTAAGCTTTTAAAAATACAAAATAAAATCATAAATTAGTAGGTTTTGTCAAGCTCAGTCAGGCTGCATTTCTTCCTTTGCTGAACTTAACATAAGAACATAAGAGACGCCAATGTTGGATCAGGCCAAAGGCCCATCCAGTCCAACACCCTGTGTCACACAGTGGCCAGAAATACCAGGGGCCATCAGGAGGTCCACCAGTGGGGCCAGGACATTAGAAGCCCTCCCACTGTTGACCCCCCCCCCCAAGCACCAAGATGACAGAGCATCACTTGCCCCAGAGTCCCTATCTATACCTTGTTGCTAATAGCCACTGATGGACCTCTGCTCCGTATGCTTATCTAATTCCCTTTTGAAGCCGTCCATGCTTGTAGCTTGTAGGAAGGAACTTGCTTCCTTTGTTAGCAGTAGAACAGCATTTCTTCACTTTTCCAGAAGGTGACCAATTAAAATAAAATCACTTATTTTCAGTTAACATGAGAACTTATTTTGATCATAGCAGACAAGATCTTCTCAAACAGTTGACTACTCAGATCTAAATATAAGGTGACATAAGTTTTTCAGATGCCTATTTTTCACTTTGTTGTTTTATAGCAAGATCAGCTTCAAAAAGTTCTTAGTCATCACATCCTCTGCTCATGTTAAATAATACTTAGATTGCTTGTTTACAAGGTGCATTGGCCATAAAATATGTAATTCTACCTTAAAGCCGTGATCGCTGCTAAGGATCAAATCCTGCTGCATGCAGTAGGACGTGTTGCTCACTAAACAAGCTTATCAGATCAGTAGCCATCGGGCTGATCAAGACACTAAAACAATGATGCTTGTCAAAAATGTTCTAATTTTGTGGTGGTGAGTTAATTACAGTGTTTACTTCGTAGCCTTAAGTTATTACTGAATTTGCCCTTTTAATATACTCATACAGGTTATTTTAGTATCTGCCAACAAGCTTACTCGGTACATAGAACCATGCCAGCTGACAGAAGACTTTGGAGGGAGTCTGACTTACGATCACATGGACTGGCTAAACAAGAGGCTGGTTAGTTTCTTGATCAACTTTTGTCTTCCTGATTTAGTAGGCTTTTTATAGGAGGTTAACAGGCCTCTTATTTATCCTGGCGATAGTGCTGATGTTACTTCAAAAGGTAAAGAATACCTTGATAAGTTGGTGATGGTCATTAAAAGATGGGGGAACTGAATGTCGATAAAATATGGACATAATGTACAGATTTTTTAAAATCAACCTAAAGAAGCAACATTATTAGCAGATCCAAGTATCAGGTATGTGGCAATGCATATTGGTTGGTTTGCAGTGAAGAACTGATATTTTTGCTTCATATT
Organism: Gekko japonicus; assembly: GCF_001447785.1. NCBI lineage: Eukaryota > Metazoa > Chordata > Lepidosauria > Squamata > Gekkonidae > Gekko > Gekko japonicus. The sequence goes on along the minus strand of NW_015172004.1, from coordinate 1,082,114 downwards.
TTCTGTTTTAAATATCTAGTTATGGCTTCTCTTGCAGAGTCTTAAAGGATGCCTTATTGTTAGTCATTCATAAACAGATGTTTGTAGCCAGAGGTAGATCTGCTCCTAAGTTACTAATTGCTTAAATGAAGAGTTCTGCTAATAGTATCCTGAGGTTACTTGTCACTGCCATAATGTGTGACATCAGTCACCATGTTGTATTTGTGCATCACATTGAATATATTCATTCCTGACCACGTGTTACAGTCACTGACATTTACATGTGGTGGCAGTACCACATAATGACCTATGCTACATGGAAGCTGTTTCAGATGGGCTGTGCAAGGTTGCAACAATCCTTGTACTGGACTTAACATCAGTAATAAATGTCTTGGTGGTGGTGGAGAATTACAAGAGCAAAATTTGCAAGCTGTAGTGAGATGTATGAAGTCACCTCCATTCCACATCTTTGGCTAAAAGGCATGTGTTCTTTCCAGCAGTCAAGAGGGTTTATATCACAGCCCACTGTAGTAGCAAATAGTAACGTGATGTACTGCACAAATGTCGAATGAATGAATATTCAGCCTTCTTTTATTTTTAGCAGGTAGTTGTTAGGAAAGGATTAGACAGAGTTATTAAAAAAATTAAAGCCATTTCTCTGAAATGTAAGGGTTTTGCTATTAAATTTGTATGGCTTTGTACTTGACCTTTGATGAACTGTTTGACACCGGTGGCCACTACTACAAAACAGTTGGAGCACATTAGATCAGTGTGGTGGTATGGTTGTATACCAATACTGTTAATCTCAGTCTTCTCCAAATGCTAGAATAATATTTGCAATCTCAGTGATATTAGTTATAAATATTTTATAATAGGCATTTGAAAAGTTTACAAAAGAATCAACATCCTTACTAGATGAGCTCGCCTTAATCAACAGTGGAAGTGATAAAGGAAACCAACAAGAGAAAGAGAGGTAATCCTGTTTCTTATTTCCATTGCTAATTAGTTAAATCCTGTTTTAATGTGCTGACTGAGGACAGTGTTTTGCTGAATGTTCTGTTGAGGTGATACTGGTTTTTTTCAAGAGCAGTGCTGTGAAATATCTTGGATGTACGATAAGTTGAGTGCAGTATACGTGCTGTTTCTTAAGTTGAACTACCGCCCAAGTTGAGATCACACCTTCTAAGTGGCAGTGATCTTGCTCAGTTTAAAAAAGGGGACCCCCAACCCTTGCATATTCAATCAACTGAAGTGGACTTAATGTTTAATTTAGGGAATTTTCGCTAGTGCTTACATTAAAAATGGTGACCAGTAAAGGAGAGGGAGGATGAAAAAGGGAGGAGATGGTGCGGATAAAGGAGAGGTATTTCAAGGTGCAGAGGGGGGGAAAGTGGATGGAGTGTTTTGTACGTGGCATGAAAGGCGACTCCAAGACGGCTTGGAAAAAAAATCACCGTAAAAATGTTTCAAAAAAATCACAGGGGAAAAGTGAGGAGAAATCAAAGCTAGCACTAAACAGAGGAAAACACATGCAAAAACAGAAATAAAAATTGAGGCATTTGGCGATATGAGCAGACAAAAACCACTGGTGCTGAAAAAGCCCCATAGCTGATGTAGCATGAGAGCTAACCTACAAGACTATAGTTCAAATCAAGAAATAAATTCAAAAGATCCTCAGTATAAACTGAACTGAACAGATGTGCCCTGAATTGGGTATATATAATCTTTTCAGTTCACTGAAAGTGTCGACTCAGTGTGCAACTGCAATAAAAAAGGCAAATGCTATCCTGGGGATTATTAGGAAGGGGATTGCAAACAAATCAGCCAGTATCATAATGCCCCTGTATAAATCTATGGTGAGGCCTCATTTGGAATATTGTGTAGAAAGATAGATAGTTTACAAGAGGGGGACCCGCGATACTTGCGGGGGGGGGAGAAGAGCCCCGTCTCCTCCACCCCCCCACCCCTCGATCTCCCCGAGGCGGCGGCGCCCCCCGCCCGCTGTCCGCCCCCCAGGCC